>NC_136159.1:7620198-7960169 GCF_965212315.1 Lampetra planeri
ATTGTCCCCTCATTGTCCCCTCATTTCCCCCTCATTGTCCCTCATTGTCCCCTCATTGTCCCCTCATTGTCCCCTCATTGTCCCCTCATTGTCCCCTCATTTCCCCCTCATTGTCCCCTCATTGCCCCCTCATTGTCCCCTCATTGTCCCCTCATTTCCCCCTCATTGTCCCCTCATTGTCCCCCTCATTGTCCCCTCATTGTCCCCTCATTTCCCCCTCATTGTCCCCTCATTGTCCCCTCATTGTCCCCTCATTGTCCCCTCATTGTCCCCTCATTGTCCCCTCATTGTCCCCTCATTGTCCCCTCATTGTCCCCTCATTGTCCCCTCATTTCCCCCTCATTGTCCCCTCATTTCCCCCTCATTTCCCCCTCATTGCCCCCTCATTGTCCCCTCATTGCCCCCTCATTGTCCCCTCATTTCCCCCTCATTGCCCCCTCATTGTCCCCCCATTGTCCCCTCATTGTCCCCCCATTGTCCCCTCATTGTCCCCTCATTTCCCCCACATTGTCCCCTCATTTCCCCCTCATTGTCCCCTCATTGTCCCCTCATTTCCCCCACATTGTCCCCTCATTGCCCCCTCATTTCCCCCTCATTGTCCCCTCATTGTCCCCCTCATTGTCCCCTCATTTCCCCCACATTGTCCCCTCATTTCCCCCTCATTGTCCCCTCATTTCCCCCTCATTGTCCCCCCATTGTCCCCTCATTGCCCCCTCATTGCCCCCTCATTTCCCCCTCATTGTCCCCTCATTTCCCCCTCATTGTCCCCCCATTGTCCCCTCATTGCCCCCTCATTGCCCCCTCATTTCCCCCTCATTGCCCCCTCATTTCCCCCTCATTGTCCCCCCATTGTCCCCTCATTGCCCCCTTATTGCCCCCTCATTGTCCCCCCATTGTCCCCCCATTGTCCCCTCATTGTCCCCTCATTGCCCCCTCATTTCCCCCTCATTGCCCCCTCATTTCCCCCTCATTGTCCCCCCATTGTCCCCTCATTGCCCCCTCATTTTCCCCTCATTGTCCCCTCATTTCCCCCTCATTGTCCCCCCATTGTCCCCTCATTGTCCCCTCATTGTCCCCTCATTGTCCCCTCATTGCCCCCCATTGTCCCCTCATTGTCCCCATTGTCCCCCCATTGTCCCCTTATTGCCCCCTCATTGTCCCTTCATTGCCCCCTCATTGCCCCCTCATTGTCCCCTCATTGCCCACTCATTGTCCCCTCATTGTCCCCCCATTGACCCCCCCATTGCCCCCTCATTGCCTGCTCAGGCCCCGCGGAGGCGGTCGCTATTGCACGGGCGAGCGGCGCCGCTACCGCCTGTGTCACACGGTCGCCTGCCCCGCGGCAACGACGATGAAGGCGGCGAACAAGACGTCGTCGTCGTCCGCGTCGCCGGCAGGGCCGGGCCGAGCCGCGGGCGGCGCGCCGCCGTCGTTCCGCGCGCTG
Organism: Lampetra planeri; assembly: GCF_965212315.1. Taxonomy (NCBI): domain Eukaryota; kingdom Metazoa; phylum Chordata; class Hyperoartia; order Petromyzontiformes; family Petromyzontidae; genus Lampetra; species Lampetra planeri. The sequence goes on from NC_136159.1 coordinate 7,621,643, forward strand.
CAGTGCAGCCGCTTCGACAAAGTCCCCTACAAGGGGCGCCTCCACTCCTGGATCCCCGTCATCAGCCCCAGTGAGACCACGCGCTCGCTCACCCACTCGGTCACTCGGTCACTCGCTTGCTCACCCACTTGGTCACTCGCTCACCCCATCGGTGGTTCGCTCACCCACTCGGTCGCTCGCTCACCCACTCGGTCGCTCGCTCACTCACTCGCTCGCCCACTTGGTCGCTCGCTCACTCACTCGCTCACCCACTCGGTCACTCACTCACTCGCGCACCCACTCGGTCGCTCACTCACTCACTCACTCGCCCACTCGGTCACTCACTCACTCGCTCACCCCCTCAGTCGCTCGCTCTCCCACTCGGTTGCTCGCTCACTCACTCACTCACTCACCCACTAGGTCACTCACTCACACGTGCACCCACTCGGTCGCTCGCTCACTCACTCGCTCACCCACTCGATCACTTGCTCACCCGCCCACCCGGCCACTCGCTCACCCACTCGCTCGCCCGCCCACTCGGTTACTCACTCGCTCACCCACTCGGTCACTCCCTCACTCGCCCATCCGCCCGCTCGCTCGCTCGCTCGCCAGCTCGCTCGTTCAGTCGGCTTCCTCACTTGCTCGCTCAGTCACTCACTCACTCACTCACCCACCCGCTCGTCCACCCACCTGCTCAGTCACTCGCCCACCCACCTGCTCAGCCACTCACTCGCCTGACCGCTCGCCAGCCCGCTCACTCTCTCACCCACCCACTCAGTCGCTCGCTCTCTCGACTTCCCCCGATCGCTCGGCGTTCGCTCAACCACCCGGCCGATTGCTCGATCGTTCGCTCACTCATCCAGCAGCACACCCGAGCACGATCACCGTTCACTCGCTCACCTAATCGCCGGCTCTACCCAGCGGATACGAACCCACGCACGTCACTCCAGTGTACGCGTAACTCCGGCGCCGTGTGTGTGTGCCCGTGCGTTACCGTGCGTGCGATGTCAGTGAACCCGTGCGAGCTGCACTGCCAGCCGGTGGGCGAGCACTTCACGGAGAAGCTGCTGGACGCTGCGGTGGATGGAACGCCGTGTGCGGACAACCCCAACGCCCGCGACATCTGCATCAACGGCATCTGCAAGGTGCCAGGGTGGATCCCGCCAGGCAGAGCGCGCGTTCATTTGCTCGCTCGCTCCTCACACGCTCATCATCGACTCGAGTGTTATTTTGACTGTTCTCTGGTTCACTCGCTCCACTGATCACTCACTCTATTGGTGACTCACTCCCTCTGCCACTCACCTGCTCCATCCATGAATCACTCACTCTGTCGGTCATTCACTCCGTTTGTCACTCACTCGCTCCATCAATCACTCACTCACTCAATCTGTCACTCACTCTCTCTGCAACTCACTCGCTCAATCCATGAATCACTCACTCACTCTATCGGTCACTCACTCCGTTTGTCGCTCACTCGCTCCATCAATCACTCACTCACTCACTCAATCTGTCACTCACTCCCTCTGCCACTCACTCGCTCCATCAATCACTCACTCACTCTATCGGTTACTCACTCCGTTTGCTACTCACTCGCTCCATCCATCAATCACTCACTCTCTCGGTCACTCACTCCGTCTGTCGCTCACTCGCTTCATCAAAGACTCACTCACTCCCGTGATTATCTTATTGATCCCCCACCCCCTCCCTTCATCGTAAGTCTTCCTTCAAAAATATTCTTAAGCAGAAGATTGCTGCTGGACACAACCACATTGGCCAATGCGATTTGTGACTCTGATCCTTACCCGTACATTTTAACGTGCCATTTAATTGAGGCAATGGTGCGGTCAGGGACTGTTTGTGATGTTGCTGCCTTGCCCAAGCTTGCATTTAGCGCTGGAAAATCCGCAGGTTATTAATGTACTGTTGCAAATTGTACTTAAGCGGCATTCCTATACTCTGCACCGCTATCGGTTTTTGTCTCTTGTGTTGTTGTAACTCACTGGCCCCGTGCCCCTACTGGACATCTGTGAAAAGAGCTTCATAGCTCATCGGATTCCCCCTGAATTAATATCCTGATTCTGAGCACATCACCTGTGTGAGGCTTCTCACCTGTGTCTCACCTGTGGTGAGGCTTCTCACCTGTGTCTCACCTGTGTCTCAGCACGTGGGCTGCGACCTGCGGATCGACTCGCTGGCGGTGGAGGACCGCTGTGGAGTGTGCATGGGCGACGGCTCCACGTGTCGCACCGTCAAGAAAACCTTCAACGACAGCGAGGGGCTCGGTGAGGGGCCTGGTGGAGGGGGGGGGGGGGCTGGGGGGCGGGGTCTGGCGGGAGGAGGCCCTGAGGGGTGCACCATGACCGTAACGACGGTGATGGTGGAATTGTAACACGACGACGATGATGATGATGCCCAACCATTTGTGTTCATGTTGCACCTCAAAACATGTCGGAGCGCGATTCGTTTTTAATTTAGCCTAGGGGACCCCTCCCCCCCCGACGGCAGCTGATTTTCCTTGAAGATCTCCGCGGATCCCGTACCATCGGCGCCACGAAACTTGACCCCCCCCACCCCCTCCGTGACCTCCAGGCTACGTGGACATCGACCGCATCCCGGCGGGCGCGCGGGACATCGTCGTGGAGGAGGTGGAGGAGGCGGGCAACTTCCTGGCGCTGCGCAGCGACGCGGAGCCGGCGCGCTACTTCCTCAACGGCGGCTGGGTGATCCAGTGGCGCGGGGACTACGCCGCGGGCGGCGCCACCTTCACCTACTGGCGGCGCGGGAACCTGGAGAACCTCACGGCCACCGGGCCCACGCGCGAGCCCGTTTGGATACAGGCGAGCGGGGCCGGGGGGGTGGTGGGGGTGGAGCGGGGGTGGTGGGTAGTGGGGGAGGTGGGAGGGGTGGGGGGGGAGTAGTGGGTGGGTGGGGGGGGGCAGGGTGGGGAAGTGGGAGGTGAGTAGTGCGGGGGAGAACGGAGTCCGTGGGTAATGGGTGAGATGGGTGGGGAGGGGAGTATTGGGTGGGTGGGGGGAGCAGGGTGGGGGAGCGGGGTGGGGGAGTGAGTAGTGGGGGGGGGAGCGGGGTGAATGAGTGGGGGGGGGGAGCGGGGTGGATGAGTGGGGGGGGAGCGGGGTGGATCAGTGGGGGGGGGGGAGCGGGGTGGATGAGTGGGGGGAGGGAGCCGGGTGTATGAGTGGGGGGGGGAGAGGGGGGCGAGAACGGGGGGGAGTGGGGGGAACTGGGGGGGGGGGGGGTTGGGGGGGGGAATAAGATGAATATCTCACAACTCCATAAGAGAGAGAAATGCGAGTGAATCGCATTGCCTGTCATGGTGCATTGTTAGGCCACTGATGAACACTGGGCCTAGGCTAGCAGTAGGCGCTTGTGTCAAGGTGAGTGCCAGGGCGAATGTTAAGGGCAGCGTCAGGAATACGGCGCGCGCTCGGGCACCGTCGCTCCAGCCGGTGTGGGGCTCACCGTCAACTCTCCTCTCCGTTCCCACCACCACCACCTCCACCGCCGCCGGCCACAGCTCCTGTTCCAGGAGTCGAACCCAGGCATCCGCTACGAGTACACGGTCCACCAGCCCCCGCACGGCGAGGGGGCGAGTCGGCCGCGGGAGTTCGCGTGGCGCTACGGACCCTGGGGTAGCTGCACCGCGCCCTGCGGCAGAGGTGCGAGCGCAGCAACCGCATGCAACCAAACGCAACCGGCACGCAACCAAACGCAACCACACACAAAGCCGCACCGCAACCGCACGCAACCCGCACGCAACAAATGCAACCACACACAAAGCTGCACGCAACCGCAAGCAACCGCACACAACCGTATGCAACTGCATGCAACCACACGCAACCCACACGCAACTCGCACGCAACCTCACGCAAGCGCACAATCTTGCAACGGCGAGTAGGCCGGACCGCCCTGTCCCCCTCACCTCCCGTCGTGAATCCTAATGAGTTGGAAAGGTCGGTGAAATAGATAATAATAATAGACATATTTAAGGCGCAATTCATCCCAGCATCTCAGTGCGCCAATGCACGAAGTTAGGAAATATAAAGAGTGCAGAGTCCAGGGTCCACTGGCCATACATGGGAAGTGTAGGCCAGACAAAACAGGTGAAGACCTAAACAAGGTGAGTGACCTCGTCTATGTGACCACAGGTGGCAGGGCGCTCCATAGTTTTGGCGCAGCGCATGCAAAGACTCGTTTACCCCAGGTGCAGAATCTAGTTCTGGGCACATGGAGCAGATAACAACAACAATAATACGTAATGAAGTTTGGAGACGATGAGTAAGAGGCTCTGCGGTGCGTTCGGTCCTCCGGAGAAGTGGGAGGGGGTTTGCGAAACGCAAAAACCTTTATTTCAAATAGTTCTTCTGAAGGGCAGTTTGCATACATCTGCAATAGCGTTCGGAAACATCCCTCCACCGTCACAACACCACAGCTGAATCCCTCTGCTGCGGAGTCTGTCCAAATCTCAATGATGATAACAGCCGTCAAAAAATAAACATATCATACAGGATATAGGTTTTTGGGTCAGATCGCGTTATTTATAAATGTGTCGTAACCCTCCACTACCCGACACGGCCAAACAGTAAAAAAATGTGTCACGTTGACAAAGGACAAAATAATTTACTTCTTTAGCCCACCGGTGTGCTGAAGAGAGAATCAACAGCATTTTAAATTTGAGTATTACGACGTTTCGCTGATAATTACAATCAGCTTTATCGGGCAAGAATGGTGAAGCTCTCCTGTTGCTTCCGGTCTTAAATAGAGCAGCATCAGGGTGACGTCATCATTTTATTCAATTCAATCTGGTGCAGTGATACGAGGCAAAGAGGGGGAGGGTATTGTAATTATATAGATTGGTAATCATTCAATTGATAAATAACGCGATCTGACCCAAAAACCTATATTATGAATAATATTGGTCGCGAAAGCCTACGTGTTAAATATCATACAGGACCCTACCGCCAAACCTGCTGGTTTCAAACTTCCACGCCGCCAGTGGGTCGACCATCAACCGAATCGGGACCGGGCCACGTGGCCGATGCGGCCACCCAATTCCACAGATGGCGCATCAAAGATTTGGAGGCCTGTGAGTGGTGCGGCCAAAGATCCCAAAGCATCGACCGCATCGTAAACACTTCACTCATTTGAAGGAGGAATGGACGATGATCCACTCTGCTTCCGAACAAACGATTGAGTGGAAAAAATATACAATTTTGTATTTATCTTCTGCTATTAATCCATACGGAAGAAGAAGCCGCTTTAAAATTTGATTTAAAGCTTTCGTGACTGCAGGGATTCACATTCTTGGTTCTTTCGGTAAAGTCACGTAGAAGAGAAATAATAAAATAATAAAAATATAAAACAGTAAAATTCTCACGACGTTTCAACTGCAACTAAAGCAATCATCATCAGGTGTGAAATCCACAGCAAGAACATTTTTCTAATTTCACAGCAAGACAATTGTCTTGCTGTGGATCTCACACCTGATTATGATTGCTTGCGTTGCAGTCGAAACGTCGTGATAATTTTATTGTTTCATATTTTTTTTATTTTATTATTTCCCTTCTGCGTGACTTTACCGAAAGAACCAAGAATAAGAAGCCGCTTATATAACTTATCTAAGAATATTTAACATACATATTATTCAACGAAACATTTAACAAAAAACATTTTAATATCTAACATCAAACATCCGCCCAAAATATCTGTAGTGCTTCCTAAATGTCCGAGATAATACTGCATTAATGAAACACTGTCCTTATATAATTAATAACTAATAATGAAATCAATATTTAACATCAAAGTATATCAATATGTAAATTAGGAAAATCAGATTTCCCTGACAATGAACATATAAAACAAGTTTTCTTCCTTATTTAATGTAACCTCTGTACAAACACCCGTTCCGCTCACCTCATTAGCTACAACGCAATACTAACACCAAATGTTGTCAACCATTACAAACACTACTTCTACTTTTAACACTCTTGGTCATTTTCCAACTCCGTTATATCGATTGATTCGAGTTGGATTGATCAACATAAACAAGTTATTAACACTCCAAGATGTAATTAAATAGGGGCCGTCCATAAATGACGTCACGCACATGGGGGGAGGGGGGGGGGGTTAGACATTTGTGACGATGTGTGACGAGAGGGGGGGGGGGTTAGAAATGTGACGTCACATCAAAATGCGCAACTTTAAATAAATATAGAATTGTTATAACAACGCTAATTGTTATAACAACACTCCTACAACATCAGAGTGCAGCGCCACATTAAATACGCACTACAATGACAATAGTTGAAAGCGATTTGAAGCATGTTTTATTTTCAAAATGGAAATATGGTTTTGGGGGGGGGGGGGGGGCAGAGCTTTGTGACGTCATATTTGAGGGGGGGGGTCTAACTTTTTGTGACTCCATGTGGCGAGGGGGGGGGGGGGTCAAAAATCGTCCAAAATCGCGTGACGTCATTTATGGACGGCCACATAGCTCACCGCGAGGCGGAAGCCGTCTTATGATGAGATTTCCCTCGCAAAAAAACGGCAAAGATAGTACACTATTACAGATAGTACAGGGACTCCTCCACTAACGAGCGAGTTAGGTTCCACAGGTCTGCTCGTACGTTGATTCGTTCATAAGTCTAACTTTACTCCCGTCGATTCCAAACGTGTTGTACGGCGTGTACACTAAACACGGGGAGTGACTTTGAAAGTTGTATAATCTCCTGTAGATGTAGATGCCACTGGTTCTTCACGTTCTGTAGATGTAAATGCCACTGGTTCTTCACGTTCTGCAGATGTAGATGCCACTAGTTCTTGATGTTCTGCAGATGTAGATGCCACTGGTTCTACACATTCTACAGATGAAGATGCCACTGGTTCTTCACGTTCTGCAGATGTAGATGCCACTGGTTCTTCACGTTCTGCAGATGTAGATGCCACTGGTTCTTCACGTTCTGCAGATGTAGATGCCACTGGTTCTTCACGTTCTGTAGATGTAGATGCCACTGGTTCTTCACGTTCTGCAGATGTAGATGCCACTGGTTATTCACGTTCTGCAGATGTAGATGCCACTGGTTATTCACGTTCTGCAGATGTAGATGCCACTGGTTATTCATGTTCTGCAGATGTAGATGCCACTGGTTCTTCACGTACTGTAGATGTAGATGCCACTGGTTCTTCACGTTCTGCAGATGTAGATGCCACTGGTTATTCATGTTTTGCAGATGTAGATGCCACTGGTTCTTCACGTTCTGTAGATGTAGATGCCACTGGTTCTTCACGTTCTGCAGATGTAGATGCCACTGGTTATTCACGTTCTGCAGATGTAGATGCCACTGGTTATTCATGTTCTGCAGATGTAGATGCCACTGGTTCTTCACGTACTGTAGATGTAGATGCCACTGGTTCTTCACGTTCTGCAGATGTAGATGCCACTGGTTATTCATGTTCTGCAGATGTAGATGCCACTGGTTCTTCACGTTCTGTAGATGTAGATGCCACTGGTTCTTCACGTTCTGCAGATGTAGATGCCACTGGTTATTCACGTTCTGCAGATGTAGATGCCACTGGTTCTTCACGTTCTGTAGATGTAGATGCCACTGGTTCTTTACGTTCCGCAGATGTAGATGCCACTGGTTCTTCACGTTCTGTAGATGCCATTGGTTCTTCACGTTCTGCAGATGTAGATGCCACTGGTTGTTCACGTTCTGCAGGTGTAGATGCCACTGGTTCTTCACGTTCTGCAGATGTAGATGCCACTGGTTCTTCACATTCTGTAGATGACACTGGTTCTTCACGTTCTGCAGATGTAGATGCCACTGGTTCTTCATGTTCTGTAGATGTAGATGCCACTGGTTCTTCACGTTCTGCAGATGTAGATGCCACTGGTTCTTCACGTTCTGCAGATGTAGATGCCACTGGTTCTTCACGTTCTGTAGATGTAGATGCCACTGATTCTTCACGTTCTGCCGATGTAGATGCCACTGGTTCTTCATGTTCTGCAGATGTAGATGCCCCCGCGCTCCACGTGTGTGCGTGCCTGCGTGTGTGCGCGTGCAGGGGTGCAGAGGCAGGAGGTGCACTGCACGGAGCGCACGGCGGGGCCCGTGGAGGAGCGGCTCTGCGACGACGTCCCCCGGCCCGACGACCGCCAGAGAGCCTGCAACGAGCACGAGTGCCCCGCACGGTACCAACGCGCGTGCAACTCGTCCGTCGGTCCGTCCGTCGGTCCGTCATCGGTCCGTCCGTTGGTCCGTCGGTCCCGCTATTGCGAAATCATCATTGGTCTGTCTGATGGTTCTCCGATAAATGGATCAACAGACCGTACACCCGTTGGTCGTTTCGATCGCAACACAAGCGGTCGTCCTCAGGAAAAGGGGGTTAGCTTCTAAAGGCAAATTATTTATAAAGATTTGAAATGGGCGTAGCCCAAATGTCAGTAGCATGGGCGGGGTAGCTAATGTTAATGTCAGCTCGGTGAGCGGCCTCCACGGCGAGCGAGCTGAGGTGGCTATGTTCATGTGAGAGATTATCATGTTAATGGGAGATTGAAGAGCCACTGCCACCTCTAGTTGCTCAGTTTGTACCCATCTTCTCGGTTGAAATTGTATCTGTATATATGGATGGCTTCATGAACGAATCTTTGTTGATTGTTATATCTGTTGTTCTAAACGTCTTTTGGACCATCCATCAGTCCATGCAAGCATGTGCGTCCATACCTCTGCGCGCGTGTGCGTGCGGGGAGTGGGGGAGCATCGGTCAGCGCGCTGCGCTACAAAAAACCACCGACCCAAGTTCAATCCCCGCTCACGATCACAATAGGTGCTCGCGAAAAGCACCTGCCCCAACGAGGGTGACCATTGCCGTGCATGCGTAGGTGGTGGGTGGGCGAGTGGCAGGGCTGCCCGTCGCCATCGTGCGGGCCACGCCCCACCGCCGGCGCGTCCTCGGAGGAGACGGAGGAGGAGCGGCGCTCCGTGCTGTGCGTGCGCGGCGTCGGGGCCGACGAGCACCGCGCGCTGCCCACGTCCCAGTGCGAGGGGCTCACCCGCCCCCCCAATGCGCGGCCCTGCCCGGGGCCGCCGCCGTGCCCCACCCGCGGGGACGCCCCCGCTGGAGACCCGCGCGGCACGTGGCTCGTGGGCGGCTGGTCTCCGGTGCGTCCGTCACTCCCTTGAGCCCATCTCCCCCTTGCGACGTCATCATCGTCGGCCGCGGTCGATCCCCTGGCGGATGAAGGCGCCACCACGAGAGGCGGTCGGCCACTGCCTCTTGTGGTGTCACGCGACCCTCCGCTATGCTCTGGCACAACGAGCCGATTTCGTTCCCTCCAGACACGGAGCGAACGGGGCTGGGAAGAAGGGAGGGGAGGGAGGGAGTGAGGGAGGGGGGAAGGGAGGGGAGGGAGGGAGGGAGGGAGGGGGGAAGGGAGGGAGGGAGGGAGTGGAGGGAGGGGCGAGAGAGGGGTTTTGATATCGCAAGGGAAGCCGTTCGAGGGCTTCCCCCTCGTGCGACGCCGCTCCAGGGAATTAAAGTGTCCCCCTGTTGTTTCCGACCGTTGGCTTCCAGTGCTCGGCGACGTGCGGAGCCGGCGTGAGGTCACGCGACGTCCGCTGTGAACGCCGGAGCGGAGACGATGTCTGCGACGAGGCCGATCAGCCCGCCGAGTGGCAGCGCTGCGACTGGAGGGCCTGCGCCGAGCCGCCCCCAACCACCGGGCCCGCCGCCAACGGGACGGGCGGCACGCACCACGGCGGCCCTCGCCAAGACGACGGCGGCGATGATGACGATGATGACAATGACCGTGAAGATGACGATGGCGAGATCGGCCGTCGTGAAGATGACGATGGCCATGATGAAGATGATGGTGAAGGCACAGAATCTGATGACGGTGAACATCATGGAGGCAATGAGATTGATGACAATGATGATGCTGATGAAGACTCTGACGAGGATCATGGTGAAGACAATGGAAGCATTGAGGATGATCGTCATGAAGACGATGGTGATGATGACGATGAAGATAACCGAGATGATGAAATTGACCGTGATGATGAAGATAACCATGGTGAAGATGATGATGATGATGATGGAGGTCATGAAGATAATCATCATGGAGACCATGATCACGATGCCAATGAACATCATGGAGACGATGACCACGATGATGAGGATGATGAAGAAGATGATGGTGATAACAACGATGAAAATAACCGAGACGATGAAATTGACCGTGATGATGAAGATAACCATGGTGAAGATGATGATGATGGAGGTCATGAAGATAATCACCATGGAGACCATGATCGCGATGCCAATAAACATCATGGAGACGATGACCACGATGATGAGGATGATGAAGAAGATGATGGTGATGACCGTCATGATGAAGGCAGTGATCATCAGCATCGTGAGGACAACGACCACCATGACACTGTCCACCGTGAAGACGACGACGACGACGATAATGAGGAAGATGTTGACCCAGACCGGGATGGAGATGTCACCCCAGATGAACGCGACCACCACCAACACGAAGAAACAGACGGCCGTGGCGACGAAGATGGCGAACACAACGGCATCGAAGGTGGACTCGCGGTCGACGACGATGACGACGACAACAATGACGTGGACACTGAGCAAAACGTGGAAGATCAAGGAGGTGAGGTCCACGTGGACAGCAACGCCATCGTCGTTCCAAACGACATCAAGCGGCTCAACCAAAACTTGCGCGGATCCTCCTCCTCTTCCTCATCGTCGTCGTCCTCCGACTCGCAAAGCGACGACGCGAGCGAGCGAGCAGAGCGGCACGACCCACCGGGTGAGCCGCGTGGTCGACCTCCGACCTCCACCACCTCCTCGTCCCCATCCGACGGGAGCACTCACGCCAAGAAGAAGAACCTCATTGATATCTACTACTACGACTACAACTTCATCAGCTTCCACGAGGACCTCCTCTATGACCTGGACGAGGCTGGGATGGGCATGACTCGTGACGGCCAACCCCAGCAGCCTGCCGACCAAACTGCCGCCACCACCGCCACCACCACCACGGCCACCACGGCCACCACCGCCACCGCCACCACCTCCGCTTCACTTCCGCCACCACCACCGCACCAACACCGCCACCGCACCACAACTCCAGCCGCACCACAATCACCACCATCGGGCCACCACCACCCCACCACCGTACCGTCTGCACTGCCACCGCACCAGCATCAACATTCACCGGTTCATATGACACCAAACCACCACCACCGCCACTATGGCGCCAGCGTTGGCAATTTGCCCACTGCGTCACAACCGCGCGCGTCAACCGAGACCGACAGCAATCGCGCTGCTGTTGACGTCGCTACTCCGCCAGCCAAAATGGCGACAGGGTACGGCGATCGCGCGCCCACGACGGCCGGACGGCAACCTGACGGCGACAGGCGGTGGCCCGCGGGGGACACCGTGCCGGACAACCGAGCGTCCAGCACGCCGAATTCCCCGACTGTAACCGGCCTCGCGTCGGGCATCGTGGTCGAGCGAGGTGCCCGGAAAGCCATCGGCGACGCCGCTGCTGGAGATGGATCCTCAGAACGAGAGACGCCGAGAGAAGGCCGATGGGATGGCGGCGCTGGCGGTGGCGGCGGCCGCGCGCTCGCGCCAACCGGCACTGAGTCGCCGATGCCAATCCACGAATTTGCCGACAAAGTTCCGCAGGCCAGCAACGAAGGCGACGGCTTCGGTGGGAGCGCGGGTTCACCCGGCGGCCCCGGAGCCGCGCCCACGGCCGTGGGGGTCGTCCCGCCGATGGACGCCGCTTACGTCGTCGCCGCCACCTCGACACACGGGGCGAGAATTCGACCCGAGCCTCCGACGGTGCCGAGCGCGCCGCCGGGCTCAAGCCACGAGCGCCGGCAGGCGCCGCCCCTCGCTGGAGGCCGAGGAGAGGGTGGCATGGCCGCATCGTCGTTGCCGGTGTCATCATCGTCGTTATCGCCGCCATCGCTGTCGTCGTCGTCATCGTCGTCGTCATCGTCGTCGTCATCGTCGTCGCCATCGTCATCGGTGGCGTTTCCTGAGCGCGCGGGGGAGACCTCGCGGCGAGCGGAGGGGACGAGGCCACCGGAGGCCTCGTGGAGGGTGACGCCGTGGAGCGAGGTGAAGGATTTCTGGGAATAAATAAATAAAAAATCACCGGATCGAGGTCGGGGCGCCGAGCCGGCACCGATAGGAGCCTGAGTTCGAATCCACGCGACCGCATGTGAAACTCCGCCTGGTTCTCTTAGCACAGCGAGTCGATGGTCGCAGCCTGGCCACCAACTACCGCGTTCACATCAACGTGCGAGTTGATGTCGATGTGCATCTCCGAGTCAGCGAGGCGCAGCGGCTCGTGCCCTGCGCCAGGGGCCCAGCGAACCGAGTTCGATTCCCGTTCACAGCCAACATCGGTGACGAATATCTTGACTCGGCTTTAAATGATGAACCTGATGGCGAGACAAAGGCGGCCTCGCGTGCCATGCCATCATTAATAGGTACTCGTTAACAGCCTATAAAGTTACAGGCGGGATCTTGAAGTGCGTGTGCATGTGTGTGTACACGCGTGTGCATGTATGTGTGCGTGTATGCGCGTGTGTGAGCGCGTGTGCATGCGTGTGTGTATGTGGGGAGCGGTAGTGAAGCGGTCAGCGTGCTGCGCTACGAACCTAGCGACCCGTGTTCGATTCCCGCTTACGACCAACACCAGTGGCGATTAATTATCTGAACCGGTCCTGGGCCTCCCCTAGGTCGACTCAGCCTCAAATGAGTAGCCGGTGCGGTGTGTAAACATCGCCACCTGGGAGATCAATGCGGCCGGGCGTGGTGTTGGCCACCCACCCCCTCTTGTGCCGTGCCGGCCTTTATAGGTGCTCCCTAACAGCACTTGCCCCTACAGTCTGTTAAGGCTATACGGGGTGTCTTTGTGTGTGTATTAATGTGCGTGCGTGCGCGCGCGTGCGCTGCAGTGCACGGCCACGTGCGGGCTGGGCGTGGCACGCCGGAGCGTGTGGTGCGCATCGAGGTCGCGGTCGGGGTCGGCTCACTGCGACTTCACCCAGAGGCCGCCCCCGGCGCGCCGCTGCTCCGTGCGGCCGTGCGTCGCCTGGCATGCCGGGAACTGGAGCGAGGCATGGCCCCACCCCCCCGCCCCCGCTCGTTGCCCACGGCACCCGCACGCGTCGCGACATCTCCACGTCACGACATCTTCACGCGACGTCGCGCACCCGTCCTGGCTGCGGAGTACCGACTGTCGCTGTTCCCTGACCCCCGCGTCTCTGTCCCCGTGTCCCTGTGTCACCCTGGCCCCGTGTTGCTGTCCCCATGTTTCCCTGTCCCCGTGTCTCTGTCCCCCTGTCTCCTTGTCCCCCTGTCTCCTTGTCCCCCTGTCTCCCTGTCCCCATGACCCTGTGTGTCTCTGTCCCCGTGTCCCTGTGTCACCCTGGTCCCGTGTTGCTGTCCCCATGTTTCCCTGTCCCCGTGTCTCTGTCCCCCTGTCTCCTTGTCCCCCTGTCTCCTTGTCCCCCTGTCTTCTTGTCCCCCTGTCTCCCTGTCCCCATGACCCTGTGTGTCTCTGTCCCTGTGTCCCTGTGTCACCCTGGTCCCGTGTTGCTGTCCCCATGTTTCCGTGTCTCTGTCCCCCTGTCTCCCTGTCCCCATGACCCCGTATGTCTCTGTCCCCGTGACCCCATGTCTCTGTCGCCGTGACCCTGTGCCCCCGTGACCCCGTGACCCCGTGACCCCGTGCGACAGTGTTCCCGCCGTGGCTGCGGGCTACCACGTGAGCGATCGCGGGCCGTGCTGTGCGTGGACGCCCGCAGCCGTCGCTCCGTGCGGCCCCAGCTCTGCTCGGCGCTGGGCGGGCCCCGCCTCGCCACCATGGAGAGGGAGGGCTGCCCCCCGCTGCCCTGCCTGCCCTGGGCAACATCGGCATGGGGGCCGGTGAGGGCACGCCCGTGTCTGTGCGTGTGCCTGTGTAATAATACTCTTGGAGACGACTTGTGGAATCGGTCCTTTTATTTATTCTAGTTCACCAGTACTCCCCGCTGCTGGCAGGCAACGGGAAGTGGGCAGACAGACCACAAGAGACGCACCGCCACGTGGCACTCGGAGCCCCGCTCGCGCGTGGCCCCTCTCTTCCTTCGTTCTTCGTCTGACCACGTGTCGTTCATCTCTCTCCTTATTTAATGCCTGGGTCACGTGGTACGCTCCAGCCAATCCTTGGTAGCCTGCGCCGAATCTTCTAGATTCCCCATCAACTCCCGGGACCACGCCCCTGACTTGTCTTCCCATTGGCTGAGGCCAAAACCAGCAGAACCAATCACCCTAGCTGGCACCCCTCTATCACGCCAGGGCCATGCTCCCAGGCTCTCCCCCCATTGGCTGTAAAGCAGGACCGGCAGAGCCGATCACCACGTGAGCCGGACATAGGCTCTTATTACACCTGTATCGTCGGCACCGCGCAAGATCGGCCCCTGCGGAGGAGGCAGTCGCCCTCCAGCAGAGGAGGAGCGATGCTCACAACAACGAGCGGGGCGCTGGGCGGATAAAACGCAGCTAGTTGGCAAAGTGAGGACCACAGGCGGTGCATCAGCCAGTCATCTCAGTCAGTCAACACATGGCACATGGGTCTGTCCCGTGACTCCTGCCAGCAGCGAGCCATCGACACTTTAAGCGGCCTCAAAATGGCATCTCGCCTGGCACGGGCGCCGTGGTGGCGCCGCGGTCACTTGGAGGCGAATGGCTGCTGCTGCTGCTGCTGCTGTCGTTGTTATGTGTGTGCGTGTGCAGTGCTCGCGGCCGTGTGCAGGGGGTGTGCAGCGTCGCCGCGTCTCGTGCCCCCATGCCGACCGCTGTGACCTCCGTGCCCCCCCCAACGCCACACAGGCCTGCAACAGCCGCCCGTGCGTCACCTGGTCCACGGGCCCATGGGGCAAGGTGGGCACCAACATCCATCCGCGCACATTGATGCACACAGACACGTCTTTGCGTGCACACACCTGTACACAAAATACAAAGGTCCCCCGTATAGCCTGAACCCACGCTTGGGGCAAGTGCGGTTCGCAAGCACTTACGAATGCCGGCGCGGATCATGAGCGGCCGCTTTTTGTTCTCCCTAGTGGTGATGTTTACATCGCACCAAGCGCTAATTTCAGGCTGAGTCGACCTAGGGTAGGCCCAGGACCGGCGCAGACAATCGTCACTGGTGTTGGCCGTGAGCGGGAATCGAACTCAGGTTTGCCGGGTTCGAAGTGCAGCACACTAACCGCTGTACTACCGCTCCCCAGGCACCTATACACACACACACAGATGTCTGTACACATGCAGAGATCTCTGCATAACCATCTGCACATATTTACAGACACATACACATTCACACACCTCGACACACACACACACACACCCGCGAGCACCTATTAAGGTCTGCACAGCCCACGAGCGTGTGGTGTAGCCAGAGGCACGATTTCCACCCACCATTATCTCGCCAAGGATAATTTTTATACATCAATCATGGCTGAGTGAAGCTATGGCCAGGTATTGTGTGAGCGCGTGTCTCTCTGTGTGTGTGTCCCTGCGACGCTCACGATAACAAGCAGAATGCCAGGCGGCAAAAATGCAACCATTTGGGCACAGTTTAGGGGGGTTACAGACGGTGCATCCTGCAGTCATCTCAGTCAGCTAACCCATGGCACCTGGGTCTGTCCCGTGACCTCCTGTCACCAGCGAGCCTTCAACACTTCGTGTGGCCTAAAAGTGCACTTAGCCTGGCACAAGCACCGTGGTGACGTCACCGTCACTTAGTGGCGAATGGCGGGTGTTCGTATTGGTGGTGGTGGAGGAGGAGGTGGTGCTGGTGGTGGAGGTGGTGGTGGGGGTGGTGTTTGTGGTGGAGGAGGTGGTGGTGGTGGTGGTGGTGGTGGTGGTGGAGGAGGTGGTGGTGGTGGTGGTGGTGGTGGAGGAGGAGGTGGTGGTGGTGGTGGAGGAGGTGGTGGAGGTGGTGGTGGTGGAGGAGGAGGTGGTGGTGGTGGTGGAGGAGGTGGTGGTGGTGGTGGTGGTGGTGGAGGAGGTGGTGGTGGTGGTGGTGGTGGTGGAGGAGGAGGTGGTGGTGGTGGTGGTGGTGGTGGAGGAGGTGGTGGAGGTGGTGGTGGTGGTGGTGGAGGAGGAGGTGGTGGTGGTGGTGGTGGTGGTGGTGGAGGAGGTGGTGGTGGTGGAGGAGGAGGTGGTGGTGGTGGTGGAGGAGGAGGTGGTGGTGGTGGTGGTGGAGGAGGTGGTGGAGGTGGTGGTGGTGGTGGTGGAGGTGGTGGTGGTGGTGGTGGTGGTGGAGGAGGTGGTGGTGGTGGTGGAGGTGGTGGTGGTGGTGGTGGAGGAGGAGGTGGTGGTGGTGGTGGTGGTAGAGGAGGTGGTGGTGGTGGTGGTGGAGGAGGTGGTGGAGGTGGTGGAGGAGGTGGTGGAGGTGGTGGTGTGTGAGACACTGAACGCCTCCTGCAGAAGCGTGGTCACCACATCTGCGCCTCTATATAAGTGTAGTGGTGGTATTGACGTGCGCCGACTGTGACAGTGATGGATCACGGGGCGGCGCGGGGTGCGGGGTTGGGCACGCGTGGTGGGCGTGGTGTGGACGCGCGCGCCGGGAGTGACAGATGACGAGGCGGCGCGGAGTGAGTGGTGAGGCACGATGAGATGTGGGAAAAGAGGATCGTAGCCAGCACCCGGCGATTGGTCGAATAAGTGGGTGCTCGCAGCGACGTCCGCAGGTGGGGTATAAAGGGGGACGCGCGAGAGCACTCGGGGAGAGTTACCCAGTTGAAGACCCGAAGACGGAGCTGAAGACCTAGTGAAGCCGAGTAGCTCAGTGGCGTTAGTCGCCGAGTAGCTAAGTGGATGTTGGTCATCCGAGTAGCTCAGTGGCGTTAGTCGCCGAGTAGCTCAGTGGATGTTGGTCATCCGAGTAGCTCAGTGGGCGTTAGTCGCCAAGTAGCTAAGTGGGTGTTTGTCACCCGAGTACTAAGTGGATGTTGGTCATCCGAGTAGCTCAGTGGCGTTAGTCGCCAAGTAGCTAAGAGGATGTTGGTCATCCGAGTAGCTCAGTGGGCGTTAGTCGCCAAGTAGCTAAGTGGGTGTTTGTCACCCGAGTACTAAGTGGATGTTGGTCATCCGAGTAACTCAGTGGGCGTTAGTCGCCAAGTAGCTAAGTGGGTGTTTGTCACCCGAGTACTAAGTGGATGTTGGTCATCCGAGTAACTCAGTGGGCGTTAGTCGCCAAGTAGCGAAGTGGGTGTTTGTCACCCGAGATACAAAGTAGGTGTTAGTCACCTGTAACCAAGTTTGATAAAATAAAGAGTGTGTTACCCGTGAAGTCGTCTCCCGTGGAGTTACTACATTACAACTGGCGTCAGAAGTAAACCTGTCTTCAAGAAGTATGGACACAAGGAAGACTACCCGTACCCACGAGCGAGGTCGGGATGACGACTGCGTACCGGGGACACCGACCTCGGGAGTAGAGGACGAGGAGTTGCCGCCGATGCAGCACTTCGCGGTGATGGCCGACGCTCCGCTTGCCTCCGACACCGGCCTCCAGGACGCGCACGCCCGCTTGGCGGAGTTGCTACTCGCCGCCGCCGCTGTCTTGGCCGACATCTCCGTTCCGGCGAGCGGAAAAAACGGCTGCGGGGGTCGTGGAGGAAGCGACGGTGGAGGATTCCCGCCAAAGGGCGCTTCGCGCCAAAAGCCTGGAAGTTGCCGCCGTTTTTGGGGGGCCGCCACCGATTGGCGGGAAAGACGGACGCCACGTGGCCGGACACCTCCGCGCAGCGCAGCCCACGTCATCGGCGCGCGCCGGAGCCCTCCATTTTGCGCCTGACAACCGAGCCGACATTTTACACAACTCCAGCGGAGCGCGGGAAAATCTCTCCGACGTCGACGACGATCGGGTCCTCCAGCAAAGATTGCCCGCGCTGTCGGCGTTCAAGGCGGATGGGGGCGACTGGGGAGCCTTCCAACGAAGGTTCCTCGCTCATCAGGAGATGTCGGGGTGGTCCGACACCACTGCCCTGCGTGCGTTGCCAGCGATGCTTGACGACGACGCGCTTGCAGCCTTCACATCTGCTGCAAGGTCGTCCCGCTCTACGCTCCAGGCCGCACTACACCTGATGGCGAAGGTGTTCGGGCCGCCCTCCACGTGCCGCCACCAGTTCTACGATCGGCGGAAGGTGGCTGGGGGAAACGACGCTAGCCTACCGCACGGCACTGCTCGCCTTGGCGGACGGGGCTTTTCCCCGCATGGATAAGGAGGGGAAGGACGCCATGGTGACGGAGCAGCTGCTGGTGTTGGCCCACGAGTTGGGGGTCCCCATCAACGTGGCAGACGAGATGGAGATCTGCTCCCTGGCGATCGCCACGAGCATTCACGCGTACGAGGTCCTCAAACGCAAGCCGGGGGTCGTCTGCAAATGGCCGGGGAATGCGGCACTGGCCGCCACGATCGCCGAACCTCAGCTAGCTGCGGTGCAGGAGCGGGCCTTCGCTGCACCGTGTCCGGGGGAGTGGAGAACGGGAGGTCGTTCGCCCACACGTTCGCCCCGCAAGCTGGAGCAACCGAAACCTACGACGTCCGTCGTCTGCTACAACTGCGGCCTTCGGGGTCACGTCGCAGCCGGGTGCCGGGGCCCCGCGTCCGCGCACCGCAGGACCACGTCGGGACGACGACCAGGGCCACAAGTCATCCCAACAAAACCCGGCAAGTCGCGGCACCTCACACGTTCGGTCCACAAACACGGCACATTCGGGTCGCCGCTTCGCGGTGGGGGGTTCGCGGCTGGGTGCCGGGGGTTCAATTCGGCGGGGGGGGGTCCGTACGCGGCCCGCAAGCAGTCGAGTGGTCCGAATTGGCCCACAGGATCGTGGCTGCGTCAGCCGGGTCGTCCGTGGTAACGGGGTTCATTGACGGGGTTGAGGTCCGGGTGCTTGTTGACACGGGTGCGTCGGCCACCATCATCTCGGACCTTATTTATAACATCCTTCCCGTCCAAAGTAGACCCCTTCTGCCGGTAGACGTGCCATTTTATGCGGCGAATGGGGGATCCCTGGGGATCATCGGCCAGATTCGGGCGACTATTTGCATTGGGGACATTAAATTAGCGGGCCCTATTTTTGTATCATCATCGCTGGCCGTTCCCTGTTTGCTAGGTACGGACTTTTTGTCAAAAATGCCCATCAAAATTCTTATTGATCAGGCCTGCATAGAGCTTCCGTCAGGTCGGCGGGTTGCCTTCTTGTCGAGCCCTATCAAAGTACGCACGGTTTGTGCGACGGTGCAGGCGCTGGCGACTCACACTGTACGGGTACCCCCGGGATCGCAAATGTTAGTACCCCTTCGGTTCAGGAAGCCACTCGAGGTGGGTGCGGAGGCACAGGGGGTGCTGTTGGGGCCGTCAAACAGAGCCAGTAAGGGCCTCGACTTAGCGGTTGCTCAAACCATGGTGAGAGGGGACAGTGAGCCGTTCGTAATGGTCCTGAATACGGGGTCGCGGCCGGCCGTAATTGCGCAGGGAACGGTGCTGGCTCACGCCGCGCCGCTGCCCGTTGAGGAACGGCTCGTGGCTCAAGCAGATTTTACTGTCGAGTCGCATCCTCAAAGTGATGAGGGGACTGAGTGGTTGGACTCGCTGTGTGCGGGTTCTGCTAACTTGTCCGGGGTGCAATTGGGAGCATTGAGGGGTTTGCTCATTGAGTTTGCTGACGTGTTCAGCAAACATAAGTACGATATCGGCTGCACTGACCTGTTGCGCCACCACATAGCTACAGGGGACGCGGCCCCTATTCGTCAGAATCCTTTCCGGCTCAGCCCGGCCGAGAAGGAACATGTGCAATCGGCGGTTAATGATATGTTGGCGGCCGATATCATTTCGCCCTCTTCTAGTCCGTGGGGTGCTCCTATTGTCCTAGTAAAGAAACAGGACGGGTCCTTGCGGTTTTGTGTCGATTTCCGCCGCTTAAACAAAATCTCGATGGCGGATGCGTATCCGCTCCCCAGGATGGATGAGTCGGTTCCTCAGGATGCGTTCCGCTAAGCTAAAATTTAAACCGGCTAAATGTTTTCTGCTTCGGGAATCTGTCAGGTATTTGGGCCATATCGTGAGTCGTTCAGGGATCTCGACGGACCCTGCTAAGACGCATTGCGTCAGCTCATGGCCAACGCCAACCTCGGTCACGGAGGTTCGTAGTTTCATTGGTTTTGCCTCCTATTACCGTCGTTTTGTCAAGCAATTTGCCACCATAGCCAAGCCCCTGCACGCTTTGACGGCTAAGGGTGTGAGGTTTCACTGGGGGGCAGAGGAGGAGGATGCGTTCTGCTCCCTCCATGACGCTTTGGTGCAGGCTCCCCCCTTGTGTTACCCCGATTTCACACAACCGTTTTTGCTTGACACGGACGCCAGCAATACGGGTATCGGGGGGGTGCTCTCACAGTTGGTCGGGGGGGTTGAACGGGTGGTCGCCTACGGTAGTAGGGTTCTTTCCCCCGCAGAACAACGCTATTGCGTAACTCGTCGTGAATTGTTAGCCATTGTGGTTTTTACACAGCAATTCAGGCCGTATCTTTACGGCCGTCATTTTACGGTCCGGACGGACCATGCGGCTCTACAATACGCTATGCGCGTGGCGCAGCCATCGGGCCAATTGTCCCGATGGTTGGAGGTCCTTCAAGACTACCAATTCACGACGATTTACCGAAAAGGGTTGCGGCACTCAAACGCGGACGCCTTGTCGCGGTTGCCGCCGTGCACGGACTGCACATGTTTGTTGGGATCAGCGCGGTGCAAACCCCCGGTCGCCGGCGCCCCGGGAGTTGCGCTCGCCGCCACTGACACCCCGGGTGAGGACGCCCCCACGGGGAGGGATTCGCTGTTGTCGTTGCCCCTCGTTGAGTGGGGCCGCCTCCAGATGTCCGACAGCTCCCTACTTACGCTGCGTCGGAAAGTTGGCGCTCCCGAACAAGGGGAGGCGCGGGTCGGTTCCTGGGTGTGCAGACAGGGCCTGTTGATGAGGTGGGACAACATGTCCCGGCGTCACGTGCTCGTGGTGCCTGTTGCTATGCGGGGTAGGATTGTTCTGGCAGCTCATGAACGGCTCATGCATCTGGGTTTTCACAAAACGCTCGCCCTAATCCAGCGAGACTATTATTGGCCGGGGATGGGTAACGACGTGGCGAATATTCTTAAGGGATGCGTAGAGTGCGCCAAAAGGAAACCGCCACCATTGGCGGCTAATCCACCGCTGCAATCCATTCAGGTTTCGCGTATAAACGAATTGGTAGCGTTGGACATCTTGGGGCCCTTTCCGGTTACACCAAGGGGAAATAGGTTCCTGCTGGTTGGCGTGGAATACTTCACCCGATGGCCTATGGCATGGCCGCTCGCCAACCAGTCGGCTGCGGCGGTGGCGGACGCCTTTGTCCAGGGTTATGTGTTGGACAAGGGCGCCCCCGAACGCTTGCTGACGGATCAAGGGAAGAATTTTTCGAGCGTTTTGTTGCGCGAGGTGTGCGACCTGTTGGGTACAAAGAAAGTGCGTACTTCCCCCTACCACCCGCAGACTGACGGGATGGTTGAGCGTCTGAACAGAACGATTACGTCTATGTTGTGCCAACAGGTCTGCGACGATCAGGTTGATTGGGACTTACAGGTGCCGGGGGTACTCGCGGCCTATCGAATGGCCCCTCATGCGGCGACAGGGTTTTCCCCATTTTTTCTTATGTATGGGCGGGAGGCCGATCCGGCCATGGACGTCCAACTGGGGATTTCCCAGCCACGTGCAAAATCTAAATTGGCAGACCACATCAAATTTAATATCGCCAAATTGACTGAAGCGCGGGAGGGGGCAAGGTTGAATTCGCGGTCGCGGCAAATTGCAAACGAGAAATTGCATGAGCGGAGGGTGCATACGCATGATTGGAAACCAGGCGATAAGGCCTGGCTGCATTGTCCACATGCACCGTTGGCTACGTCCCCCAAGTTGTTGAGACCTTGGAGGGGACCGGTGGAAATTGTGCGGGTTGCACGGCCCCAGAGTATACAGATTAAATGGGGGAAACGCCGTTGGTATGTGCACCCCTCCCGACTGAAGCCCTATGCGGCACCGTGTGACCCCGTTCTGTGCCGTGACGACCGGGCGTGTGATGTGACCGTCGACTCGGGGAGGGAGGTGTCGCAGGCTGATCCTCACATGTCTCCACCTGACCCACCCCCAGGTGCCTCGGGCTTGACGGCTGCTGACCATCGAGAGCCTGAACCCCGGGGCACGCACGAGTCCTCGATGCCTGGCCGATGTCTTCCTGAACCGCCGGCACCACCGGACGTTCAACCGCGTCTGGTGCCGTACGACGGACCGGCAAGGCGGACTCGGGCTAGGTCTCAACATTTTTCATGAGGACGGGTTTTTTTTTGTGCTCTACACCGAGCTCGCCCGGTGTTCCCCTCTGCCGGGATAATGTCCCGTTGTAGGGACGCTCGGAAGAAAAGGGGACACTGCACGAGTCGAAAAAAAAAAAAAAAATTTCCATTTATTTTTTTTGTATACACATTGCTATTGTCACTCGCCGGTTTGTATATATTGTTCTGTTGTCGCGGTGGCATTGGTTGAGGGTTGCGGATGGTGGTGTTCGCGTCGTGTTGTGTTGTTAGCTTAGTTGTTGTTCTTGTTGTTGTGTTGTGTTACGGGGCACACAGGGAGGGTTTGTAATTTTTGTAGCAGCCGGGGCGGCTGCGAGCTATGTGGTAGGGGGTGATGTAGTGGTGGTATTGACGTGCGCCGACTGTGACAGTGATGGATCACGGGGCGGCGCGGGGTGCGGGGTTGGGCACGCGTGGTGGGCGTGGTGTGGACGCGCGCGCCGGGAGTGACAGATGACGAGGCGGCGCGGAGTGAGTGGTGAGGCACGATGAGATGTGGGAAAAGAGGATCGTAGCCAGCACCCGGCGATTGGTCGAATAAGTGGGTGCTCGCAGCGACGTCCGCAGGTGGGGTATAAAGGGGGACGCGCGAGAGCACTCGGGGAGAGTTACCCAGTTGAAGACCCGAAGACGGAGCTGAAGACCTAGTGAAGCCGAGTAGCTCAGTGGCGTTAGTCGCCGAGTAGCTAAGTGGATGTTGGTCATCCGAGTAGCTCAGTGGCGTTAGTCGCCGAGTAGCTCAGTGGATGTTGGTCATCCGAGTAGCTCAGTGGGCGTTAGTCGCCAAGTAGCTAAGTGGGTGTTTGTCACCCGAGTACTAAGTGGATGTTGGTCATCCGAGTAGCTCAGTGGCGTTAGTCGCCAAGTAGCTAAGAGGATGTTGGTCATCCGAGTAGCTCAGTGGGCGTTAGTCGCCAAGTAGCTAAGTGGGTGTTTGTCACCCGAGTACTAAGTGGATGTTGGTCATCCGAGTAACTCAGTGGGCGTTAGTCGCCAAGTAGCGAAGTGGGTGTTTGTCACCCGAGTACTAAGTGGATGTTGGTCATCCGAGTAACTCAGTGGGCGTTAGTCGCCAAGTAGCGAAGTGGGTGTTTGTCACCCGAGATACAAAGTAGGTGTTAGTCACCTGTAACCAAGTTTGATAAAATAAAGAGTGTGTTACCCGTGAAGTCGTCTCCCGTGGAGTTACTACATTACATAAGGAACGAAACAGACAAATCTGGCTGTCGCCTGATGAAGCTAGTTGTAATTACTGGTGAAACGTCGTACTCAGATTGTAAATGTTGTGGCTTTGCTCTCCAACACACCGGTGTTTTAACGACACATTTATATATTTACGCGATCTAACCCAAACAAACCTCTATCATGGATTGGTATTGGTCCCTGGGTCCCCGTGCCTCCGTGCCCCGCACACACACATCTCTCTCTCTGTGTGTGTGTCCCCGCATCTCCCCGTGTGTCACAGTGCTCGGTGAGCTGCGGCGTGGGAGTTCAGAGCCGCGCGGTCAGCTGCGGTCACGCGGAGGAGGAGGACCAGGAGGGGAGGACGCAGGGGGGGGCGGCGTGCGTGGTCGTGCGAGGGTCACACCCGGCCTCAGTCCGAGCGGCGCTGCGTCGCGCACGCGTGCACGCAGCCTGGCACGCGGACCGGTGAGCGCGGCAGCGACGCACGCACGACGGAACTCCTCGCCAACACTCACCGACACTCGCCAGATTTCGCCGATGCTCCCGCACACGCTCGCCAAAGCGCGCCGATATCCTCCGATTCACCCGCACGCACTCACCGACGCTACGCGTGGGTCACCTAACACCCCGGGACACCCTGACACCCTCGCGAACTGAATGTTCCATCTCATGGATTTTTTTTTCCAGGCGAAATATTTAAAACACTAAAAATATGATTCGGACGCTCTGACTTCGTAGCCACCCCGACGAACGATTCCTGATCCGCTTCGTCGCCGAACTTTTTGTGTCGCTGCGGTGACAACCCCATTGTCGCTGTTCTGCAAAGCGAAGGCTGTAATTCTGGTCTTCTGACTTGTCGCTCGTTAAGTAAAAACTAAACTTGCTTGAAACTTGAAGAAGAGGAAGAAGAGTAAGAATGGATGTGGGAAGGAGCAGAGGAACGGGAGCACAGGGCCAGGAGAGACGAGGAGAGGGTGCAGGGAGATGGCTGCGTCAGGGACTCGACGCTGCTGCTGCTGCACGGAGTGGCGGCTGTTCTCACAGCGGGCGGGGCGAGTGGGAGGGGCTCAGAGTGGAGGTGGACACTCACAGAGGTCACGTGATTCACGGGATGCCCGAGTTAATTTAAACACGGAGAGAGCTGTGACGCGTGTGTGTCGTGGCGGGGGGGGGGAAAGTAAACTTGACGAGCCACGAAAAGATCTTCGTGCAGAAAGCGGGCGGCTTTCGCCGCGTGGATGCAACGAGGGCGAGTTATTAAAATCGATCCGTCGCCTTCGGTGGGGAGGGGACCCACCGCTACCAAGAAGAAGAAGCAGCGATATCTATAGGAGACTCGATCCGTCACCACTCGCCAAGCGAAACCCCGCACCGATGTCGGCTCCCGGCCCAGACGCCGGCTTTGTCCACTGTGCGGTGTGGGGGGTGGGGACGTCATGTTTGAGGTTGTGGAGTTGGCTTCGGGGTGGACGTTGGAAGGGTTTTAATCCTCCCTGCGAGCGTGTGTCCGCGTGTGTGCGCTCGTGTGTGCGTTCTTGCACGTGCGCCGCAACAAAAAAAGCGCACCTGGTCAAATATTTACGTTTCAAACGAAAAAAAAAATGCCGCAAATCAACAACCGCGTGAACGGGGCGCCGGCGCCGTGCGGGCTCGCGTGCAGCGGCCCGGCTCGGGATATTCGGGGCCCCGGGGGCCTCTAAACCCCGCCGAACCGACTCACCAGCCCCCCTCTCGCCAGCGGCCTGGCCAGCCGAACCTCTCCACGCCGGAGCCTTCGAGAGAGCGAGGGAGCGAGCACGGCCACCGCAAGCAAAGCCGGCCGGCGACCCTGGTGCAGTTTCCGTTTCGTGTGGATGACCTCGGCTCCACCGAGGACAGCGCGGGGGTGGCGGGGGGGGGGGGGGAACCGCACGCTCCGTCAGCGGCGACCTCGTCCCCGGACAGGAATCGCCGACGCGACTTCCACTGCTCCGGGTTCACCGCTTGCGTCACCCCGTTGCGCTTCTCTTGCGGTTATTTCATGGGGGGGCCCTACGATTATTTTCAGTCCCCCTGCCCCCCCCCCACCTCGCTGCTGTTCCGTCGAGGCCGCACGCGGCCGCTGACTCGCAAACTCGTGGCGGGTCGGCTCTCGTGAGCGACGCGGGTGCGACGCGGCGCGCTAATTACAACCCCAAGGCCGTAACTTCTCCTCTCGCCTCTCGTCTGACCGCGCCGCCGCGCTGCCGGCCCAGGAATTTTTATGATTAAAATTCCTCGCCGTGCCGGGCGAGACGGAACGCGAGGCCCTTTCTCCACGAGCGGACAAAGGTGCCCTTTATTTGCACGCTGCCGGCCGCCGCGTCGCGCCGAGCAATATTGCGTCCGTGAATCGCGCGTTGTCTCATCTTGGTCTGCCTCGACCGCGCGCTCTTGCGTGGACTCCGCGGCTCATCATTTACGTCGCTGAGCGGGTGAGAGGTGCTCGCGGCTTGGGGAAGGCCTTCATCCAGCGGTGGATTGACCATGGCTGATGATGATAAATATATTGGGTAATAATTGCGTTTGTATTGGACCCATGCCGCAACTGAAACGTGTCGGAGCGTTTTTTTGTTTGTTATTTAGCCAAAGGGGAGCCCATGATGGCAGATGTCCTTGCACTGCGCAAAGCGACAAACCAGCACCAGGCATGCGAGAGGACATTGGCCTTTCAGTCGGTGACTCCCGGAGCGATGAGGCATTGGGGTTCGTCTCCCGTTCACAGCCCTGACCCCGCTGGCGGTGGTGGTGGTGGTGGTGAAACAAAAAATAAAACAACCACCACGTTCCTATGGCGGGGACAAGTCTATGAGTGGGGGGCTCATTTTATGGACCCCCCCCCTCCCCTCCCAGAGGATTGATGGGGGACTGAGTCGACCCCCGGCGAGGATTTGAAGTCGGGAACTTTGCAGATTGTGAGCCGATAACCCCCCCCGTCTCCACCTGGGTAATCTGATGATGATGGTGTTGATGGTGTTTATGATGGTGTTGTTGATGAAGGTGGTGTTGATGATGATGATGATGTTATTGATGATGATGTTGATGATGATGGTGTTGATGATGATGTTGATGATGATGTTGTTGATGATGATGATGGTGTTGATGATGATGGTGTTGTTGTTGATGATGATGGTGTTGATGATGTTGATGATGATATTGATGATGTTGATGATGATGTTGTTGATGATGATGGTGTTGATGATGTTGTTGATGATGATGTTGTTGATGATGATGGTGTTGATGATGATGGTGTTGTTGTTGATGATGATGGTGTTGATGATGTTGATGATGATGTTGATGATGATGTTGTTGATGATGATGGTGTTGATGATGTTGTTGATGATGATGTTGTTGATGATGATGGTGTTGATGATGTTGTTGTTGATGATGATTGTGTTGATGATGTTGATGATGTTGTTGATGATAATGATGTTGATGATGATGATGGTGTTGATGATGATGTTGTTGATGATGATGGTGTTGTTGATAATGATGATGATGGTGTTGATGATGATGGTGTTGATGATGATGGTGTTGTTGTTGATGATGGTGTTGATGATGTTGATGATGATGATGTTGATGATGTTGATGATGATGTTGTTGATGATGATGATGGTGTTGTTGATGATTTGGGGGATTCAACTGAGACAGCTGGAGGAGGGGCGGGGGGGGATTGACCCCGCACCTGTAGCCCCTCCCCCCGGCACCCCGCGCGTTCTCACGCCTGGCCGAGGCGGGGAGGCCAGACGCAGCCTCTCTGTTGCCATGGCGATAGCCGCGCGGTGTCGCCGCGTGTTGCGGGTGGAGTGGGGTTACAGCGCGGCGCTGATTCCTCCCCCCCACCTCCTTCGCTCCCTCCCTCCTCCCCCTCCTCCTCCCTCCTTCCCGTCCTCCTCCCCCTCCTCCCCCTCATCCCTCCTTCCTCCTCCCCCCTCCTTCCCCGTCACCCCTCCCTCCTCCTCCCCCTCCTTCCCCGTCTACTCTCCCCCTCCTCCTCCCCCTCCTCCTCCTCCCCCATCTCCCCCCCTCCTCCCCCGTACCCACCCCCCCTCCTCCTCCTTCCCCTCCCTCCTCCTCCTTCCCCTCCCTCCCCCTCCCGACTCCTCCCGCATTCCGTCTTCGCTCCGTCTCTTCATTCTCTCTCGACGTTCACGGTCCTCTTTCATTCCGTCGTTTTATTTCATTCTTGTTTTTCACTCTCGACGATTCATCAAATTGCACGTGCTGACTTTCATTCTCTTCTCTCATTCGTCTTTTTTTTTGTTCATTCCCTGTTCTACCCTCGTATTTAATCATTACCTTTCATTCTGCGACGCCACATTCCTTTTTTAAAATCTTATCCCCTTCTCCTCTTACGAATCTCACGCCCTTACCTCCCTCTCATTCCCTCTCATTCCCTCTCATCTCACTGCGTCGTCTTTTCTTCTCAATAACCCTTTCCCCCCTGTGCCCCCCCCCCCCCACGTTGCCCCCCCCCCCCCCCCCCCAGGCCCCCAAGCGGGTCCCGGCTGCGTGCGTGAGCGCCTCTCGGCCCCGCTGTGCCGCACCCTGCGGGCGCTGGGACGCTGCTCGCTGCCGTCCGTCGCTGCGCAGTGCTGCCGCTCGTGCGCCGGGGACGAGCGGGGAGGGGGGCGAGGCGGCGGGGAGACGAGGGGGGCCGGCGGAGCGAGCTAAGGGGGGCGAGAGGGGGGGCGGCGATTCTTCCGGGGGCGACGGCAGAAGCGGGACAGGTGGCCCGGGTTGGGGGGAGGCACCGAGGAGACGAGGTGGGGGGAGGACGAAGAATGACGAGGGCGGGGTGGGTGATGTCACTCTGTTGTTGATGTGTTGATGGTCATGAGCCCGGACGATGGTTCACCGCTGTGGATGGTGATGTTTTTGTTGTTGTTGTTGTTGTTGACCTGGAGGCGATTGTGACGTGAGGACTCGGAGGGTGATGGTTGACGGAGGCGGTGATGGTGGTGGTCTTCGGGAGGGCGATGGTGATGGTGCTATCGGGAGGTGATGTTGACCTCTAGGGAGGACACCCTGGCACCGTATCCACCACTTTGCACATTGGCGCTAACTGCGTTCAGTAAAACCATCGTTGCCTGCCTCTGATAAATAATCATCGTCATCGTTATTTTAATTGTCTCGTTGAAACAACATGTTTTTCACGTTTTATTTGTGACTCAGAGTCGCGATTCAAATAGGGAGAGAGCGCGCGTAAGAGTAAGTAGCGCTCACACGAGCAAACACCTCCTCGTGCTTCTTGAAAAGACGTGACGCCCTTTCTTGCCAAACGCGACACGCTGTGTTGCGCAACCACTCGCCCCCGACGTGGACAAAGCAGTCGCCGGGGCCACGGGTTTAAGGTTTTTACGCGCGGACTTCGAGAGAGACAGCGATTAAGGTCGCGCTCGGTGAACCAAAACCTATCAACCCCTTATTAGTGCCCGACCTTATTACAGGACAACGCAGACCTTATTTGTCACCCCGTGCCACTTCTAAATCTCAACGTTCACCCAACAAAGTCCCATGACAAGGATAGAAACACAAAAAACGATTTTACAATTTTTTTAAAAATCTTTACTCAATTTCGCTGCGCAAGAATGCGGGTGTTGTGGCTTGACACGCGTGGGTAACCGGTTCACCGGAATCCGGGCCGAGCTGATTCTACTTCAGGATCGCTGTGTTGCTGTGCAAGTCGTGGCGCTTTCCCCTCGCTGCGTCTCACGCCGATCGACGGCGGCTCGACCCCGACCGAGGAGAGGTTTTTTGTGTTGCAACCCAACGCGGCTGTTGTATTATTTTCTGTTTGTTGCAGTTCCATTCTCGAGTTTGGCAGGTGGGCGAATCGTGACGTTTACGGCAATCCGAGCAAGGGGGGAGGAGGGGTGAAAGTGTCGTGATCAGATGACCGGTGGTCATCGGAGGGCCACGGGCATTCGGTTCGCCGTAGAGGGTATTAATTCTAGATTTGAAGCTTTCCTGACTGCAAGGATTCATACTCTTAGGTTTTTTCGGTAAAGTCACGTAGGTAAAAAATAATAAATAGATAAATAATAAACATAATAGAAGAAATAATATAAATAAAATAATAAATCACGACGTTTCGGAGGCAACACAAGCTTCCGTCTTCAGGTGGAACCGTCACATTTATCTTTACCTGATACAGCAATCGTGCTGTGACGGTTCCACCTGAAGACGGAAGCTTGTGTTGCCTCCGAAATGTCGTGATTTATTATTTTATTTCTATTATTTCTTCTATCATTTTTATTATTTATCTTGTATTAATTAGTTTGTTTTACCTACGTGACTTTACCGAAAAAAATCTAAGAGTATTCGGGTCGCCGATAATTTTGGGCCCGAGAAACACCGCACAGCGGGTCGATCGTAGGAAAAGTTCAACGGGGAATTTGCGGCGCGCATGGATCCCTGGCCGCCCGAATCCTCGGAACAACCCGCGTGAAACGCGGAGGAGGCGGCTACCCTCATGTGGTCCACCGGTGCCATTGGGGGACGACGGTGCAAGTCAACCTTCTTGTCGCTCGTCGAGTCGAGGGATACTTTTATAGCCACGTGGGAGGGAGGGAGGGTGGGACGGGGGGAGGGGATATCTGTCAAGCACACTATATTTAATTGTTTATATTTATTATTGTATTGTTTTCAACATTATTGATGAACGAGCAATCTTGTAATCCGACGATTGGTGCTATGCCTTGTTTTTTTTTTAAACACAAAATCTCACGTGAGCAAATGTAAACGCCCACCCATGTGTTTTTTTTTCTGTCAAAGGGGGCGGTGTACACTGTGCAATATCATCAGGTACGTTTTAAAGCGACATTCGCGGTGTTCTTGTTCATTGTATTTCTTTACATAAACTGACTGGGTCGCTGCAACAAACAACACACCCCACTTGATTCCGTTACGAGTAGTCTGGTGGCCCGCAGGCCGACTGAGTGGACGAAGATTTCACTCTGGGGCCCCCTTCCCGCATGCCCCCCCACCCCCCGCCGATGAGCAAAAGTCAATCACGTGACCAATTAGTTGAGCATGCTTGTGATTTGGCTGCAGCTCAAAAAAATAAACTTTTTTTTTATTTGACAAGGTAAGGCCCACTGAGATTGTATAGCAAGCGACTTGGCTATCACAGATGATAGCAAAGTCGCTCATCACGTGGACATTTTATCCTAATGGCGGTACCCCGGGGTACCAAATAATACAAATTGGCCGAGGCAATTTAATTCTTTATTTCTGGGACACTATTTTTTCCAGGGGTGTTACTTAACTCCGCGACTGGGGTACCAATCAATCCGAAGTCGGTGCTACTCCGCGATGTCGAAACGCCAAACAGCATAAAAAATCCGTTTTCGAAAAATAGTGCATCGTGTACAGCTCGTCGAGATGAGTCGATTGCCGCATCGCCGACCATCAACAGACTAAAGGTGACTGCATCACGGACATTATGCGAGAGCCGGGGCACTATGGATACCCCGGGGTACCGCCATAAGGTTCATTTTCTGCAGCCAAAGACTCTCTAAAGGCGAGACGTTGATTCTAAATGTGGAGGGGGGCACACACAAAATACACAAACCGAAGGCAATGACATCGCGATGATCGTGGTATCGTGAATGTCAATATCGTATCTCGATATATGATGTCACGATAAACCCAGCCTTGTACAGGAGAACTCTTACACTGGTCAACACACTTTTTCTGGCATAAGGTATTCCAACGGTTTTAAGGTAATTTTGGGGTACTGATTCCAAATCTGGCATCAGTTTTTGTCTATCACATCAGGTTTTTGAGATATCAAATATAGCATTTTCAATAAAAACTGCAGAAGAAAAATATTAAATAAATGTGGATATCTACATAAAATGATATTATAAACACACTATCCTAAAATACAGCACCATATTTTAACACTAAAGCAGTCACTGACTCGCAACAACTTGCAATCATAAGAGACAGAGTTAATTTCGGGTAAAATCAATGAAAATGGGGTATGCCGATAGCATAAAAATGAGATGTGATAGAGCAAATCTGAGATCAGATTTGGAATCAGCACCCTGAAATTAGTCTAAAACAGCTGCAAAAGTCCAGGCCAGAAAATAATGTTTTTTTGTTGTTGACCAGTGTTATCCGCGGCCTTGTCACCCGCCACTCCTATTCGTGGCCGCTGTAGGGTCCGCGAAAACTCCTATTACCCGCGGCTCCAAGTTCTTCCAATTATCCGCGATTTTACCAATAATGCAAAGCAAGGCTGCTTAACACTCACGGATAAGGGTGGTCGAGTTGGAGGTTACTCATATAACCTCTCGTGGTATCCGCCATATTTAACCGCCGTGG
The DNA here is from genome assembly GCF_965212315.1 of Lampetra planeri. Classification (NCBI taxonomy): domain Eukaryota; kingdom Metazoa; phylum Chordata; class Hyperoartia; order Petromyzontiformes; family Petromyzontidae; genus Lampetra; species Lampetra planeri. The sequence continues at coordinate 7,653,652 of NC_136159.1, forward strand.
ATAGGAGGAAAATTGCGGAATATAATCGGATCCGTGATATCGGTTGGCCCTTATCACTGCAGATATGCGGGATCCTCCTCCGTGAGTCGTTTGATCTCGTTCGGGCGAACGTCGCCGTTATCTTGAACCAAAGTGGTGCTTCAGTGGATATCGCATTGCGATGTGGTCCCGAGTACAGCGACAGCGTTGTTGTGCACTCTCACAATCGCTGTCATCATCATCAGCAGCATCATCGGTGGTGGTGATGGTGGTGGTGGGCCATTGGGGGTCCGAAGCAGAATTTATTTTAATGCATCCCCCCTCCCACCTCCCCTACCCGTTAAATGTGTACAGAAATCTTCGTGAGGTTAACAGAAGAGATGGAGATGTAGCGAGATGAGAGACCGAGAGCTCTCGTGGACGAGAGACGCATCCGCGTGCACGTTGAATGAGCCGGTTACGTTCGTCAGGAGTTGAGTTGATATTCGGTGCTCGCACGCCAATTGTAATACGAATTTTTTTTATATAAATTTGAGCTTCCTCGGCGGTCGTAAGCTGTTTGCCTGTTTGCTTGTGCCCAGCGCCGAGCACCGATGTATCGTAGTCGTCGCTGTTCTTGTTGTGGTGGTGGTGAAAGTCTCTAAGGGGCCCTTCAGGGCGAGGCGTGGAGGGAGTCTGATTTTCATGGACCGTGCGCGCGTGGGATCCGATGTTTGGTGCTAGTTCAGTTCGCTTCAAAAACGCAGTCTTCCCCCCCAGAAGAAAAATCAACGCGTTTCTCAGCCGAAAACTTGGAGGAGCAGCAGCTTCAGCGGCGGCGGCGGCGGCGACGCGCGCAAAAACTGTCGATTGCTCAAGACGGTGCTCAAAACGGTGCTCAAGTTTCACGCAATAAACTGCGCGTCGTGAAGCGGACGCAGTCGTTCTGCCGAGTCATCGTTGGTCGTCGCCGCGTGTTTTTTTTGTTTTGGCGAGCCGCTGTTTGCTTTAACTGGAGGTGTGAATGAAGAGGGCAGGTCGGGCAGAGGGTGTGACTCGCAAGAGCGAGTGAATGAATGAACGAGTGGATGACCATTCCGAGGGGGGGGGGGGGTGCGGTGATTCGGGGCTTTTGTCAGTGCTGCTGCGAGACGACGGGGACGCGTTTGCCTTCGACAAGACGACGATCGGAATCTTTAGTGCAGTGGTTCTTCTTCGTCTTCTTCTTAACCTGGGGTGCACGCTGCACCCACTGGGGGTGCGAGATGCCCTTGCTGGGGGTGGCGAGACATGAGGACCAGATCTTTTTAGAAGATAAATAATCGAAAGCACGTAAGTACAACTTACTTTATATTCTTGGTTCTTTCGGTAAAGTCACGTAGAAGGGAAATAATAAAAAAAACATTAATAGTACGTAGAATGGAAATAATAAAATAATATAGATTTTATTTTATTATTTCCCTTCTACGTGACTTTACCGAAAGAACCAAGAATATGAATCCCTGCAGTCACGAAAGCTTTAAATCAAAACTTACTTTGTTTCATCAAAGCCGATGTATTAATGAACATTGTAAATGTTTTACCGATTGAGAACCAAAGTGGCTCGAGGCTGCAGGAGAGGTGAAGCACCACCGCTCTAGTGAGATTTAAATTCTCGCGCTGAGAACTCACCCCCTTGAACGTGGCCTTTCCTCCCACAGTTTCGGTCACTTACGCTGCTCGGCTCTGTCGAATTTCCGCTGCTTTGCATCCACGGTGGCGCATTGGAACCCCTGGATGAAACGCGCCTGACACCACGTGTACATTGTCAATGGGAAGAGGTTGTGACCGTTCCGGCACTAAAACAGGAGGCGTTCAGACGTTCAAACATCAAATAACTTTTGCAAGGAATCAATTACAGCAGTGAGCACACACAGAACGCGTGGCGGGTTTGGGGTGGGGGGGGGGTTTAGGTGGGCGGGTTCGGGGTGGGGGGGGGTTCGGGGGGTCCGGCAATGGGGGGGGGCGGGTTCGGGGTGGAGGGTTTTAGGGGGGGGCGGGTTCGGGGTGGGGGGGGGGTTCGGGGTGGGGGGGTTCTGGGTGGGGGGTTTAGAGGGGGCGGGTTCGGGGTGGGGGATCTAGGGGAGGCGGGTTCTGGGTGGGGGGATGTTTAGGGGGGGGGCGGGTTCGGGGTGGGGGGCTTTAGGAAGGGGGCGGGTTCTAGGCGACTCAAGCATGTGGTTGCCCTCTAAGCGGCGCTATCAACGTGTCGCCATAACCCCCCCCTCCACCACGGCTTTAGAAGACAGCGGGGTGGGGGGGGTCTTTGTGTGAACCGGGGTAGCAGCGTGTAGGGGAGGGGGGGGGGGCGCTGGGGGCACCCCTAACAAGAAGGGACCTTTTGTCTCAACCGCCCCCACGGTCACGTGCCTCCCACCTGCCCTCGCGGTCGTTGTGCGCTTTGTACACTGCACACAGAGCGGTGGTGCAGCGGTTAGCGCGCTACGAACCCGGCGTCCCGAGTTCGATTCTTCTTTGCTCACTGCCAACATCGGTGACGATTATCTGAACCGGTTCTGGGCCTCGCCTAGGTCGACTGAGCCTCAAATGAGCACCTGGTGCGGTGTTGTAAACATCGCCACTGGGGAGACAAAGGCGGCCGGGCGTGGTGCTGGCCACACACCCCCTCGTGTGCCGTGCCGCCCTTCAAAGGTGCTCGCTAGCAGCACTTTCCCCCACAGTCTGTTAAGGCTACACGGGGGATCTTTGTCTTTGTACGCACACACACACATAACTACGCTCACAACAACGAGCGGAGCGCCGGGCGGCTAAAACGCAGCAAGTTGACACGGTATGGGGGCACAGGTGGTGCCATCGGCAACTCATCTCAAGTCAGCCGACCCATGGTACCGCCCAGGTCTGTCCCGTGACCTTCTGCGCGTTCGAAACTTCACAGTGACATTAGGGGCCGTCCATAAATGACGTCACGCGATTTTGGACGATTTTTGACCCCCCCCCCCTTCGTCACACGGCGTCACAAAAAGTCAGACCCCCCCCCCTCAAATATGACCTCACAAAGCTCTGCCCCCCCCCCAAAATAAAACATGCTTTTAAGCGCTTTAAACTATATTTAATGTGGCGCTGCACTCTGATGTTGTAGGAGAAAACATTTATTAAAAGTCTATTTGATTAAGTAGAACGTGTTGTCTATATTAATTTAAAGTTGCGCATTTTGATGTGACGTCACATTTTCTCAACCCCCCCCCCTCGTCACACATCGTCACAAATGTCTGACCCCCCCCCCCCCGCTAGGTGCGTGTCGTCATTTATGGACGGCCCCTTATTGTTGTTGCTGCTGCTGCTGCTGTACGCGAATTTTTTAGTTGTCATTGCCCCGAACTAATAGTGAAATGGCCCTGGTCTCGTCCAAACTTGTTTGCTTGTTTGGAGCGAGCCTCGCTCTGCCGATGAGACTCTTTGCGCGTTTCGAAGCTCTCGACGGAGACACGCACACACAAACTAAACTCCCAGAAGGCGGTGTGGCAAATTGGATGTGTGTTAAAACATTTTTTTTTCATTGTTTCACGCGCACGGACAGACAGATACACGGGAGATGTGCTGCCCACATATTAATATTCCCTATATAAAATTGTACTTAAAACTTTCGTGACTGCAGGAATTAAGATTATTGGTTCTTTCTGTAAAGTCACGTAGATAGAAAGTAAAAAAAAACATTTTGAAAATAACAAAAGCAAAAAAAACAATAAAAATAGTAAAATTTAATTAAAATTTAAAAGAAAAAATAATTGAAAAAAAACCCACGACGTTTTGATCGCAACACAAGCGGTCTTCATATTTTTATTTCATTTACTATTTTAATTGTGGTTTTTGCTTTTATTATTTTCTATTTATTATTTTTATTTCGTATTCAAATTTTATTTTATTATTTTGTTATTTTTTGTTTCCTATATACGTGACTTTACCGAAAGAACCAATAATATGAATTCCCGGTATAGTCATGAGAGCGCCATGTGATTGCGTCGTTTTGGGGAGTGCTGCGCGTTGGTGCCTCTCGGCTTTTTGGAGCCTTGGAAGAATTTACACGCGAGTCGTACGAACCGTTAAGACCAATCAATCGATCGAACTTTATTTCTAAAGCACTATTCGTGCCAAAAAAAATGCAATATATAGTGCTTTTATCGACGCGAACAATAAAAGTGAAATTGCGCGTAAAATAAAATCAAGTAACACATTTCGAGCAAAGGCATAATAATAAAAAAGTAACACATTAAGATAATCCTAATAAAAAGCAAGATTTAAAAAGTACGTTTTTTATATTTATTTTTAAAGTGGTCTCTGTGGTGGTGGTGGTGGTCGCAGCGAGAGCGGCCAGGTCATCATCACACGTAATGACATGGTAGACCAATAGGGAGCCATCACTCGACCGCACACGCACATCGATCAGCCACCATCACCACCACCTGCACTACCTCCACCACCACCTTCTCCACCAATACCTTCACCACCACCTCCACCACTACCTGCACCACCACCACCACCACCACCACCACCACCTCCACCACCACCACCACTACCACCACCACCTCAACCACCTCCACTACCACCACCTCCACCAACACCTCCACCATTACCTTCACCACCACCACCTCCACTACCACCACCACCACCACCACCTCCCCCCGCACCACCTCCTCCACTTCCACCACTACCACCTCCGCCACCACCTCCACCACCACTACCACCACCACCTCCACCACCACCACCTCCACTACCACCACCACCTCCATCACCACCTCCACCACCTCCACTACCACCACCACGACCACCTCCACTACCACCACCACCTCAACCACCACCACCTCCACTACCACCACCTCCATCACCACTTCCACCACCTCCACTACCACCACTTCCACCCTCGTGCGTGTTCAGGGTGGACGCAGCAATTAGCGCATTGCTCTGTCAACCCAGCGACCCGAGCCAACATCAGCGGCCCTGGGGACTGCCACGTGACGAACCAGCACTGACAACCGCGGTGAAGTATGGTCAAAACAACCCCGCGTGGCTAACACGACACGGGGAGGCTTTCATTCAGCAGTGGAGTCGGGAAAGGTACAATTATCACCGTATCATTGCAGGCATTGCTCTCGTGCAAAGACACGCACGCCCACACACGAATCGTGTCTACGCGTCTGCGCATTGAGCCAATCAGCGTGGAGCTTTGAGGGTTATCCACTGCGCGTGTGCACGCGAGCCGGTTTCATCGCTCCATCTCCCCTCCGGGGTGCCCGGTCCCAACTCGTTAGGGGCCGTCCATAAATGACGTCACGCACCTAAGGGGGGGGGGGGTCAGATATTTGTGACGATGTGTGACGAGGGAGGGGGGGTTTGAGGAATGTGACGTCACGTAACAATGCACAACTTTAAATAAATATAGACAACACGTTCTACTTAATTAAATAGACTTTTTAATAAATGTTTTCTCCTACAACATCAGAGTGCAGCGCCACATTAAATACGCACTACAATGACAATAGTTTAAAGCGATTTGAAGCATGTTTTATTTTGGGGGGGGGGCAGAGCTTTGTGACGTCATATTTGAGGGGGGGGGGGGTCTGACTTTTTGTGACGCCGTGTGACGAAGGGGGGGAGGGGGGGGGTCAAAAATCGTCCAAAATCACGTGACGTCATTTATGGGCGGCCCCTTACTCGATAGTGCCCGGTCCCAACTCAGGTGGTTTTCCGGTCCCAACTCGTTCCACATTCCACGGCTCATCCGTCGAGTGGCGACGCGTCCTGTCCAAGGCCCACGGACGTCGCTTCACAGTCGACGACGGGGCCTCTGACCTCTGACCCGCGCGTTCTCTCATCTCGGATCGTCTCCTCGGGGCTCCCTGCACCGCCCTTACAGAAGAGCGCCCTTGTTCACGTCGCTACGCCCACACGGCTGCCCAAAGTGCCTCCTTGGGTTGCCGCACGGGGTTTTTCCATTGTTCCGTGGCTTGCGAGCCAGCAGATGGGCAGACACGGCGAACGTGTTCTTGAATCCGTCTGTGCGGAGTTTTTGGGTGTCCTCCCGTCGTCTCGACACGAATCCAAGCTCTCGTTAGCCAAAGGATTTCGTGGCCCCCAACTCCCCAATTTGCAGCAGCGCCCGACAGCCAAAGCCTCTCGGGTGTGACTTTCCTGGGTAAATACGTGGCATGTTTACACACATGCCGAACACATACACACACACATACAAAGATCCCCCGTATAGCCTTAACAGACTGTAGGGGCAAGTGCTGTTAGCGAGCACCTATGAAGGCCGGAACGGTACACGAGGGGGTGGGTGGTTAGCACCACGCCCGACCGCCTTTGTCTCCCTAGTGGCGATGTTTACACACCGCACCAGATACTCATTCGAAGCCAGAGTCGACCTAGGGGAGGGCCCGTGACCGGTTTAGATAAACGTCAGCGGTGTTGGCCGTGAGCGGGAATCGAACCCGGGTCGCCGGGTTCATAGCGCAGCGCGCTAACCGCTACACTAACGCAGACATACACACACATACATACACACACATATACATATACACATACGGCAAAGCCAAAGATCCCCCGTATAGCCTTAACAGACTGTAGGGACAAGTGCTGTTAGCGAGCACCTATGAAGGCTGGCACGGCACACGAGGGGTGGGTGGCCAACACCACGCCCGGCCGCCTTTGTCTCCCTAGTGACGATGTTTACACATCGCACCAGGTACTCATTTGAGGCTGAGTCGACCTAGGGGAGACCCATGACCGGTTCAGATAACACTGGTCTACAACCAAAATGCTTCCGAAATAAATGTCGTCCAACTTTTTTAATTATGGGTCACTGAGAATGAAAATTATGCTTAAAATCGTTGATTGGCTCCAGTTTTCAAGCTATGCTACTTGGCGAGTATCTACGACCCTTGACTTGGGAATGGCGGAGGATTAGTGAATTTAAAGCAGAAATAACTAAAATACATCTTTGACTGGATCTATGAATACATCTATGACTGGGTTTGGACAGTACTTGCTTTTTGAGCAAAACAATGAATGATGCAATCTGAACCTGGTATTGCGTCATATATAACATGAATTGCATCATGTTATTCCTAGAAGTCATGGATGATGCAATCAATACTAGGCTTACATCCCTCTGCTGAACAAATTGCCCTATATGAGCTCTAGAAATCATACAGTGTCGTCCTCTCTTATTTGTCCGTGTTTGATTTTGCAAAGGAACACATTTCTGTTTAGCCAAAGTGAGCAGAGATGCCTCGTATTCGTGTGAACAAAGCAGAAAACTTCTGCTATGTCTGTGGTGAAGTGACCTTTGCATCACAAAAGTGCAGTATAACCACTCTGGTTAAGAAAGCCTATCACCTTTATTTTGGCTGCAAAATTGGAGATCAGGACAAGATGTGGGCCCTGCACATATGATGCAACACTTGTTCAACGAATCTTCGCCAGTGATTGAACAGGAAAAGGAAATCGATGCCTTTTGCAGTGTCAATGATTTGGAGAGAGCCAACAGATCATATCAGCAATTGTTACTTTTGCATGGCACCTCCAGTTGTGAAAAGTGCGTCAAAGAAGAAAAAGTGGACTGTGCATTATCCAAACATTCTATCAGCTACACGCCCGGTACCCCACGGAGAAGGACTGCCGGTTCCTGATGCACCAAAATCATTCTCACTTGAGTCAGACGAGGAAGAGGATGAAACTTCTGGTGCTGAACCATCAAGGTCACGTGACCCAGATTTTCTCCCATCCTCCTCCTCTTTTGAACCACACCTCATAACACAAGGTGAACTGGAAGACCTTGTCAGGGATTTGGAACTATCCAAGAGTAAGGCAGAGCTGTTGGGCTCCAGACTGCAGCATCGTACGTAGCCAACCGTGCGTATCGGTTGTGCAGAAGGACAACAAACTAAACACGCGGCTTCTGCGCGACCTTTTTTCGCTACTCTCACAGTTTTTTCCCACCGCTTTAATTCAATGCACCCCAGCGTGCCGAGAGCAATTGGCCAATCTATTTAAAAAAAAAACAACGCGACTGTTCAACAAAATACTCTTTGGTTCCGTAAAGTCACGTATTTTATTTTCTACCCACGTGACTTTACCGAAAGAACCAAAGAGTATGGATTCCTGCAGTCACGAAAGCTTCAAATCAAGATTGTTCAACAAAGTTCAGTTTCGTTGTGTTTGGGACAATCGCCCTTCTTCGATGGCTGCTTCTGCTGCTGCTGGTGATGGTGGTGGTGGCGTAGCGGTTAGCGTGCTGCGCTGCGAACCTGACGACCCGGGTTCGACTCCCGCTCACGGATAACGCCAGTGACGATTATCTGAACCGGTCCTAGGCCTCCCCTAGGTCGACTCAGCCTCAAATGAGTACCTGGTGCGGTGTGTAAACATCGTTACTGGGGAGACAAAGGCGGTCGGGCGTGGTGTTGGCCACCCCACCCCCTCGTGTACCGTTCCGGCTTTCATAGGTGCTCGCTAACAGCACTTGCCCATACTGTCTGTTAAGGCTATACGGGGGATTTGTGTCTTTGTAGCGATCAGCGCGTTGCGCTGCGAACCTGGCGACTCGGGTTTGATTCCCGCTCGTGGCCAACACCGGTGACGATTATCCGAATCGGTCCTGGGCCTCTCCTAGGTCGACTCAGCCTCAAATGAGTACCTGGTGCGGTGTGTAAACATCGTCACTGGAGAGACAAAGGCGGCCGGGCGCGGTGCGTGGCCAGCCAACCCCACCTGGTGTGCCGTTTTGGGCCTTCACACGTGCTCGCCAACAGCACTTGCCCCAACAGTCCGTCAAGGCTATACTGGGGGGGGGTCTTTGTCTGTGTGTAAGTGTGCGGGGTATCGGGTGCTCGTGGTGTCGATTTGGAGTGGCACAGCCAAGGAACGGAACGCGTCCCGTAGAGGACATCCCTTGGAGGGAGACGGAGCGGAGGCTATACTGGGGGGGGGGAGTCTTTATCTTTGGTGTCCTCGCTCTCATTCCGCGGATTCATCGAGACGGGGGGGGGGGGTGCGGGCGAGCGCGGTGACCCCCCCGCCCCCGCCCCCCGTGTGCATCGTTCCCAGGACGAATTCGCTTGAAACCCCGCGATGGGCCAACGGTGCCGCTGATCGTAACTCCACTCCACCCTCTCTCTCACCCTCTCTCTCACCCTCTCTCACCATCTCTCTCACCCTCTCTCTCACCCTCGCTCTCACCCTCTCTCACCATATCTCTCACCCTCTCTCTCACCCTCGCTCTCACCCTCTCTCACCCTCTCTCTCCCCATCTCTCTCACCCTCTCTCTCACCCTCTCTCTCACCCTCTCTCTCACCCTCTCTCTCATCATCTCTCTCACCATTTCTCTCACCATCTCTCTCACCCTCTCTCTCACCCTCTCTCTCATCCTCTCTCACCCTCTCTCTCATCCTGACTCTCACCCTATCTCACCACTCTCACCATCTCTCTCACCCTCTCTTTTTTTTACGATCAGTGGAAACAAGAAGATGATCGGTGTAGTCGGCACTTTGCTTCGTTCATCATTTCGTAATTTTTTTTTTATAACTTTGCTTTATGAAAACCCCCACCCTCTCGCTCACTTTCTCGCTCACTTTCTCGCTCACTCTCTCGCTCTCTCTCGTTCTGCACGCAGCCCTTCTCGCAGTCCGACGGCCTCCGACGGGTAGCTCATAACTGCATGCAGAGCTCCCCGTCATCTGCCACCGAGCACACGGCCTCCTCCATCGCCCACTGCTCCTTGAAGGCCGGCACGGCGTGGATCAGCCGCGCCACATGGCGGAACTCCAGCCACACCCTGGGGCTCCGACCAGAGCGCGGAAGATGCCCAGGCTGCTGGCCGGACGTTTCCCCTCTAGGGTCACCTTCCTCGCCCTGTAAATGGCGAGCTTGGCATAGCCGACGAGCACGTTGACCAGCCCCTGAAGATGTTGGGGTCCGTCGCCCTTTTGGTATCCAACCCACTCTCACCCTCTCTCTCACCATCTCTCACCCTCTCTCTCACCCTCTCTCACCATCTCTCACCCTCTCTCACCATCTCTCACCATCTCTCACCCTCTCTCTCACCCTCTCTCACCCTCTCTCACCCTCTCTCACCCTCTCTCACCATCTCTCACCCTCTCTCACCATCTCTCACCATCTCTCACCCTCTCTCACCCTCTCTCACCATCTCTCACCCTCTCTCACCCTCTCTCATCCTCTCTCTCACCATCTCTCTCACCCTCTCTCTCATCCTCTCTCTCACCATCTCTCACCCTGACTCTCACCCTCTCTCACCCTCTCTCTCCCTCTCTCACTTTCTCTCTCACCATCTCTCTCACCATCTCTCTCACCATCTCTCACCCTGACTCTCACCCTCTCTCTCACCCTCTCTCTCCCTCTCTCACTTTCTCTCTCACCATCTCTCTCACCATCTCCCCCTCTCTCTAACTTGGCACCTTCTTCGTCGTCTTCTGAGCTTCTCCCCCCCCCCCTCGCGGCCAAGGATGCGTGTTTAGTTTGCGTAGTGGGGGGAGTGAGCGAGTGAGTGACTTTGTTCGGAAGGCACTTTTGACACTGTGACTCCTCATCATCGTCATTATGATCATTATGCTTATTATTAAGATTATTATTACGATCATGAGTATCATGATGATATATTGACGAGAGTCGTCGCGATTCCCCCGTTACAGACGGGACCGAGGTCCTAGCGAATCAACGCTCTCAAACCTCAAGCTGGGAAAGCGTGAATCCTGGAACCCAGCAACGTGACTGTGTATTTTGTTTTTTTGGGTGTTAAACTCCAGACAGAGGAGGTTGTTAACAAAAAAAAGAATGAAAAAACAACCCCACATCGGATTCTCATGAACTTTTATTTATTTCCCCGACCCACCGCTGAACACAGACGGCCGCTGTTGTGAAGCCCGGAAACAGCGGCTGGGGGGGGGGGAAGCCCCGTGCACGACCGTGCGCGTTTGTTCCCGAGGGGGGGTGGAGGGGGGTCAGCGAGTGAGCGAGCGAGCGTCGGGGCCAAACAAATTATCAGAGGGGTCAGAGACGCAGAGGTCACGGGGGGTCACGGCAGAAACACATTTTTTTCAGATTTTTTTTTAGATTCTATTCCCACCAACCCCCCACAACCCAACCACACAGCACCAAAGAATAAAAAAAAACTTCAAACAAATAATTTATTTTTTTATCCGCTAATTACTCTTACAAAGCCGTCGCCCTGTACGTTTAACTGGCGGCGGACAGACGGACTGGCTCAGTTCAAGATTTTCTGTTGCTCACGCAAAACGGACCCCCCCCCCCACCCTCTTTGGGCGTCTGGCGAGAGGGGGGCAGGGGGTCATGAAGTCGATGGCGAGGAGGAGGGAGGATGGAGGAGGAGGGAGGAGGAGGAGGGAGGATGGAGGAGGAGGTGGCGGTGGAGCGAGCGAGGTGACAGTTTGGCAGCAATTGCAAGGACCCCCCTCCCGGCCCTTCTCATATCCTCTCTCCACCGCCGCCACAAGCACCACACAGCCATAACAGAGTCTACCCAACATCCAACCTAGCAGTGGAGAGAGAGGAGCTGACCAGAGAGACAACAGCTGAGCTTGATGCTGTAAGCACCACTATCGGCTGGTGTGGTCAGAGAAGTTGTTATTTTTTTTATAGGATAATGCCCGTTAACCCAGATTGGCCTGCAAGATGATGCTGCTGATGACGATGATACTGCTGCTGATGATGATACCGCTGCTGATGATGATGATTCTACTGTTGTTGATGATACTGCTGCTGCTGCTGATGATGATACTGCTGATGATGATGATGAAACTACTGCTGACGATGATACTGCTGCTGCTGCTGATGATACTGCTGATGCTGCTGATGATGATACTGCTGCTGATGATGATGATACTGCTGTTGATGATACTGCTGCTGATGATGACACTGCTGATGATACTGCTACTGATGATACTGCTGCTGATGATGATGATACTACTGCTGATGATACCGCTGCTGATGATACCGCTGCTGATGATGATACCACTGCTGATGATACCGCTGCTGATGATGATACTACTGCTGATGATACTGCTGCTGATGATGATACTGCTGCTGATGATGATACCGCTGCTGATGATGATATTGCTTCTGCTGATGATATTGCTGCTGATGATACCGCTGCTGATGATGATGCTACTGCTGATGATGATACTGATGCTACTGATACTAATGCACACCAGGGTCGCGTATTAGCGGTCCCTGAGTGGGTTCGAGTGGTCGCTTTAGTGGGGCGATGACCGAGGCCAGGGCAGCAGTAGCATCGTCATCAGCAGCAGTATCATCATCAGCAGCAGTATCATCATCAGCAACAGTATCATCATCAGCAGTATCACCATCAGCAACAGTATCATCATCAGCAGTAGCATCGTCATCAGCAGCAGTATCACCATCAGCAGCAGTATCATCATCAGCAGCAGTATCACCATCAGCAACAGTATCATCATCAGCAGTAGCATCGTCATCAGCAGCAGTATCACCATCAGCAGCAGTATCACCATCAGCAACAGTATCATCAGCAGCAGTATCACCATCAGTATTAGTATCATCATCAGCAGTAGCATCGTCATCAGCAGCAGTATCATCAGCAGCAGCAGTATCACCATCAGCAGCAGTATCATCATCAGCAGTAGCATCGTCATCAGCAGCAGTATCATCATCAGCAGCAGTATCATCATCAGCAGTATCAACGTCAGCAATAGTATCAACGTCAGCAGCAGTATCATTAGCAGCAGCATCAGTATCATCAGCAGCAATATCAGCAGCAGTATCATCAGCAGCAGTATCATCAGCAGCAGTATCATCAGCAGCAGTATCATCAGCAGCAGTATCATCAGCAGCAGCATCATCAGCAGCAGTATCATCAGCATCAACAGCAGCATCATCAGCAGCAGGATCATCATCAGCAGCAGCGGTATCATCAGCATCAGTATCATCAGTAGCGGTATCAGCAGCAGCAGTATCATCAGCAGCAGTATCATCAGCAGCAGCATCATCAGCAGCAGTATCATCAGCAGCAGCATCATCAGCAGCAGTATCATCAGCAGCAGTATCATCAGCATCAACAGCAGCATCATCAGCAGCAGGATCATCATCAGCAGCAGCGGTATCATCAGCATCAGTATCATCAGTAGCGGTATCAGCAGCAGCAGCAGCAGTATCATCATCAGCAGCAGTATCATCATCAGCAGTATCATTTTGCAAGCCAATCGGGGTTGAGAGACTCACCAGGGCAGGTCTCGTTATGCGCAGAAGCGTTGATGGGGCCTATGATGAGGAGCTATAAAGCCGAGGATTTGTAGGAGATGTAGCACATGAAGTCTGTACAGATGCCGGTTGGATTAGTGCGTTGTAGGTTCGTGGGAAGTGACGATGACTTGGTGGGGGGGAGGCCTTCATCTAGCAGTGGATGGACCACGGCTGCTGTGGATGATGATGATGCTGATGAATAGCGAGTAACTTTGTTTTCCCGGAGAGGGGGTGAAGCCATCGAATGTGCGAGTAACACAAAACACCCGCCCCACGGGTTGTGCCTGGTAAGTGTTTCTATAAACAGAGGCAGCCCTCACTCGTTCCCACCCCTCAGAAAGTGAAGGATCGTCTGTCCACCAGCAGCAGCTAGCTATACCTGGTGTACAGACAACTCACGGTCAGTTCCAAAAAGAATAAAAGATTTAACTACACATATTTGTACCGTCTTATTTGACAGGTACTATTCTACTTTACCGAGTGTTGACACCGGCCACAACCCCGAGTCCATGTGCACCATTGTTCTCTTTTAGTTCCCCCCCCCACCGTGCCATTCCCTGGCTACCACATTCAGATAAGCCCCTTCCCTCCCCCTTAACTTGTACTTAAGAGTTTGTCTCTTGGATTTTTCCTCACTTGATACAGTAAATCTGGCTGTGACGGTCCCACCTGATGACGGAGACTTGTGTTGCCTCCGAAACGTCGTGATTTATTATTTCATTTCTATTATTATTTCTATTATTTATTATTTATTTTTTACCTACGTGACTTTACCGAAAAAAACGAAGAGAATATGAATCCTTGCAGTCACGAAAGCTTCTAATCTATAGTCAGTTCCACAGTTGTACAACTTCCTAGCTAGAGTTCATAACCACCCTCGTTCAAATTGTTGGGGCCTAGAAAGCAAGATTTGTTTTCAGATAATGTTAGTTACAATTACAGGCTTTATGTTCATGCCAAATCCACATCCCTGCCAATACAATATTGGATTTCTAGCACTTGATGTGATTGATGTCTTCTTGGCTCTTTCGGTCAAGTCACGTAGAATGGAAAAAATAAAATAATAAAAATAAAACATAATAAAATAATTCTCACGACGTTTCGGCCACAACGCAAGCAGCCGTCCTCAGGTGAAGAACAGGTCTGTCGAGAAGACAGAGTCTGAATTACTGAGTCTGAATGACTGTCTTCTCGACAGACCTGTTCTTCACCTGAGGACGGCTGCTTGCGTTGTGGCCGAAACGTCGTGAGAATAATTTTATTATGTTTTATTTTTATTATTTCCCTTCTACGTGACTTTACCGAAAGAACCAAGAAGATGAATCCCTGCAGTCACGAAAGCTTTAAATAGTGATTTATGTCATTATAGTTTGCATCATTCATGATCGATTTCAAACACGTAACACCCAAAAATCAGGCCATACAGTGCATGCCTCCTTTCCATGTATGCCTCTCCTGCGCAAACAAAAAAACCCATCTGTAGAAAATTATATATTTACGTGAACATTTTACACATCCCATCAGCCACATGGCCTTCTGGGAGTTCGGTTATTTGTTTGGTTTAGCAGCCTTAGTTCAAAACAAGAAAAAGCTCCGAACCGGTTTCAACATGCAGTGTCTCATCGGCAGTGAGGCTTGCTTCAACTGGTGAAGTGCCAAATGTTTTAAAGGCAAGGACCCCCCCCCTCCACCCACCCACCACCACTCCTGTTCTGTTAGATATTAAACCTGGTTGGACGGCATCCAAGGAACGGATCTCCCTCCCCTCCCCCTGCCGCAGATGAAGGTTCTATCAACACAGCTGGATTGGAGCCTGGTTTTTGGCCACACCACTCCATGTGTGTGCCATCGTATGTGCTCGCTTCGAGCATTTGCCCCTATCCAATGTGTTAAACGCTACACGAGGGATCTTTGTCTCTTGCTATTGGGGTGGTGGGGGTAGTGGTGGGATGTGATGAATGATTTGGAATGTTCCACTTATTCAATAGGGGTCGAAATTTTTTTTTTTACCCAAAAAAAAATGCATTTCACGTGTTCCTGATCACAAAAGCCTCCCCCTTCCTCGATTTGATTCGGTTAGAAGCGAGACATACCCGGCATCCCAAGGGGATCTGTGCCGTATTTCTTCAATTAGACAGGGCGTTGTGTAAAA
This sequence comes from Lampetra planeri, assembly GCF_965212315.1. Classification (NCBI taxonomy): domain Eukaryota; kingdom Metazoa; phylum Chordata; class Hyperoartia; order Petromyzontiformes; family Petromyzontidae; genus Lampetra; species Lampetra planeri. Next base: position 7,669,071 of record NC_136159.1, read on the forward strand.
AAAACCAGAATGAACTTGATCATCACCAGCAGGCATGCTCTGTCAACAGCTGGATGACGACCGCCACCTCTCAGTCTAGCGACGTTAAATTTCGATGTAAAGCTTTCGTGACTGCGGGGATTCATCTTCTTGGTTCTTTCGGTAAAGTCACGTAGAATGGAAATAATAAAATAATAAAAATGAAACATAATAAAATAATTCTCACGACGTTTCGGCCACAACGCAAGCAGCCGTCCTCAGGTGAAGACCAGGTCTGTCGAGTAGACAGAGTCTGAATGACACACTCCAGGCTTGGAGCGACTATTTAAGCTGGGATGGAGGGGAGACGGCAAAGCCGTCCAGCACCCGCACTGAACGTTGCAAAAACGTTGTATTTGGGCGAGCGTCTTCTTGAATAGCATTCCGTTCCTTTGCTCGATAATGCCACAACTATGTAAAACTATTAAACACATTTTTTTTTTAGAAGCGACCTGGCTGTCATCACAAGTGATAGCGCCAAAGAAAGTGTGTTATCGTGTGAAACTTATAGCGGCCAAATACTCTAAACGTGGAGGGGGGGAAGGAAATCGGAGGACCCGGATAAAAATCCACGCGACCACGGGGAGAGAGAGACACGCAAACTCCAAATATACAACAGGCGTCAGGGTCGGGATCGAACCCACGAGCTCCCGTAGATCAGGCGAGGTAGTTAACATCTCCTAGCCACCGTGATGATGATGAGAGAGAGACGCAAACTCCAAATATATCCAGCAGGCGTCAGGGTCGGGATCGAACCCACGACCTCCTGTATACCAGGCGAGGTAGTTAACATCTCCTAGCCACCGTGATGATGATGATGAGAGAGAGAGACGCAAACTCCAAATATCCAGCAGGCGTCAGGGTCGGGATCGAACCCACGACCTCCTGCACACCAGACGAGGTAGTTAACATCTCCTAGCCACCGTGATGATGATCAGAGAGAGAGACGCAAACTCCAAATATCCAGCAGGCGTCAGGGTCGGGATCGAACCCACGACCTCCTGTACACCAGGCGAGGTAGTCAACATCTCTTCGCCACCACAATGCCCTCATCGTCCCCAGAGTCCAAGGGCCGTTGTGGAGCGCAGCCATTGCTGGACTTCACGTGGATTCGGGGCAGCGCACTGTCATCTCTGGGTCTTTCGGGAAAGTCGCGTAGATAGGTTCATAGAAAATAACTAAAAACTACGACGTTTCGATCGCAACACAAGCGTTCGTCATCATCTTCCGTTCGTCATCATCTTCCTGGTGATGACCGCTTGTGTTGCGATCGAAACGTCGTAGTTTTTTGTCATTTTCTCTGAACCTATCTACGTGACTTTACCGAAAGACCCAAAGAATGTTAATTCCTGCAGTCACGAAAGCTTCCGGTCAAGATTTGGAGCGCACTGTGTTTTTGAGATTTGCCGTGGCGGTCTGCGGGGTGGCGATGCGACGACTGCGTCGTTCGTGGGCACGTCCAACTCGGGGGGAGGCGATCGAACTTACGACCACACTACCCAGGTAGATGTTGCAAGGGTTGGGAGAGGGGTGGGGGGCAATGTCGACGTTGGGTTGACGTTGGTGCGACGAAGTCAACCCAAAGTTTTGGCCGCAACGTTTTTTGACGATTTTTTTTTTACCGTGCGTGTGAAAACAACAACAACAACACAAAGTTACGCGATTTAAGTGAACATTCAACGACGATTCTAGGATTGAAGCTTTCGTGACTGCAGAGATTATACTCATTGGGTTTTCTTCGGTAAAGTCACGTATGTAGAAATTAAATACAATTTAAATAACGTCGTGATTTATTTTAATTTAATTAATATTTTATATTATTTCTACATACATTCAACGACGGTCAACGCAACGCACGCGCCGCCCTTCAGCGTGGCGAGAAATGCGTCGCCGGACTTCAGAGGCGAGCAGCACAGATGTGTGCGCCGGGCCGGGCTCAAGACGGTTGTGGTGGTGGGTGGTGGGGGTAGTGGGTTGGTGGTGGTGGTGGTGGTGGTTGGGGTGGTGGGGGTGGTTGTGGTGGTGGGGATGGGTGGTGGTGGTGGGGGTGGTGGGGGTGGTGGGTTGGTGGTGGTGGTGGGGGTGGTGGGGGTGGTGGGTTGGTGGTGGTGGTGGGGGTGGTGGGGATAGTGGTGGTGGGGGTAGTGGTGGTGGGTGGGTGGTTGTTGGTGGTGGTGGGGGTAGTGGTGGTGGGGGTAGTGGTGGTGGTGGGGGTGGTGGTGGGGGTGGTGGGGTGGTGGTGGGGATGGGTGGTGGTGGGTGGGTGGTGGGGGTGGTGGGGGTAGTGGTGGGGGTGGTGGTGGGGGTGGTGGGGGTGGTGGTGGGGATAGTGGTGGTGGGGGTAGTGGTGGTGGTGGTGGGGGTGGTGGGGGTGGTGGGTTGGTGGTGGTGGGTTGGTGGTGGTGGTTGGTGGCGGTGGGGGTGGAGGTGGTGGTGGGGGTGGTGGGGGTGGGTGGTGGTGGGGGTGGTGGTGGTGGGTGGGTGGTGGGGGTGGTGGGTGGGTGGGTGGTGGTTGGGGTGGTGCGAATGCCTCTAAGCAAATGCGCCGCGAACAGCACCGCTCTAATTCTGATCCGGATTGGCTTGGTGGGATTGGGTCCCGGTGGATATGCGATGGTCGGATAATGCGTGCGGCTTTGTACTTCACACGCAACAACAACAACCGCCATTCGCCACTAAGTGGCGGTGACGTCACCACGACGCTTGTGCCAGGCCATGTGCACCTTGAGGCCACGTGAAGTTTCGAACGCCCGCTGGCTGAAGGTCACGGAGCAGACCCAGCAGGTGCCACGGGTCGACTGACCGAGATGACCGAGATGACTTCACACGCACACACACACACGTGGGTTCTCGAATCGATTGTAAATATTTATTCCGGGACGCACGTGCCTCAAATGAGCCGGCGTGTGTGCTTGAATGCGTTTAAGTAAGGGGGCGTCCATAAATGACGTCACGCGATTTTGGACGATTTTTGACCCCCCCCCCCCCTCGTCACACGGCGTCACAAAAAGTCAGACCCCCCCTCAAATATGACAATTGAATTAAGTAGAACGTGTTGTCTATATTTATTTAAAATTGTGCATTTTAATATGACGTCACATTTCTCAACCCCCCCCCCCCTCGTCACACATCATCACAAATATCTGACCCCCCCCCCACCCTAGGTGCATGACGTCATTTATGGACGGCCCCTAGGACCCAGTGAGCGTGGGGAGTGGTGGTGTAGCGGTTAGCGCGCTGCGCTGCGAACGCGGCAACGCGAGAACGATTCCTGCTCATGGCCAACACCACGATTATCTAAACCGGTCCTGGGCCTCCCCTATGTCGACTCAGCCTCAAATGAGTACCTGGTGTGGTGTGTAAATATCGCCACTGGGGAGATAAAGGCGGTCGGGCGTGGTGCTGGCCATCCACCCCCTCGTGTGCCGTGCCTTTAACAGCACTTGCCCCAACAGTTTGTTAAGGCTATACAGGGAACCTTTGCCTTCGTGGGGGCGGGGGGGAGGTACAGCTGGTGCATCTGCCAGTCATCTCAGTCGGCCAACCCATGGGCACACCCTCTGGGTCTGTCCCGTGTCCTCTTCCTCCTGCCAGCAGCGAGCCTTCGACAGCTTTCACGTGTCTCCTCAAAGTGCACCTGGCCTGGCACGGACACCCTGGTGACGTCGCCGTCACTGAGCGGCGAACGGCGGCGGGTCTCGGCGTTGTCGGAGCGGTCCTGTGAGCGTTCAGTCGGAACTCCGCAGAGGCAGTGCCGAGTCACGTGATCCAATGCACCGGCGGCAAGATGAATGGGACGTTATGTTAATGAGGAAGGAAGCCAATCAGCGTCGAGGGGGCGACCTACTGCGGGGGGAGGGGGGGGGGCTTTGTCGATCCACAAATTCTATCTTTAGATCCAGAAAGCATGCGACAGGGATCAACTCGAACGATTCAATGCTTGATCCATGCTCGAACACAGGCACACAGGTGTTCAAAATACCAACAAATGTGCTTATGTGTTCCAGCATGGGGTTAGGCATTGATGAAGCTTTGCATCGTAAAAAAATCGGTCAATTTCCGTTTCATCGAGCATTGGATAACAAAAAAACACATCGAGTCCCGTTCCACTATTCCTTTTATGAGCAAAACCACTCCCAATTACTGCATATATGTGCCTAAAACATTGATTTTGTCGCTGATTAATTGTATCCATAATCGCAGCGTGCGTGCACAATGCACACGGCCTTGGTGCGCATGCAACAACAACAACAGCAACAAGCAGAAGCACCACATTCATCAGTGGTTCCTGGAAGAAAGAGAAGAACATGAAATAAAACGTCCACTCTGGTCATCCCCTTGGGTTTGAGTGGCCGTCAACAAACGCATCTCGCTCGGCTCGCGCCACCGAGCTGATGGCACCGATGGCAGAGGTCACAACCGGGTACCCGATACCCGTACCCTACCCGATACCCGGCTACCCGTACCCGGCCGGGTACGGGTACCCGTTTGCGACCCTGGTGCGGCCGGGTACGGGTACGGGTAGGCCGTGAGTCACTGGTGAGTAACCGTTTGTCACTCATTTCCCAACGTCTTGTCTCTTCTCACAATTCAAGTTCCTAGAATCAACCCACCCGCGCCTGCAACATGGCTTCATCCCAGAGGTCGCAATCGGTACCCGATACCTGTACCCTACCCTTACCCGGCCGGGTAGGGTATGGGTACGGCCGGGTACGGGTACCCGTTTGCGAGTCTGGTGCGGCCGGGTACGGGTAAGGAATCAAAACCCGTTTGCGACCTCTGACCGACGGCGATGCGTAACCGCCCGTCGAAGCCGCTGCCATCCCAACTGCAGGGAAAATCCTCAGCAACATTAACCCATCTTGATTTGAAGCTTTCGTGACTGCAGGAATCCATACTCTTTGGTTATTTCGGTAACGTCACGTGGGTAGAAAATTTCAATAAAAAATAAAAATAATAATAAAAACGACATCACGACGTTTCGATCGCAACACAGGCGGTCGTCCTCAGGGGGAAAAAATTTTAAAAAATAAAAATCCAGTAGTGGAACTGCTGAGCCAGCTTGAGAGCTGTTAGAACAAGACGTTATATATGTGGCGAAGGGCAAGCAGGCGGGGTCTGAGCTGGAAATAAATCCCATCCCCGCACGCAAGCACGTCAGTTGTGTTAATGGGGGAGATTAGGGAGAGGGAGATTAGGGAGAGAGATTAGCATGAAATGGCCGCACAAGAGCACCGTCCCCGCATATGCGCACAGCAGCAGTGTCCATGGGAGATTAGCACAATGTCGATGGGAGAGATTAGGCAGAGAGATCAGGGGGATCAGCAACATTAACCAGTCCACCGATTGTCCACTGCTTCCTCGCGTGCCCTTGAGAATCCAGCGCGTTGAGTTGGCGTGACTCTGCACGTGCGTTTCTCTTTTCTCAGGATTTAATAATAGTTTTGTTCACACGGCGGAGGTGATGATTTGGCCCGTTCTGCTGCTCGCACACCGGCGGTACGCCGAGGCGATGTTGTTGATGGTTATTACAGCAGCCGTCTGCGCTCAGTCAAGCATGGAGGCAGTTTCCACTTTCACCGATTTTTTTTTAAAGTTCTTCAACAAAAGTTGATGGCAATGGTGGTGGAGAGGAGAGAGGGGGGGGGGTTATTGCCAATCGGTGGAGTGGCCGTTTGTGAGGATGACTGCGTCGCGTCACCGGCGTGGGCCGTGAATCGAACTCGGGACGCCGGGTTCGCAGCGCGCGAAGCCGCTGCACCGCCGCTACCCACAAGAACGAGAGGCGTGGGGGCAGTGACACACTCGGACACATCCACAGAAATGTACAAAACACACAGAGAGAGACAAAGATCCCCCATGTAGCCTTAACAGACTGTAGGGGCAAGTGCTGTTAGCGAGCACCAATAAGGCTGAGTCGACCTAGGGGAGGCCCAGGGCCGGTTCAAATAATCGTCACTGATGTTGGCCGTGAGCGGGAATCGAACCCGGGTCGCCGGGTTTGTAGCGCAGCGTAGCGCTAACCACTCCACTACCGCTCCCCAGAGAGAGAGACACACACACACTCACACACAGACACTCACACACACAAAGAGACACACATAACAGAGAGAAAGAGACACACCCACACACAGACACACACACAGAGACACACATAGCAGAGAGAGACTCACACACATAAAGAGACGCACACGACACAGACACACATAACAGAGACACTCACACACAACAACAGAGATACACTTTCAGACATACCAGGGAGACACATTAGAGATAGAGACGCAAAACAGAGAGAAAACAACAAAAACCGACATTCGCCACTAAGTGACGGTGACGTTACTACGGCGCTTGTGCCAGGCTAGGTGCACGTTGAGGCCACGTGAAGTGTCGAACGCCCGCCGGCAGGAGGTCACGGGGCAGACCCAGCAGGTGCCACGGGTTGACCGACTGAGATGAGTGGCCGATGCACCACCTGTGCCCCCTACTGTGCCAACTTGCTGTGCTTTAACCACCCGGCGCTCCGCTCGTTGTTGTGAGCGTCGCTTCTCCGCCCTCCGTTTTTTTAAGAGGGTGACTTCCTCCAACTGCCCAGTAGCGTCCTTCACGAGCCTCCTCCACAGAGGCCGATCTTGACACTGCTGGTACCAGTCATCGGCAAATCCGCTCAGCTCCGCGTCCTCCTGTACCACATCACTCCGTCTCTTCTCTAGCCCATGTCGCGCCAGTTTAGCCCCCTCTATCGGGCCGAACAAACGCTGTTTAGGCATGCGGTGGCTGGGCATGCGAGCTACTTGACCCAGCCAACGCAGCCTTGCCTGCCGGAGGAGCTCACCAATGGGACTTTGTCAAGATCTTTCAAGGATTTGTGAGCTCCTCACACAATCCAGCCTGATTAAAGCGAGAATCGATGGTAGGCAGGCCAGCCTAAATTTGTTTCTAACCGGCGAATATGTTCCATTAGGGAGATCCACGTTTCGCAAGCGTAGAGAAGGGAGGGCATGACTGTGGCCGAGAAGACCTGAAGCTTTGTGTGGAGCGACAGACCAGGTAGCTTCCACACAGCAGCGTTACGCAACCGATGAAAAGATAATGCCGCTCGACTGATTCGGAGTGAGACCTCTGCTGTCAAACCAGAGCCGGTCAGAGAGAGACATACACAGACACACACAACAGAGAGACACTCACACACAACAGAGAGAGACACACACACGGACAGTCCAGACCGACCACCCCCACCCCACCCCACCAGCCCCCATCCTCCCCGCCGTGTTTCCCGTGGCCGCGTGTCGGGTTTCTGGGAGACCGGAGTTGCCTGCTGGAGGCGATGGCTGGCACCCAAACTCGAAGCACATGGGGCGCTCGGGAAGAAGCGCTGAGTGTGCAAGCCGGGAGCCGCGTCCGCGCGCGTTTTCGTGCGACGTGCGCGCACGAGAACGCGCGCGTGCGCGTGTGTGTGTGCGTGTGTGCGTGTGCGTGTGTGCGTGTGTGTGCGTGTGTGTGCGTGCGTGCTCACGTGTGTGTGCGTGCGTGTGTATGTGTGTGTGCGTGTGTGTGCGTGTGCGTGCTCACGTGTGTGTGCGTACTCGCGTGTACGTGTGTGCGTGTGCGCCTGTGTGTGAGTGTGCGTGCGCGTGTGTGCGCGTGTGTGCGCGTGTTTGTGTGTGTGCGTGTTTGTGTGTGTGTGTGCGTGCTCACGTGTGTGTGCGTGCGCGTGTGTGTGCGTGTGTGTGTGCGTGCTCACGTGTGTGTGCGTGTGTGCGCGCGACCCGAGTTCGATTCCCCCACTCACGGGCCAACACCGGCGATGGTGATCTGCATCGGTCATGGCCATCCCCTGGGTCGACTCAGCTTGCACATGGGTACCTGGTGCGCTGTGTAAACATCGCGACTGGGGAGACAAAGGCGGCCGGGCGTGGCGTTGGCCACCCATCCCCTCGTGGGTCGTGCCGGCCTTCATAGGGGCTCGCTCACAGCACTTGCCCCAACAGTCTGTGAAAGACTATACGGGGGATCTTTGTTTATTGTTTTACTCCGTTTGTTTACACAAGAAAGCCTCGCCGAATCCAATGACTCTTTTCTCAGGAGGAGGGTCCTGGCCAAGTTGTCGGGGTTGATGATTCCTCCGTTATGATGATCCCAAGCGAGTAATTAGCGGGGTCATTTTCAAATTTGGACCCTTCACCATGCGCGTGCAATACTGTGGATGTATGTGTGTGTGTATGTGTGTGTGTATGTGTGTGTGTATGTGTGTGTGGATGTATGTGTGTGTGTGGATGTATGTATGTGTGTGTGTATGTGTGTGTGGATGTATGTGTGTGGATGTATGTGTGTGTGTGGATGTATGCGTGTGTGGATGTATGTGTGTGTGGATGTATGGATGTGGGTGTGTGTGTGGATGTATGTGTGTGTGTGCATGTATGGGTGTGTGTGTGGATGTATGTGTGTGTGTGGATGCATGTGTGTGTGTGGATGTGTGTGTGTGTGTGGATGTATGTGTGTGTGGATGTATGTGTGTGTGGATGTGTGTGTGTGTGGATGTGTGTGTGTGTGCATGTATGTGTGTGGATGTATGTGTGTGTGTGGATGTGTGTGTGTGTGGATGTGTGTGTGTGCATGTATGTGTGTGTTGATGTATGTGTGTGTGTGGATGTATGTGTGTGTATGTGTGTGTGTGGATGTATGTGTGTGTGGATGTATGTGTGTGTGGATGTATGTGTGTGTGTGTGCATGTATGTGTGTGTGGATGTATGTGTGTGTGTGGATGTATGTGTGTGTGTATGTATGTGTGTTGATGTGTGTATGTGTGGATGTATGTGTGTGTGGATGTATGTGTGTGTGGATGTATGTGTGTGTGTGTGGATGTGTGTGTGTGTGGATGTGTGTGTGTGCATGTATGTGTGTGTTGATGTATGTGTGTGTGTGGATGTATGTGTGTCAGTCGACCCGTGGCACCTGGGTCTGCCCCGTGACCTCCTGTCAGCGGGCGTTCGACACTTCACGTGGCCTCAGGGTGCACATGGCCTGGCACAAGCGTCGTGGTGACGTCACCGCCACTTAGTGGCGAATGGCGGTTGTTGTTGTTGTTGTGTGTATGTGGATGTATGTGTGTGTGGATGTATGTGTGTGTGTGTGCATGTATGTGGATGTGTGTGTATGTGTGTGTGTGGATGTATGTGTGTGCATGTATGTGTGTGTGTGGATGTATGTGTGTATGTGGATGTATGTGTGTGAATGTTGATGAATGTGAGCGCATATGTGTAACGAATGTGGGGAGTGGTTAGCGCACCGATGCGACCCCAGTTCGGTCCTGGGCTTCCCCTAGGTCGACTCAGCCCCTAAGTACCTAGTGCGGTGTGTCAACATCAGCACTGGGGGGGAGACAAAGGCGGCCGGGCGTGGTGCTGGCCACCCCCCTGCTTCGTGTGCTACACTGGCCTTTTCGAAGCTGCTCGCGAAAAGGCACTTGCCCCAAAAGTTCTGTTAAAGGTTAGGGGGCCATCCATAAATGACGTCACGCGATTTTGGACGATTTTTGACCCCCGCCCCCCTTTTCGTCACACGACGTCACAAAAAGTCAGACCCCCCCATCAAATATGACGTCACAAAGCTCTACCCCCCCCCGCCCAAAAAATATATGAAACATGCTTCAAATCGCTTTAAACTATTGTCATTGTAGTGCGTATTTGATGTGCCGCTGCACTCTGATGTTGTAGGAGAAAGCATTCATTCAAAAGTCTATTTAAATAGTTAGAACGTGTTGTCTATATTTATCTAAAGTTGCGCATTTTGATGTGACGTCACATTTCTCACCCCCCTCCCTCGTCACACCCCCTAGGTGCGTGACGTCATTTATGGACTGTTCCTTCTTCGTGCGCGAGTTGGTGGGGAAATGGTGAGTTGGGAGCTGTTAAGCGATCGTGAGTAGCCCCCCCCCCCACCGGTTGGAGAGTGGATGGTCAGGGCGATGATGGAGAGAGCGAGCGAGCGAGCGAGAGAATGAGAGGGGTGAGTGAATGAATGAGTGAATGAATGAACAAGGGACGACTGTGGAATGACCGCCCCAGTGCAGTGCGGAGGAGACTAAACACGGGGCGGAGACGGCTGACGTTGAAAGGGCAGATTTATCAAAGGAGATTGGGGCACGTGAGAACTTCCTGGGAGTGTGGAGTTAAATAAACACACGCGGACATATATGTATGTCTATGTTAAGACGCACACAGCCAAAGATCTAACCACCCCTTACAGACCGTCGCGGCAAGGGTTGTCAGCGAGCCAGTGGGTGGGCCAGCACCACGCCCGGCCGCCTTTGTCTCCCCAGTGGCGATGCTTACACATCGCACCGGGTACTCATTTGAGGCTGAGTCGACCTGGCGGAAACCAAAAACCGGTTCAGATTGCGTCGCTGGGTTCGTATAACCGCTGCACTACCGCTCCACAAAGACAAAGATCCCCCGTATAGCCTTCGACAGACTGTTGGGGCCAAGTGCTGTTAGTGAGCGCCTATGAAGGCCGGAACAGCACACGAGGGGGTCGGTTGGCCAGCACCACGCCCGGCCGCCTTTGTCTTCCTCGTGGCGATGTTTGCACTTCACACCAGGTACTCGTTTGATGCTGAGTCGACCTGGGAGAGGTCCAGGACCGGTTCAGATAGTCGTCGCTGGTTGTTGATGGCCGTGAGCGGGGGCCGTCCATAAATGACGTCACGCACCTAGGGGGTGGGGGGGGGGTCAGACATTTGTGACGATGTGTGACGATGGGGGGGGGGGGGGGGTTTGAGAAACGTGACGTCACATCAAAATGCGCAACTTTCAATAAATATAGACAACACGTTCTACTTAATTAAATAGACTTTTTAATAAATGTGTTCTCCTACAACATCAGAGTGCAGCGCCACATTAAATACGCACTACAATGACAATAGTTTAAAGCGATTTGAAGCATGTTTTATTTTTTTTTGGGGGGGGGGGGGGGGGCAGAGCTTTGTGACGTCATATTTGAGGGGGGGTCTGACTTTTTGTGACGCCGTGTGACGAAGGGGGGGGGGTCAAAATTCGTCCAAAATCGCGTGACGTCATTTATGGACGGCCCCTAACCGCCACACTACCGCTCCCTCACATACAAAGACACCGATACCAATCCCCGCCATTCGCCACGACGTGACGGTGACGTCATCACGGCGTCTGTGCCAGGCTAGGTGCACTTTGAGGCCACGTGAAGTGTCGAAGGCTCGCTGACAGGAGGAGGTCTCGAAACAGACCCAACATGTGCCATGAGTTGGCACCTGGGTCTGTACCCCCCGACTGTGCTGAGATTTTATCCGCCCGGCGCTCTGCTCGTTGTTGTGAGCGTCGCTCCTTTGCCCTCTGTTGTTGCTGGAGGGCGACTGCCTCCCACTGCTCAGTAGCAGCAGCGTCCTTAGAGGCCGATCTTGACACCGCTGGCGCCAGCCGTTGGCAAGCCAGCTCCACATCCTCTCGTACCACATCACTCCATCTCCTCTCCAGCCCGTGCCGTGCCCGTTTAACCCCCTCTATTCCGGCCAAACAGAAGCTGATTGGGCATGCGGTGGCTGGGCATGCGGGCTACGTGACCCAGCCAACGCAGCCTTGCCTGCCGGAGGAGCTCACTGGTGGGAATGTGTGCAGATCTGTCAAGGATTTGTGAGCTGCTCACACAATCCAGCCTGCTGGTTAAACCCCCCAGGATAGATCGCAGGCAGGCCAGCCTGAATGTTTCTAACCGGCGCAGATGTTCCATTAGAGGGGTCCACGTTTAACAAGCATAGACTGTGGCCGAGAAGACTCGTCCGGAGCGACAGACCAGATAACATCCACACAGACAAAGGTCCCCCTATAGTCTTAACAGACGGTAGGGGCAAGTACTGTTAGTGAGCACCTATAAAGGCCAGCACGGTACACGAGGGGGTGGGTGGCCAACACCACGCCCGGCCACCTTTGTCTCCCTAGTGGCGATGTTTACACATCGCACTAGGTACTCATTTGAGGCTCAGTCGACCTAGGGGAGGCCCAAGACCGGTTCAGACAATCGCCACTGGCGTTGGCCGTGAGCGGGAATCGAACCCGGGTCGCCAGGTTTCTAGCGTAGCGCAGCGTGCTAATCGCTACACCACCGCTCCCCACGTACACACAAAGGACAAAGATCCCCCGTATAGACCTAACAGACTGTAGGGGCACACAGACACACAAAGAAACAGACACAAACACACACACAGATACACATACAGACACACACACAGATACACATACAGACACACACACAGGCACACACAGACACACACACAGATACATACAGACACACAAACAGACACACAGACACACACACAGATACATACAGACACACACACAAAGACACAGACACACAGATACACATACAGACACACACACCGGATACATGCACTGTGTGTCTAATAACTGTTAATGCAGTTTGTCTTTTTCCATGAATTATCAGCCAAATCTCCGTGATTTATTTTCACGATGTCTTTGCGCTCTACAATCGAGGCACCCGCGTGTTAACGCTTGGTTTATATATTAAACATATATAATATGTATTTTATATGTATAAGGCATTTGAATCACACGTTTAAACACTCTAACCACCTTTATGGCAATCGGCTGCAAAGTGCTACACAGGGGTGGAATTTCACTCAAGACGAAAAATAAATGGCAAAGGTGCAACGCTGCAATGTCTTGCTCGGGCTACCGCGATCAAGAGGTCATTTAAACAGAGGGGGCTCTAGAGAGCCACTCCGTATGGATATTGTGGCGTCTTGGAAGAGGTGGGAATACCCACACATTACCCCACCAAAAGCTACCCAAACTGTGGAGCACCCATTGATATTGCTGGCCGCACAGAAGTGGGGGATAGGGTGGTGGTTAAGAAACTGCCACACCCGGAGATGTTAACTACCTCGCCTGGTATACAGGAGGTCGTGGGTTCAATCCCGACCCTATCGCCTGCTGTATATTTGGAGTTTGCGTGTCTCTCTCTCTCTCATCATCATCATCACGGTGGCTCGGAGATGTTAACTACCTCGCCTGGTATACAGGAGGTCGTAGGTTCAATCCCGACCCTGACGCCTGCTGTATATTCAGAGTTTGCGTGTCTCTCTCATAATCATCATCACGGTGGTTATGAGATGTTAACTACCTCGTCTGGCATACAGGAGGTCGTGGGTTCAATCCCGACCCTATCGCCTGCTGTATATTTGGAGTTTGCGTGTCTCTCTCTCTCTCATCATCATCACGGTGGCTCGGAGATGTTAACTACCTCGCCTGGTATACAGGAGGTCGCGCGGATTTTTCTCCGATTCCTCCCGATTTTTTGCCAGTATTTGGCTGCTCTAACTGTCCACACGATACGCCACTTGGCTGAGCAATCATTTGTGGCCCGGCCGTTTCCAAAATAAGAGGCTACATAGCTCAGTGGGCCTTACCTGCTAAAACAAGTAGTTTTTACCCCATGGGAACCTAATTTGCCAGTAAAAATATGATTTTAAAAAAGGTGTAAGTTTTGTTGCCAGATAGAAGGGTAAAAAAACAATCATCATGGTTCCGAGCCGTAATTACTGTGATCGACTCGGCACACTCGGCTCGTGTCTATCCGTCCGCTTGCCTGCCTAATCTGCCTGTCTGTGACCGCTCCGCCTGTCTGTCTGGTTGCCCGCCTGTCCGCATCGCAGCCAGCCGTACCCATCACGCCTGCGCGTGTCGTTTGCCCGAGCCGACCGCGCAACTTCTGTGTTCACGGCAATGGGCCAAATTTTTGGATCCTACCCACGCGCACACAAACCCCTTTGTTTCGACAAAAAGCGGAACAGAAAATATCTTTCGAAGTGAATGAATGCAAATTTCGTGTCGGCTCTGGAGGCGGTGATCCAGATGTGGGGGTAGGGGGGGGGGCGCGGGGGTGAGGGTCCAGGTGGAGATGTTTCCAGTCCCTGACTGCTCCACTTACTTCCATGTCTGAGCGATATTCCATCCTGCACACATTGAGTTTGCACACATGCCCGTGGACTTACACGGAGTGCCATAGATTTACACTGATACCCAGATACTTAAAATTTTTCCATGGGCACCACGGTGGCTAGGAGATGTTAATTACCTCGCCAGGTATACAGGAGATCGAGAGTTCGATCCCGATCCCGACCTTGACGCCTGCTGTACGTGTGCCTCCGGGTTTAGCATCTGTTCGACTGCTATACATTGCCACGTGGTCAGCCACTCAATTTGTGTCCAGGGTCGCTTCTGAATAAAATAAGAGTAACATAGCTCAAGTGGGACTTGCCTGGTGAAACAAAAAAAAAAGTTTCGTTTTAGTTTCATGCATATCTAGAGAGCCCAATAGACACAGCGACGTTTCAACAGGATCCATAGACCCGCATAAAGAGATAGGGGGAGAGAGAGAGAGGAAGGGCTGGGTGCAGCACTTGTCGTAGTTACATTTTTTTTTACAAATATGCACATAGAAAACAGGGGGAACATAGACATAGAGTCGGGAGAGAGGGGGTAGAAAGAGAGGGAAGAGGTCAGAAGAGCAGAGCGTGAAATCTTTTATGAAATCTTTCATTTAAAAAGGGGGGGGGGGGCACATAAAGCAAAGCATTGAAAACAAAACAAGAAAACAACTAAATAATGAACGAAGCAAAGTGCCGACTGCACCGAGCATCTTCTTGTTTCCTCTGATCGCAAAAAAAGAGAGAGAAGGAGAGATCCGTGGGGCTTGCGGAAAGACGAGACGTTTGCCAAGATCTCTAGACACAAGCCGATTTATTTTTTCTTCTTCCTCCCACTTCCTCCCCCGCCGACTTCCCCTTCGCTGAGCGAGATTCCGCGCCGCCGCCACCGAGGGTCGTGAAACGTCGTCGATTGTTTCATCGCCGCTCACTGCGACAGAAGACAACAACAACAAACAAACAACAACAACAAACAACAACAACAAACAACAAACAGGGCTACTGTTTTTGTGGGGTTTTTTGCCCCGTGTAGAAAACGCCTCGAGCGATAGACGCAACGCGTTCGGATGGGTTTTCATTTTCAAACTTCGGAATTAAAAGGCGGTGGGAGGGGGGGGGCTGTCACAGCGACGTGGTTACCGGTTCGCGCACCGCAACCCGGAGTAGTCGCCGGTTCGATAGCAGTACCGGGTGCCGCGACTTAAACGGTGGTGAATAAATCCCTCCCCGCCCCCCAGACTCATCTCTGTGGGGGGGGGGGGGAGTGTTGGGGGGAGTGTGTGTGGGGGGTGGGGGTGTGTGGGGGGGGGGTGTGTGGGGGGGGGGGAGTGTGTGGGGGGTGTGTGTGGGAGTGTGTGGGGGTGTGTGAGGTGTGTGGGGTGTGTGTGGGGGGGAGTGTGTGGGGAGTGTGGGGGGAGTCTGAGGGGCGGGGTGTGGGGTGTGTGGGGGGGGTGTGGGGGTGTGTGGGGGGGTGTGGGGGGTGTGGGGGGAAGTGTGTGGGTGTGTGTGGGGAGGGTGTGTGTGGGGGGGGGGTGTTGGGGAGTGTGTGTTTGGGGATGTGGGGGTGTGTGTGGGGGGTGTGTGGGTGTGTGGGGGGTGGGTGTGTGTGTGGGGGGTGTGTGGGTGAGGCAATTCTCCACAGACGCCGCTGGCGAGAGGAATGCCCCCAAGTCGCCGTGCTAAATATTTACCGGAGACCAAACCCGTCAGGTCACCCCGGTGTGGCAGCTGTATATGTTACGCGTGAATCAGTGCTGAGTTATTGTCCCCCGTGTATACACAGTGCACGTGTGTGGGGACACACACACACAACACACTTGAGATTCCCGTACCGCCGTTGAAGAGGACTGTGATGGAAAGGTCAAAGTGATGTTCTGGCTTCAAGCGATGGCCAAATGTACCCATCGTCTACTCTTTAACAGCATCCTGAGTCAGTCATGGATATTTGGGGAAAAAATGTTTCATGGCAGCACAAGACAACTGCCGTTGACTCTTCCCATTTCAAGTTTGTTTCGCTCATTTTTTTCCCACCACGGAGGGACAGTGGCCGGATTAGGCTCGTGCCCGGGGCCTGTAGCATCTGTTATAAAGGGGTCCTAAATAAATAAATACAACTTTTACGTTAAAACACACATTTTTTACTTGTATAGTAAAGTAATTGTATTTTTTCATTTGCTATACAGCCAGATAATACGACAAATCGTTAAACTTAAACACTGAGTCGTTCATACAAGTTGAAGGCAGTATAGTACTATAGTAATAGAGCAAGTGCAGGATAACTGAACCGGAATCGATTGCTTGAAAGAATTTAGCGCGGGACCCTTGAAAGTGCGGGGCCCGTAGCAAATGTAGCTAACTCTGCTCCAAAGATAATCCGGCACTGCGGACAGATGATGAGGATTTGAATTCGAAATCTCCCGTTTGCGAGAGCCGCTTTCTCTCTCTCTGCCGCTGTACCACGTGACCGGTGCTGTTAGCAAGCACCCATCGTCGTGATTATTATGATTCGGACTCGATCGGTCCATGAGTGAGCTTGTGTGGCCACCGTCCTCTCTCGGTGCTCATTTTGCTCCGCGCGCTGCACAAGTCACCTTACGGCCGAGTTAACCTCAGGGGGTGGCCCTGGGCTGATTCAGTTAATAACCGATTCGTCACCTGACGTTGGCCGTGGCTGTGGATCACACTCGACTCCAAGTGTACAGCAGGCGTCAGGGTCGGGGTCGAACCCACGACCTCCTGTATACCAGGCGAGGTAGTTACCATCTCGTCCACCCTTACCCCTGATTGTCCTTCACGCGCCTCCTCCTCCACATAGACCGATCTTGCCACCTCTGGTGAAATTTCATCGGCAATTCCATTCAGCTCCACATCCTCCTGTAACAACACCAGCCCACCTCTTTCTCTACCCCGCGTTGTGCTCGTCTATTCCCCCTCTATCCGGCCAAACGGAAGCTTCTTGGTGGAGGTTGTGGCTGGGCATGCGGGGGGACATGACCCGGACAACGCCAATGCAACAGCCACGCTGCTGTGAGCCTGCCCTCTGGTGGATGAAAGTGCTCATGACAGGAATTGTCACCACTTACCGATCTGCCGATTGCTGCTTGTGTCGGCAGCGGTGCACAAACACACACAGCAGCAGCAACAACAACAGCTCCACACACACACTCGTAAACAACAACAACAACACTTTGTGAGTGGCCTATAAATGGCAGTGGTGGTGTAGGGGCAGCACCTGGAGAGAGGCCTCCGGATGGCGTAGAGGCCACTAAAATATTAACCTGAGTTGCGTGCCAAGCTGTAATTGTCAGCACCCTCGTATGCCGTGCTGGCCTTGATAGGTGCTCGCAAACAGGATTTGCCCCAAGTCCGTTGATGGCGATACGTGGAACCTGTCTTTTATTTGGATCGTACTGCGATGGCTTGAGAGAGACATTCATCCAGTAGTGAACAGATCACGGCTGACAGTTACTGGATTACGAGGATAACGGCGGATAGGTTATTGCAAGCACGCATGTCACAATCTTGGTATGCCTTTTTTTATTTTAATTAACACTTCATATTAATTGTTAACAAATCAAGTCCACGGATAAATGGAATGAACAATATAGCAATGGTGACAGTTTTCTAACCACTTTTCAACTTCACACGAACAGTAATTACATGGTTTAAACATCGATCAAGCGCGCGCTGTACGTGAGACGACATCAATCAAGCAGTGCCGGATCATCGTAGTAGCAGCAGTAGCTACATATGTAGTAGTAGCTACTACAAACTTAATTTAGGAGCTTTCGTGACTGCATGAATTATTCTTTGGTTCTTTTCGGTTAAGTCACGTCTAAAAATAAAATAATAAATTAAAATAACATATTACGACGTTTCGATTGCAACACAAGCAATCATCATCAGGTATAAAAGAAATAGCAACAAAAATCTAACTATAGTTTTCTATAGTTGTCTAGTTAGATTTTTGTTGCTATTTCTTTTATACCTGATGATGATTGCTTGTGTTGCAATCGAAACGTCGTAATATGTTATTTTAATTTATTATTTTATTTTTAGACGTGACGTTACCGAAAAGAACCAAAGAATAAGCTACTACAAACGCTACGGGCCACGCACTTTCAAGGACCCCGCGCTAAATGCTTTCAAGCTATCGATTCCGGTTCAGTTATCCTGCACTTGCTCTATTACCATAGTACTATACTGCATTCAACTTTTATGAACGACTGGGTGTTTAAGGTTAGCGGTTTGTCGTATTATCCGGCTGTATAGCAAATGAAAAAAATACAATTACTTTACTATGCAAGTTAAACATTTGTTTTTTTTTTTATCAATTTAGGGCCCCTTTACAACATATGCACCAGGCCCCGCACTCGCTTAATCCGGCACTGCAACCAAGGGTTCCTTCGCTTTGATGTTAGCAAAGTTCATTCTCACCGCTGTGATACGTTTACAGTCTCCTTTCGATGTCATCAGTTTGACACGCAGTAGGCTTTTGCGACCAATATTATTCGTAATAAATGTTTTAATTTTCTTGGGATACGATGGCGTAAGTGTAAATGTGTTGTTAACCCACGTCTGGCAAAATCGTCCGATGATGCTGAATGTAATTACCAGCGAAACGTCCCGGTACTCTAATAGTAAATATTGTGGATTTACTCTCCAGCACCACCGGTGGGCTGTAGTAGTAATTGGCACGTGTTGTTACCGTGACAAACTTGACTAATTGTGGCGGGTTTAACGACACATTTATACTCACGCTAACCCCAAAAAAGCGTTATTATGAATCTTGATGCAGCGTTTCTGCTCCCCAGATTTTAATTCAACTGCCCCCCCCCTCCTCTCTTTTGTCCTATGGACAATGTAAAAGGGAAATATATGAAACGGAACCTTTATATTTCAGTCACCCCCCCCCCGCCCACTGGCATTTGAAGTCGTGACATCAATGCCAGCAACGTAGACATAATTCTGGGACAGACACCGCAGTCCCATTTTGTTTTGTTTGAAGGACATCCGTTCCAGACGTCCCAAACTTCCTTGACATCACGGCCTCTCGATCCACTGCCGAATGAATATGCACCTGTGTGCGCCACGCGCATCCTCTCGCTCGAGACGCGCGGCATCGCCTGAAATCGCGCGGCACTAAAGGGGCCGTCCATAAATGACGTCACGCGATTTTGGACGATTTTTGTCCCCGCCCCCCTCGTCACAAAGTCAGACCCTCCCCTAAAATATGACGTCACAAAGCTCTGCCCCCCCTCCCCCCCAAAACCATATTTCCATTTTGAAACATGCTTCAAATCGCTTTAAACTATTGTCATTGTAGTGCGTATTTATTGTGGCGTTGCAGTTGTAGGAGTTATAACAATTCTAGATTGATTTAAAGTTGCGCATTTTGATGTGACGTCACATTTCTCAAATCCTCCCCCCCTCGTCACACATTGTCACAAAAGTCTGAACCCCCCCCCAGGTGCATGACGTCATTTATGGGCGGCCTCTAACCTGTAAAACGCCGACGGGCTTATTTTGTTACTTCCAAACACAAGGCTGGCCTACGACGTACAAACTTGTTTTTTTTTCTCCCCCAGTCGGCAAAAGGGAATGTTTTTTGCCACCGTATTAAAATTACCCATGCTGCCTCGCGGTGCCGTCACGTCGTCACAAGCCACCACGTGTCACCGCTGCCGCTCCGTACCACCCACGGGCCGTGACCACCGTGATCTCGATCGATCACAGGGGACTGAGATCTCCTAGAGACCATCGTGTATACATGGATGAGTACACACCAAGGGTGTTCATAACGAACGAATGCGTAAAGTTCAGAGACTTGTTAAGCTAATCCGCTATATATAAAACTTAGTGATTTTTTTTTAGTAATTGTCAAACGATCTATATTTTTCACCATCTGTATAAGATCACCGTGTTCTCCAGACCATGAGCAGGTTCCTCATCTGTACTGTATTTAAAAGCAAAAGTTTGGAGGTGCATCTTTATAACAAACCTGTCAACCTATCCGGTTTACCCGTATTCGTGTACAGGGACATTGCATTTTCAGGTCAATACGGGCAACAACTAAACAGTCCGTTTGTGTTTCCCCCTTGTGATGGAACTTTGTAGGATGAACGTTGAGATTTATAAGGGCACGGGGTGACCAATAAGGTCTGAATTCATCTGTAATAATGTAACCACTGATAAGGGTTTAATGTTATACTCTTTGGTTCTTTCGGTAAAGTCGCGTAGATGAAAAAAATGAAAATAACTAAATTAAATCACATTTTATTGATTTAATTTAGTTATTTAAATTTGTATAATTTTTTAATTAAATCACATTTAATTGATTGAATTTAGTTATTTTCATTTTATTTTTCATCTACGTGACTTTACCGAAAGAACCAAAGAGTATGGATCCTTGCAGTCACGAAAACTTCAAATCTAGAATTTAATGTTATAATCAGGTAGGAGTGCGTGCGTGTGGCCGGATCTGGAGAGCGTTACTGATGCAGGACCACAAGTTGTTTTTACGGGATGCGTCTTAACTTGTCCAGAGCGTTTCATTTAGATAACACTGGTAAACAAAAACACTTTTTTTCTGGCCTAGACTTTTGCAGCTGTTTTAGACTAATTTCAGGGTGCCGATTCCAAATCTGATATCAGATTTGCTCTATCACATCTCATTTTTAAGCTATCGGCATACCCCATTTTCATTGATTTTACCCGAAATTAACTCTGTCACTTATGATTGCAAGTTGTTGCGAGTCAGTGACTGCTTTAGTGTTAAAATATGGTGCTGTATTTTTAGGATAGTGTGTTTATAATATAATTTTATGTAGATATCCACATTTATTTAATATTTTTCTTCCGCAGTTTTTATTGAAAATGCAATATTTGATATCTCAAAAACCGATGCCAGATTTGGAATCAGCACCCCAAAATTACATAAAAACCGTTGGAATACCTTATGCCAGAAAAAGTGTGTTGACCAGTGTAATCCGAAGAATGCGATATGGGGGGTGACTTATTCCTCCAAAGTCCCTCCAATCTGAGAGCTTGTTCTCAAAGGGATGTCAACAACTCCTCCTTATACAGATGTAGGGATGTCAGGGGAAGGATTCTCACCAATAGGAGGGTTAGTTGGAGGGGTAATCGAGGAGATATAAGGGGATAACGGGCGGGAAGAGGGGGCCTTTGGCGAGAACGAGATTGGGACGGCTGGGGACAGGTGTGGATGGGAGAAAATGATTAAAAGACGAAACCCCTGCAATCTTGTGTCGGCTCTCCTTTACACAGAAACTACATTTCGCGTCACGGGCCACCGTGTGACGTGACCATTTGATAACTCCCCATCGCAATGTCATCTTTTTTTTAGTGGTGGTGGTGGCGGGGGGGGGGGCTGCAGTACAGTGTTTTTTGGAGGAAAAATTGTTCGCGGGTCGCGTACAGAGATTTGTGAAACTGTCCGGGAAAAAAAGCACACGCACTGGGGTCTGCAAAAAAAAAATGGCAGAGCAGTAAAAATGTGTTGAAGAACCCATTCGTGTGTATGCTGGGTTTCATCCCCTCTGGGGGGGGGGGGGGTCGACCAGTACAGCAAATTCTTCCTTTCACACGAAGCAAAAACACTTTCACAAACGGACTTGGCTAAACATCCCAAACGGCAGCAGCAGCAGCACCCATCCTGGAAATGATCTTCAGACTCGGTGAGGCTTTAATGGATAAGTGGCATTATTTAAAAAAAAATTACATTATTAATGAACAAAACCATTGTTATGCAGGAACAAACAAGAGTGAAATGTATAAAAAAAACTAAGTCTCAGTTGGCTATGCATGCCCCACTCTCACACTGAGCGCTTGCGTGTTTTTGAAAATGTTATCACGTAAGCACATTCCTAGCTAAGCTATGCACTTTAAAATGTGAATTGAACTAATTTCTTTAGAACTGTCGTTTGTGTTTAGTTTGTTGTCCTTCCCCCGCACGGTTTGGCTGCGTACGGTGCAAAATAAGTTCGACATACATTGTGGAATGGAGATTGTGTTCCATTTAAAAAAACTTTCCATGCAGATTTTTTTCTGTATCAAGACCAGTGTTCTCCACCATTTGGAACTGAATTCATGAGCCACGCACACGACATTGACACTTTTTTTGAAGACAGGATCCAACTCGCGTTTCGGAATTTTGTTCAGTAAGAGTTAACAACATTCTTTGTAAAACTTGTCAGAATGTGAACTCCATTATTATTGGTCCGATTGAATCCCGTATTGGTCCAAAAGAATCCTGTTCCATCAGTTTGTTTCCTTCTGCCAACCCCCATATCACGAGCTTGAATCACCGTATTATTTCTCTCGAATCATCATGCACTTGTTCCCCCAATATTTTCAAGAAAAAGTTGGGAGGTGCGTCTTTATAGCCGGTTCGAGGTACGTGGTGCGTGCGTGTGTGATTTGCATAATTGTCGGCACAGGTTCTGGGAGTGTGGAAGTATCTTACAATCCGGTAGGAAAACCAACCTTGTCGCAGCAAAGCATGGTATGGTAAACGTCAAATTGCCATGGAAATGTAAAACCGATGTGGCAATGCACGCGAGCTACGAAGTCGGTTTACAAGAGGCTCACGTTACGTTACATGAACAACCAAAATCCTCAACAAAGTTTAAGCGGGGGGGGGTAAGCACGGCACACAGACGTACAATTCTGCTTGCTTTGCCCAGAGTAGAATTACTCCATCTATAATAAATGCTCCTCCAGGGCAATTATCAATTCCCCAGGGTCTTTGTCTTGCAAAAAAAAAATAGGGAGCAATTAATTTCAATTAGTTCTTGCCTGGTTAAATAAAGAATATCGACCAACTGAAATTATAATAATATACATCCAACCTCTTTAACATGAAATTATGTGGCCTTCTCGTATGCCTTCAATATAATTACAAGTCTACAGTATATAATATTCTGCGCGGATTATATTCGACTCGCGGAGATATTGGTCCTCTCCTCGTCCTTATTTATGGCACCTGGTAGGAATTCCATTCTCACATTGCACAGTCGTGCGCGTCACGTGGACTCCTCTGTGTTACAATGGCCGTGTCGAGATCTGCGGTCCCTCCCCCCCGTGCCTCTGCTGCAGCTTTCAGGGGAGGGGGAAACAACGCATTTTGGATCCATCTTCTTGGTTCTTTCGGTAAAGTCACGTAGAATGGAAATAATAAAATTAAAACATAATAAAATAGTTCTCACGACGTTTCGGCCACAACGCAAGCAGCCGTCCTCAGGTGAAGACCAGGTCTGTCGGGGAGTCTGTCGGGGAGACCTGGTCTTCACCTGAGGACGGTTGCTTGCGTTGTGGCCGAAACGTCGTGAGAATTATTTTATTATGTTTTATTATTTTATTACTTCCCTTCTACGTGACTTTACCGAAAGAACCAAGAAGATGAATCCCTGCAGTCTCGAAAGCTTTAAATCGAAATTTAGCATTTTGGATCGTCAAGGACAATTCCCGATAATCGACATCGCGTGAGTTGTGCGTCTTGGCGATGACGACTTCACCCGAATCTACGACTATGGCGGCGCGTGTTAGAAAAATCCGCAGACGTCGTTTCGGCGGCATCAGTTGCGGGGGGGGGGGGGGGGGGAGCCGCGCGATTTCCGATCATCTGAAAATTCACACGGACACGGCCTTCGGATAATTCTCAACTTCAGTCATCTGAAACTCTCGAAGCATTCCCCACAGATCCTAGAAAAGTGATTGACACCGTATAGACACCTCGCCGATTTCGAATTACCCTCTTCTCAACAGCCGATTGGATGTTACATTAACGATGGCATTATATCGAGATCGGTGGGAGAGATGTGTAGAGGCTTCGAAATAAACTATTTTCTACAAATTTGCATTGTTCTGGGGTCTCCTATAAATAGATTAGCATGTAATATATGGGACTGCAAAGTGGCGGCACAAAAAATGGACCAAATCCATGTGTGTTGAGCTCGGAGTGGTGGAGGGGGGTGAGACCCGTTGAATGTCGATGGCTTGGCCGCTACGACTACCACCCAAGTCCCCATACGCAACGTCGCACCCTAATTTATTGTACCACGCACATTTTACTCATTCATCAAGCACGACGGGCTCTCCGTTGTTAATGTGCGCAATGTATCATTTTCAATGAGCAGGGTTAGCAGCCCTGATACGAGTTCAAACCCCTAACCAGATAACTAAGGCCCATCATCACAATCGCCATCCCTGCAGGATGAGTAAAACGAGCACCACCTGGTTAAGCTACACCACTTTGGTGCGTTTTATGGACTGGGACCTGTCGTCTTCATCATCGTCGTCGTCATCCATCATCAATCCCACTGCTGTATGGAGGCCTCCCCAAGCCGTCGCCATCGCCCACGATCCTGCGACAGAATAATCGACCCAGCACATGGCAGGATCGTGAGAGACGCTGACCGCTTGGGTAAGCCTGCCAAAGGAACGGAACTTGCGCGGATATCTACTGCACCCGCCCACTGCCGTAGAGGGAGGTGGGGGGGGGGACAGGGTTTGGGAGTGAGAAGTCGGATTGACCACTCCTCTGCAAGTGAGCAACAGAAGCATCCTCGGCAAGTTGCATCAGCAGTGTCAGCGCCGTGATCGCTAACACCAAATAAACATGCGAGAGCCGCGCACAAAGACAAAGATCGCTCGCGTAGCCCGACAGATGGACAAAGATCGCCTGACAGACCGTTGGAGCAAGTGTCGTGAGCGAGCGCCTAATTAAGGCTTAGAATGGCGCATGAGGTGTGGCTAAAACCACGCCCGGCCGCCCGAGTTCCGACATACGCCACCGCCGATGCTAGCCGTGGCCGCAAATCAAATCTAGGTCACCGGGTTTGATGCGCGGTGTGCTAACCGCAACACCACCGCTCCCCTTACAGATACAACACATATCTGTGCACATGCACGCACGTGTCTGTACGGCCCCATGTTTGTGTACCGAGACTGATTTCCCACTCCTCGACCGCTCCGGTTTGACGTCCGTACGAGAAGATAAACTGGCTGAGAATCAAACTCGAGTCGCAGGCTTCCGTGGCGCAGTGCGCAAACCGCTGTGACACCGCTCCCCATAGCCACACATACCGTTGGGGGCAAGTGCTGTTGTGTTTGTGTGCACCTATTGACACTCACACAAATTACGCGGGAAAAAAAACAGATTTGAAAAATGTAACGATGATCACTTTTGAGTCAGATTACGACTTTGCGTGCGCCTTAAGCCGCCCAACAACGGGGAGTTAGGCAGTGTTGTAGCAAAGAGATTTTGACCGCGGTGAGTGCGCGTGCGCAAGCGTGCATGCGCAAGCGTGTAAGTGCGCACACGCGCGCGCTGGTGTGTGTGTGTGTGCGCGTGTGCTTGCATCGTCGGATCAAGCGCTGGTGTGCGTAGGGGTGCTGGGCTGGTTGAGGCTCATGGTTTTGCACAGCCATCCGGCAAAATCCACTTCCTCGGCCTCGGAGCGCTTGATGAATGCGTGCGTCTGTTGGGAGGGAGAGGGAAGGCGGGGGGGGGGATGAGGCGAGACACAGGTTAGTGCGTAGGAGGCGAGAGATGGGGGGGATGAAATTGAGAGCGCACTCCATCGCACAAACTGTCTCGCGCAGGGGGCGTAAATTTACACAAGACGGCAAATATGTCCACGCCTCTGTCAGCAAGTCTGGATGCCAGCCACTCTGCCTCTATCTTCGTATTGGCTTCTTTGTCCCGTGTCTCTCAGACAGAGGTCTATATGAATGAATGACTGTCAGAAAGTCTTATCTATGGTTCGGGCAGCAATTCTGTTTGTCTGTCTGCACAGTCTCTGTGTGTGCTTCTCTGTCGTGTTGTCGGCAAGCGTGTCTTTCTGTCTATTACGAACGTCGGTCCGTTTGCTTGTCCATCTGCCAGTGTGTGTGTACGTCTGTCGGCGTGTCCATTTGCCTGCACGTCGAAATGTTGTACAAATCCTGGGTGTGAAGTGTCCAATGTGTGCCCTTCCTCACCATCAGATACTTCAGGTCGGCTCGCTCTGCCGGGTTCTTTATCAAGCTGTCGGACAGACGCACAACAACACAACACAAGACGAGTTGTCCGGATTTAAGTGTACTGTGACCGAGCGATAGCGCGTGCATCCAACCGCTTCTCGCGTAGGTTTGGCAGTTCAAGTGCTGTGTGGCCCACCCCCTGTTGATACTGCGGCGTGCATTCATACTCAACGCTATACGCCATCCTCTCGACCGTGGGCGTTAAAGATCCCGTGACATTTATTTGAAGAAATGCACGCGCCATGCATGCTGGCGTCACCAATTCGCATCAACCAAATATGAAATGTTACACTAAAAATGTACTATTCATTGGGCTAACACAACAATCATCAATCATCCTTTCACTGTGTGAAACTACTGCAGACTGTCTGATAGCCTTGTGCTCTATAAGTATGGCATGAATACCAAATGCACTCATGATTTGATTTACAAAGTGGCTAATCTGTATGCATATGCGTACGTATGTAGAGCAGAACCCCTCCTGATGACGGTAATTGCTTCTACGAAACCGGTCGTTAAGTGAGTTGGTCATTAAGCGAGTATAGGAAATACATGTTAAAGGCTTAATTCGTTCGAATAGCATCGAAAGTTAACCTTTTTCACCCACAAAACGTACTTTTCACACAAACAATGGATATATATTAACACACAGAGATACTAACAATATTATGAACACATAATATTAAAAGAAACATGGTTAATCATTGCATTAATTAATATGTTACTGTACCTACAACAGCCCGTCGCAAACAGGTTCGGTAAGCGAACACATTGGGCTCTATGGAGGCACTACACTACATTACACTATACACTGCACTACTATACACTACAATACTATACACTATACACTACACATTGGGATCCATGGAGGCCCGTTGCTAAGCGATAGTCGTTAACAGGGGTGGTCGTTAAGAGGGGTTCTACTGTATAAGTATCGCGCAAATACCAAATACACTCACGATTCGATATACAATGTTGCTGATCTGTAAGCATGTATGCGCAGATAACCCCCACAACGCCCCACTCCCGGAGATGACTCCACAAATTTCACTGAGTGATGTGCCATTTGAAAGCTCTTCCAAGTGTAGTTTATGCAAATGTGGGAGTGAATCACAGACACATTTGACCTTCAATCCAATAATTGGACTTGTGTTGCTCCAGTGTTTGTTTGGGGCTACCATTTACAGTGGGTAGCATAATACATTTTCAAAATTATACCGTGAATAGGTGTGCCGTTGCAGAGGGGGGTGGTGTGGATGGGTGGGTGTGCCAGTGGCGATATTTGTTACTTAAATTCTTTCCAAGTGATCTATCTCAACAGGCTTTCTCCTGGCCAGTTTTAAATGTTTGAAAAAAACAATGCAATAAGATGAAAAAAATATACACGCATTTTAAAGTTCTGCGTAAACTAGGACCCACGTTTCGCACCTCCAATTAGCACGGTTGGCTACGTACGGCGCGAAAGAAGTTGAACACGCATACGTAGCTAACAAGACGGGGTCCCTTGCATATAAACATTTGGTAGTGCATCAGGATTGGTTCAGGGCAAAGGCCTGATTGCTGATAAGACACAATGTCAAAACGCAATGTCGAGAGTTTTTCCAATGAACCAAATGCTATTGAAATGTGTGTAGGGTGGCGAGATAAATTATCTCAGTCTTAATCACAGATATGTGGAGGAGGCATACTGTCTTCCTATTTATTTATTTATTTAGTGCTGATATAGTAGTGTAGGATTAGGAGGTGTGCATCGGTTTGGTGATGGAATGCCGACGGAGAAGGACTGAAATTCTTTTACCATTTATTTACAAAGTCCTGGAAGTCCTGCGTGAAGACTGCGCAAGGCAGCTTGGGTGGTGGCTGCAAGGGGACACGGGTGAAAAAGAAGACACCATCATCAGCCATGGTTATCCCCCACTGCTGAATGAAGGCCTCCACAAATCACCGCCATCTCTCACGATTCCACGATGGAATAAATCCACCCAAGCACATGCAGGGTCGAGAGAGAGACGGAAATTATTTGGGAAAGCCTGCCATAGAAACAGACTTCTGCAGATTTCTACCGGGGTCTGCCCAATACCGTGGCGATGCAATACTCCGGCAAAGGAGCCCATTTCATGGCTCCACCACCTCCACGGTGAGACATCTGTGACATTTATAACGAGACAGTCTTGCAGAGGGTCTCAAGACTCTTTCTCAGGAGGATCCTGCTACATTGGCATGTTTTGCCTATGTGAGAAACCCCCGACAAAACCCTTGAATGCTAACCGAGTGACACTCAAAGCTCCATACAGCTTCGTATAATCCACGGTTGGGACTAATTAATCTCCGCTGGTGACTACGCAACCGATATAAGTTTTCAAAATGAAGCGAGATGTGCTGCTTGGATTTTTCAACTCCAAAAACCAAATGGCTCTCACCTGGCCATGACAACACCTTGTCCCAGGCTGTCCTACAAGACTTTAAAGAAGAAGATGGTGATCATTCGAACGTCCATGAAGTAGATTTTTACTTGGACAAAGTGTCGACCAATTAAAGACTGTGAATTGGATAGCTAGTTTTAATCCTTTCTTGATGCGGAAAAAATGCTCAAAATACCGCGGTCTCGGATGTACTCGGACGAACTGACGCTTTCATTCGCACTGCGACGGTGGTGATGCCGCATTCAAGTTTCGTGTACACGTCAAACCATTTGTTTATGCCACAAACAAGCCATGCTTTTCAAATGAGGGACCCCTGCCACAGCATCGTAACGTTCAGGGCACCACACTTAGAGAATCCAGGTCGCCAGTTCCATTCCATCTCCGGCGCAGAGGTTGATACAACGAGGCAAGTTTCACAATCCCCCCCACACCATCCCTGTCCACCCAGCAGTCGAAATGGGTACACCGCAGTGAGTCCCTATTGTGTGGTGGGGTAAAATGTGGGTACTCCCATTCCAAGACATCTGGTTAGCATAGAAGTGTAGGCCAAAACTCCCTCCTAGAGATCCGTAGAGTGGAGGCCCTTCCACCAGCAGTGGCATGGGAAAGCCATTGCAGGGCCTGCACCTTTACTAACATTTATTTCACTTTATAAACTACAAACACCTTGGTTTTTTTGTTTGTCCTTCCCCCGCACCTCCGATTAGCACGGTTGGCTACGTAGAGCGCAAAAATACACCCCGTTTTAAGTTATTAAAATGATTTAGAAAATCTCAAATGATGCTGCCTAATTTGTGGAATGATCCATTTCTTTGACTCTGGGCCCCAAGGCTGGCTACAATCTGCACGGGTGTTCCCTGGTTCCCCCACCTCATTCACGATGTAATCCAGCAGTTCGAAGATTGCCATGGGAGGCCGTGCATCCATGTTGTACGCTGTGGGGATTGGGAGCCGAGAGCAAACAGAGGTGGGGGCGGAGAGGGGAGGTAGGGGTTCAAGACGAGAACATTATTTTATTATTTATTATAACCAGAAGCAGCTCCATAATGTTAGAACATTCCACGCAAGTCTCCCGGCTTGTGCGAAATCGGAGCGAGCCGTGCCGGGTAAAAGATCGGGAGGAATCCGTCATGAATAATACATTACAGCAAAAGTAAAAAAACACCTTATTACTCAAACACACAATACTGAAAAGTGTAATGTTTATGAACTGTATTATTCACATTATAAATATTGCTAAATTTTAAAAGCAAGGTGCAAGGATGCAAGTCAAAGGGTCCTCCCCTATGTAAGTTTATGGGCTCTTAGTTTACACATCCTATGAACTTTTTTCGATTTAAAGCTTTCGTGAATGCAGGGATTCATCTACTTGGTTCATTCGGTAAAGTCACGTAGAAGGGAAATAATAAAATAAAAAATATAAAACATAATAAAATAATTCTCACGACGTTTCGGCCACAATGCAAGCAGCCGTCCTCAGGTGAAAAGAACAGGTCTGTCGGAAAGACGTTAATGGAACCCATATCATCTATGGGTTCTAGCTGAGCCTGTGGAATTGTACGGTGGGGCACAGTGCTAAATGCACTGCTCAAAAAATTTCGTAATCGGAGCTAGATTCCCAGCCACAGATCCAGTCCTGTGTACCCCCGACCTCCCTTCACCAACCAGGACTGATCAGCGTGGTGAAGTGTGCTCAAACAACCCCCAATGACTGACATAGGCATGGGGAGGCCATTGTCCAGCAGTGGATTGACAAAGAACTATAAATGTAATAATTTTGTCAAAGTGCCCATTGTATGACCGGGTCCTTCAAGTTTCAAGTTTCATTTATTAGGTAGAGCCCTGTGAGCCATGCGGCTCTTAAGTCGGGTGCAACCGCAACAAACAAAATATTAACACAGAACATTTTAAAGGGACGACACGTAACAGAAAGATCCTTGAATAAACCAGCAAATATTCCAAAAAAACCCGTATTAAAACGCTGTATGCAAAAATCCCAATGTGGTGCAAGTCAAAAATAAAAAAACCATAAGACAATTTAGATTAACCATAGGTTTTTGGGGGCCGTGGGTCCCAATGGAAGTCTTCAGGTGCCTATTTAAGTCTTTCAATCCCTACGTAAATGGTCGGGTCCTAATGGAATGTGTGTCATACGCAAGTCCATGGGTCATAATTTCAGCCCATAAGTTCGAAGTCTTTAAGAATCCTAAGTAAATATCTGGGTCCTATATATGACGACAACAATAACGTAATCTCTCTCGATCGCCCTCCGTCTCCCTCTCCCGCCACCACTCACCACTGCCGGGGCGTCCCGGCGGCCTTTGCCGAGGCGACGTGTTGTTCTGCATCGCCTCGGCGCCCTCGCTCACCGCCTTGCCGAAGATGCCCTCCAGCTCCTTGGCCTCGGGAGGAGGGATCGGGTAGCGGCCAATGGCCATCTCCACCAACGAGAGGCCCATGCTCCAGATGTCCGACTGCACCGAGTAGTGAGTGCCCTGCAGACGCTCCGGCTGCGCGCGCACGCAAACCAACGACCGTCACGGTGCCGCTGCCGCGCCGGGGATTGTGTCGCGGCTGTCTCGTGAAACCCCAGAGAGAGCACAAACGCGATTTTCGATTCCCCGCTCGCCGTGACCAACGTCGAGTGACGAATGTCCGAACTGGTCGTGGGCCCTCCAATAGGTCGACTCGGCCTTAAATGAGTAATAGTTTAAGAGGATGGCTCAATCAAATCCACCGACTTGGTTAAACTCGACAGGCTCGTTGTTGACAAGGCTAAAGATACGACTGAAATATACAAAAAAATTAATGAGCAGATTAACAGTGGCCGAGTGCGGTTACACGCAACTGTGGACAGTAAGTTTTTCGGTAAAGTCACGTAGGTAAAAAAATAATAATAAAAATAATAGAAATAATAATAGAAATAAAATAATAAATCACGACGTTTCGGAGGCAACACAAGTCTCCGTCATCAGGTGGGACCGTCACAGCCGAATTTACTGTCTCAAGTTCGAAGTAAATATCTGAGACAGAAAATCTTGAGACAGAAAATCTGGCTGTGACGGTCCCACCTGATGACGGAGACTTGTGTTGCCTCCGAAAGTCGTGATTTATTATTTTACTTCTATTATTATTTCCATTATTTTTATTACTTATTTTTTACCTACGTGACTTTACCGAAAAACATAAGAGTATGAATCCTTGCAGTCACGAAAGCTTAAAATCTAGAATTGTGGACAGTAAGTTGCGTGCGGTTGTACGTGGTGGCATGTGGTTGCGCGCGATCGAGTGGTTGCTCAGTTGCGCAGCACAATTGCGTGCGGTCGCGCACAGTTTCGCGTGTTGCGGGTAGTTGCGTGCAGTGGCAACAGGGTTGTGCATTGGTTGCGTGCGGTGCGCGGCGAGGCCGTACCGACATGTAGGAGCGCGTGCCCACAAACGAGTTGGCCATAGAGTCGATGAGCTGCCCACTGACGCCGAAGTCGCACAGCTTGATCTCCCCGCGCGAGTTCACCAGGATGTTCGATGGCTTCACGTCTGCTCCACCAGGGCGTGGAGAGGGATTTGAAGCATCGACAAATAATTGAAGGGCTTGGCCAGCTGGGCGGCTCATGAGACATGTGACAACACATGGATTCATCGATCAGAATCCACGCTTCCGATCGGGGGTACACGTGCATCAAATTAGCGTGCAAGTCTCCCAATATTCTCGATTTTACGCAAATCTACGATCCAACATTACAGTTTGTCTGATGGTGAGAACTTTAAACTGTACAAAGGAGATGGGGGGAGGAAGAGAAACAATAAAAAATCTGAATTAAAATGAGACAGGTACTCGTAGAATCTTTTATGGAATCATGGCCGCTAATCACGATGATACAATTGCCTGGTGGACAAAGTATTTGACCCCTAGGACTAAATAATAATGATACGTCCACATTAAGCACACACCAATCGTAATCATCATCAGCCTTGGTCAAGCCACTGCCGGATGGGAGGTCCTTACCGAACCGACGCCGTAGCAATCCCCTCCCCCCCACTCGCACCTATACGCTAATCTAGCTTGCACAACGCAAACAACGTAGGGCACAGCCAACACGCCGACTTGATGACGGTAAGGGAGGTGGAGGAGTTTTTCACAATTATTGATGGATAAAAGGGAATCAAAGTTCAATCGTATACAGTTGCACAGCACTATCTAAAAGAATGATGTGTGGTGGTGGGGGGGGGCAGCACTGCACTATGAACCCAGTGACCAGAATCCAGTTCCCCGGCCACAGCTAACATCCACGGTTGAGTGACATCCAGGAAATAAAAATTGGTGAAAAACAGTTAATCAATAATTCGATAAGGGATTAAACTATTTTTTAATCAGGCGAGGCCTACTTAGCTTTTTAGCTTTTCAGAAGCGACCTGGCCACAAATGATCACTCAACGAATCGGCTTACAACGTGGAAATACATTAGCTACCAAACACTCTAAAAGGCATTTTGTGTGGAGGGAAAACCCGGAGGACCCGGAGAAAAATCCACGCGACCGCAGGGAGAGAGATGTGCAAGCTCAAAATATGAAGGCATAGAGGGGTCGAGATTGAACCCACGACCTCCTGTAGACCAGGCGAGGTAGTTAAAATCTTGCCATCATCAAAATTGGTGAAAGAATACCTGAACAGAATCTGGACAGATTTTGCCTTAAATGAACCTGGTGTGTGCCAAAACATCAGCACCTGGGAAGACAAAGGTGTTCGGGAACAGTTCGGGCCATCCAACTTTCGTATGCCATGCTGGCCTTGATAGGTGCTCGCTAATAGTACTTGCCCCAACAGGCTGTTACTACCTCTAAAAAGTACAATTACCATCTTTGTGGCACATCAAAGAAGACGCTACAGACGAACGCTACAGCCGCGGCACTGAATAATACATTTTATTCAATTTACAGAAACGTTTTGCAGTTGTTGGGTCACCTGGCTGAAACATTCAACTCTCTATGCTTGAGAACCCAGTTTGCATCATGGGCAACAGATACCTGCTTTTAACCAGTGTGTGGTAGTGTTGTGGTTAGCGCGATGCACTATGAACCCGGCAAACCAGGTTCGATTTCCGCTCGCAGCCAACACCAGTAACGAATATCTAAACCGGTCCTGGGCTTTCCCTAGGTCGACTCAGCCTCAAATGAGTACCTGGTGGGGTGTGTAAACATCGCTACTTAGGAGACAAAGGCGTCCCGGCGTGGTGCTGGCCACCCACACCCTCGTGTACTGTGTCGTAGGTGCTCGCTAACAGCACTTGCCCAAACAGTCTGTTCAAGGCTATAGGGGGGATCTTTGTCTTTGTTTTTCAGACTTACCAACTACGCAGCAAAGAGCCGTTTCTCAGCACGCAAACCACACAAAACAATATCTCCTATAATTCACGGATGTTGCAATGCTCGGCATTGCAACATTTGGTAACCGATGCCGTTTGGTAACCGATGCAGTGTGAGCATTGTGCATTTGATTAAATATTAAAAATTACATTGTTATTGTTAGAAAAAATGTAATATCGCTCGCCATGGCCTGACTCCTCTGACATTTGATTTCGACGCTGCACGAAAAATTGATTGGTGACGTTAATTTAACCGTGAGGCAGTCTCGTTCGCGTTCAGTCTCTTTTGCGAGAGGAGCTTGAAAAATATGAAAATAAATTCGATCCACTATATATATAAATAAATGGAATGTAAATATAACAAAGAATCCATTTAGATTCATAGCATTTGATCAAAAATAGCGAGAACTTTTAAATAGTATTATTGTCTTGCGAATTTCACCGAGAGGCAATCATGCTTCTGATGCAACGTTGCAAAAAAAAATGCAATTACATTTTTTTGCAAAAGTCAGTCTATTATTTAACCAGGAGATGAAATAAACATATTGAGACAAGTAGAACAACATTGCCTCTTCTTGTAAAAGAGGCACCCTTTAGGGCTACATCGAGACATGTCAAGTACAAACAAGATTTTTTTTCTTTTTTCAAATGTACAAATCTAAATTATAATAAGAATTGAATGCAAATTTGAATTCGACTTAAGAGATGTAAGGAAGCGTCGACGAAGCCGTGACTGTGTCAGCCACCTCCAACAATAGCCGCAACCCCGTGTACATTTACAATTCATCTCTTCAAATACTATCGCCATGGCGACATGGCCGTTACCCTGGATACTGCCGCCCTGCGGGTGCGCGCTCGGGTTGCTCGGCAAGAGCAGGACACTTACAAACCCCGCACGGCGATTTATCCCCAGTGCCCATATTTATTTTTACGCTAAACATTTTTCGTACAATTTAATGAAAGGCACTGCCATCGCTTGATCACGCCAGTGCTAACGGAAGGCCCCCCCCACCCACGAGAGGGAGCTGTCTGAGAGTAGCCCCTATCGAAAGGAGTTCCCAATATTTCTGAACCCGCAGGGAACCGCTATCA
This sequence comes from Lampetra planeri, assembly GCF_965212315.1. Taxonomy (NCBI): domain Eukaryota; kingdom Metazoa; phylum Chordata; class Hyperoartia; order Petromyzontiformes; family Petromyzontidae; genus Lampetra; species Lampetra planeri. The sequence continues at coordinate 7,703,984 of NC_136159.1, forward strand.
ACAATCAACTTTGTTTTTTCCCCCCCCCCCCACCCCACGGACCACCAAGGACCGATAACATCTTCTTGGTTCTTTCGAAGAACAGGTCTGTCAGGAGGACAGCGTCTTCAGACCTGTTCTTCACCTGAGGACGGCTGCTTGCGTTGTGGCCAAAACGTCGTGAGAATTATTTTATTATGTTTTATTTTTATTATTTTATTATTTCCCTTCTACGTGACTTTACCGAAAGAACCAAGAAGATGAATCCCTGCAGTCACGAAAGCTTTAAATCGAAATTTCACCGATAACATTTTACAAATTTAAAACGACTCTGAATCGGAGCATTGGCACCACTGGTCCCCGCAGACTGCAAGGCTGGGAACTACAGATAGTCCCCCGAGTTACGACGGTCCGACTTACGATATTTCCATCTTACGATGGCGATAGCGATACGACAAAATTTCGCGCGGCAGGCAAACGCAGCAGCGTACGAGGTACGATCTTGGTGAGTACAGTACAATAGGATAAGTTACGATACGTTCAATGCATGTATGATACGTAGCTTTAGCGATTTCATTTTAGGGTTACCCTGATACGATACGTTCAATGCATGTTAAAAGTTTTTATAGCAGATAGGATTGTTTCCTGAAAAATCTTTCTATTAAATTGAAGTTCATAGCAGTAAGCGAAGAATTTACCTTGTTTTTTTACTTTAGATTTTACTGTGCAATACAGTATTGTTATTAATAAATACATATAGTATATAGTTTATACAGTACGGTACTGTAAATTGCTCTGTTTTGCGAAATTATCACAACTCTTTAAGACTCCTGGGTAGGCTAGGCCATCTTCGACTTGCGATATTTTTGACTTACGATGGGGTCGTCGTAACGCATCTCCATCGTAAGTAGAGGGCTACCTGTATTACTTGAGAGGGTATTTTGGCCTACACTTCAACACAGATGTCTTGGAAGAGGTGGAAGTTCCCACATTTTACTCCACACCACACGTGACCTGCCACTCAATGCAACCGTGTTGTTACCCATTTATAACTGCTAGGTGGACAAGAGGCAAAAGGATAAAAAAAAAAACCTTGCCCCAAATGCTACGCCAGGAGAGATCAAATTGAATCAGCAAACCTCCTGGATTGCAAGTCCATCGTCCTAACTGTCATGCCACCCACGGCAACTTCCTTTCATTTAATATCACCACCAAAAGCAAATATTGGCAGAATGCCTTGAGGGCAAAAGTCAACTTTGCACAGTAAAGTTTACACCAAGGCGCAAAGTGCACAAATAAGTGCTGGGAGTGCAAAGGTTAAAACTAATTATAATTAGGTCCTAAAGAAGGCTGTCTCTAGTCTAGACCAATCAGTTTCAAAGACAATGCATATATTACCGGAGCATGTTTTTATTTGCACCGCACAAGTATGTGTGGTTAATGCAGACACGATTCCTTGCAAAAGGTTTCTGTTTGGTGTTTGAACACTTTTTTCAAATTTTCTTACTGTGGTTTTGACACATGATTTGCTTGTGTTGCAATCGAAATGTCGTGAGAATTTTAATTGTTTTATATTTGTATTATTTTATTGTTTCCCTTCTACGTGACTTTAACGAAAGAACCAATACCATCTTAACACAGCTGTGTAATTGCCATAAAGGGTAAAACCTATTCTTATAATAATGATAATTTCCATTTATTTCGTTTATTTAGTCTCAGGCTCTATTTTTTTTCGTGAGGGTCCTGCTAGATTGGGGTGTTTGGACTAATTCCATTTTGTATTTGGCACATGGGAGGAAACATTAGAGGAGGACAAATCTCAAAGCATTCCACGGAATCAACCCATGTACTGCCACCTGGCCACCTCGCACCTTTAAAGGAAGATGCAAGATACAAAAACAAACATACTCTTTGGTTCTTTCGGTAAAGTCACCGAGGTATGAAATAAAATAAATCACGTCGTTTCTGGCGCAACAAAAGCGTCCGTCATCAGGTGGGAAAGCATGGTCTGCTGCTGATGCAGACTGTTTTAAAAGATTTGAAATGGGTGTAGACCAAGGGTCATAAAGAAGTGGCCGGGGCTAGTGATGTTATTGTGAGAAATTAGCATGTAACTGGGTACGGAATTGGCTATGATAATGTGAGAGATTAGCATGATGTTAAAGTGAAAAATTAACATGTAACTGGGCACGGAAGTAGCTATGATAATGTGAGAGATTAGCATGATGTTAAAGTGAAAAATCAGCATGTAACTGGGCACAATTTTAATTTTGCATATGCGCACCTGGGCTGTGTGTTCTGGAGTGCCACACACGAACTTGAAGCTTCGATAACGAGAAAATTAAACACCCTTCTCAAGCCACCATCACGCAGTCCAGCAAAGTCCTCTAAAGTCACGAAACTTGCATTGAAGCCGTGTTGACGTGTACGGCAGCGATGTCATCACGGTGCAATGATCACGCGCCTGCGAACATTAACTTTTAGTTTTTAACAATGCCCGCTCAACTCAAAGCGACGTCTCACCTCTATGCATGATCTGATGTTTCTCTCGCAGGTATGCCAGTCCTTTGATGACCTGCAAAAATCATTCACGGATGCTCTCAATGGTGCGCGGGGGTTATTCATCATCATTTAACATCAGCCATGATTTATCCACTGCTGGATGACCCCACTGCTCTCCAAATCCGCCGCCATCTACCGCTTGTCCTGCGGTGCAGCAATCCGTCAAGCTCCCGCACAAGCGCTGCTCATCCAACATGTGCTGCGGATTTAACTTTGCTACATCTCCGCGACGGACGATATCTTGGGCGCGTTCTGTCCCTTTTGGCAAGGTTACCGACGTCTGATGAAACCTAAGGAGGTTAGCGCTGCAGCCATGCTCAATTTCGGATGTTCTTGCCTACAGAAGCCCGCCAATACGATGACATTCAGACAAATCATTTGTTGTTTTAGTGCATACGGCACTATTGCCATTTTAATTAAAAAGCACACACAATCGATTAATTATTTATTCATGGAGCGGCCAAGGCCTTTGGGCACGGTGGCACTCATCCAGAGGCAAGACTCGGTGGCTCAAACATATTTGTAAAACTCCAAAAACCACTGGGAATGACAGTACAATGAGTCGGTTAATACGCCTGTCTGTATAGATCTGTGTGCAATATCCACCTCATATTTGTGAGTTTCCTCTGGGTACTGCGGTTCCCTTCCTGTGCACAAAACCAATTCCTGAAAAAGGGACCGGCCAAATATCCTGACGGGTTTGTTCATCCAATAACTGACGAATGACGACATTCTGTCGATACCGCCAGTCAACCTTTGACATCAATTGGTGGCCCGTTCTCCTCTGCTGACCCTGCTGTCTGGAACTCCCCCCCCCCCCCCTTGTTATCTGCACTGCTGATTGCATTCTTGTTTTAATAGTTTGTTGCGTCACGGTATATATACAATGTGCCAATATCTGTCTGCCCTCTTGGCGGGGACATTCCCACAAGACTTTTGCCTTTCCCAATTCACAATTTTTTTTTTTACCCACAGATTATGAAAAAAAAATGTCCAATACAAACCAGTGGGAGCGAAATCATCCACGAGTTGGGCTCGCGACGCACCTTACGGCGGGCACCAGAGGTCACAACCGGGTACCCGATACCCGTACCCTACCCGATACCCGGCTACCCGTACCCGGCCGGGTACGGGTACCCGTTTGCGACCCTGGTGCGCCCGGGTACGGGTAGACCGTGAGTCACTGGTGAGTCACCGTTTGTCACTCATTTCCCAACGTCTTGTCTCTTCTCACAATTCAAGTTCCTAGAATCAACCCACCCGCGCCTGCAACATGGCTTCATCCCAGAGGTCGCAATCAGGTACCCGATACCCGTACCCTACCCGTACCCGGCCGGGTACGGGTAGGGTACGGGTACCCGTTTGCGACCCTGGTGCGGCCGGGTATGGGTACGGGTAAGGAATCAAAACCCGTTTGCGACCTCTGGCGGGCACGCAAGGCGGCGGCTTGACGGCAATGTTTACTCACCGCGATGCTGACCTTTCCCAGGATCTCTTCCGGGATACGCCCGGCCTTCTTGAGCACGAGGTCCAGGGAGCCACCATCCTGGGAGGAGGGACAAATGACAAAAGGGTTTTAACCGCGGGGGACGAACGGGCCCATGAGCCGTCGAGAGGTTGCATCTCAACCGGCGGAATGGAGAGTGAACAATCAGGTGAGGCATTCTGTGACATCGTCATTGAAAGCCCAACCTACAAAGTCTATTGACCAATGAACCTCGTGCTGAATTCACTAGGGTACACGGTATTCATTATGCATGTAAGGATAAATACATTAATCGAGTAGGAAGCTCGTTATGCAAGCGTGGGATGATGTGAGAATTTATTGAATAGCAACTTGCGTGTGCTGTTGAAGCCTTCGATTAAATCGTCCGACAAGCGCCTGATCTCGTCGGGATCTCAAAAACCAAGACGGCTCGAGCCTGGACAGTGCTCGCACATGGTGGACATGAGGTCAAGTGTAGGGAGTTGGGCGTAGGGGTGAGATCTGCGACGAGCCCGCAGGATTCAGGCGAGCGGGAGATGCATTCATGAAGAGCAGCGTAAGGATTTACAAAGGAGCAGTGCCCATGGCGCTTGGCAGTAAGTGGGGCCAGAGCACTCTCCATCCCTACAGGGGCAGTGGCTGTTCTACGCAACACAATGGACACGTTCAAAAAGCAATCCCATTTGGTGTGCACAAAGAGATACCCTGAAGTGAAGCAGTCGTATTGATTGCCATTCACTATTACTTGCCATTCCTGCTTTGTTTTTGAAGTGTTCCTTTTCCGTCAGTACACTCAACTCGATTATTGGGGGTAATGGAGGGGGAGTAAAGGCCAAAGTACAAAAAAAACCAATGGCAATTAAAAAATACGGGTAAAAAAGAAAAGGCGGTATTGATCATCTGTGTGGAATGACGGTGAAGACATAGGATGCGTCCGCAGTTTTTTTTAATCGCCACCTTAAAGTAATCAGTTTACCCGCCAATGCATTTGCAGTCATGTGGCCACCAAGTCATTGACCCGCGCGACGAGTGAGGAACAGCGAGTGATTAAGATGGCATGCGGTAAACAGCACAGTTCAAACGTAACCCCGGTAAGTCCGCGCACGGATAATCGAGAGTAGAGCCTACATCGACTCATCAACAAAAGATCGTAATAGTGAAAATTTTGTGATCGATTAACTCGGGTCCGTTGAAAAATTGCGGACCCCGCTCCCACCACCCTGCCTTCTGAATGCAGGAAACTTCTTACAAGCCAAATATCCACGGGACGTCCTTAGACGGATTTCTACGCCATCCAGCCTCGGGCCAACTCTAATAAACACCACCGCTTCCGAGGTTGCGTGAAAGACAAGCAGATGAGTCGGCATCATTTCTGAGTGTTTTTTTTTTGGGGCCGAGCTATTTTAATTAGGAGGCCAAGATGGCGCTGCGGCTTCAAATTAATACCGTATTTTCCCGCATATCGCCCGCATACGCATATAACCCGCAGACGCATATACCCCGCAGGGCAATGTTTTGTTTGTAAAAAGTGGTAAACCCCGCGGGTTATATGCGGGAAAATATTGTACATCATGAGACGGGTGAGGACGAGGTTGGTGGTTCACGCTGGGATCGTCACGTCCACGTGATACTCAGCTGCGGAGCGACGAGGGGGGTGCCTATCGCGGGGGCGGTGGATGTGTGGTTCCCAAGCTCGGTTGGAAAGCGGTCGTGTAAAAACGGTGTCAGGCGCTCAGTTTCGTAAATTCTCCTGCTACAAAATTGGGGGCAAAGAATGTGTCCCCTTTCATTGCTTCTCAAGTAATCAATTTAACAACAAATTACGTTTGTGTAGCCTGGGTGATGGACAGACAGCGCTCGCGTATAAATAAACAGGCCCTTGTGTTTTGGAGCCGTGGTCAAAATATCCAAAATTAGAAAAAAAATTCCTGCAAATTACCTGATTGCACTTATCGCCCCTCCCTACTGGCAGACTAATGCCCTACAAAAGACACAAGGGGACAGCTGCTACTGGAGGGTGCCCTTTAAACGTTTTTGATAGCAGGACAATTAAATCACCTACCACCGGTTCCCCACCATATGTCGCCTCACTACTCTCGCCTGGCACAGAAGCAGCTCACGGTAAAACCCTATGTAGCGGCGTCACTCAGACCAAGGTCTTCAACTGTTACAGCCTCACGTCACTAGAAACTACACTACTATACACTGCACTACTACACACTACTAAACACTACACCATACTGTCCCAGCCTCATGTCGGTCCTCTGCTGTCAGCCCCTCGGTGTCGAACCTTCCAATCCCTTTGCACATCCGCAACATAAAATGCACTTCGACTTTCAAGAAACATCTAAAGGCCTCTCTATCTGTGTTGGGTCAGAGCTTTCAAGCAGGCCTGAGTTTGGCTCCACACCTCTGAGTTGTTTGACTTGTCTGCAAAATCTGGCGCGCTATAATTGTCATCATTATTATCGCATATGAAGTGCTTTGAGACCCCAGGGTTGCGAGATGTTATCTCCCTCTCCTGCTATGCAGGAGGTCGTGGGGTTTGCGATCCCGACCCTGATGCCTGTATATTTGGAATTTGCGTGTTCTCCCCGTTGCCGCGTAGATTTTTCTCCGGGTCCTCCTATTTTCCCCTCCGCAGTTAGAATCAACGTGGGTTTTAATCATTAATTTTGGCTGCTTAAAATGTCCACGTGAAAAGCCACTTTGTTGAGCTATCATTTGTGGCCAGGTCGCTTCTGAAAAAGAGCTAACAGCTCAGTGGGCCTTCATCTGGCAAATGAAACCATATTTTTTTTAGGAGCTCTATTTAAAACAAATTATTATTGTCATTACCAGGATAGAATCCATTATGCGGCAACGAAAAATAAGAGACGGCTGTCATTTTCACACTCTTCTCACAATTCTGAACTTGGAGCACTCAAAGTAATCAGCTTTTTAATTAATAATATATTGGTACGTTTTTATATTCTCTAAGATTTAAAGAATATACTGGTGCAAAAATTACCTTAAGAGGAGCACAATTTTTTGTTAATCAGTGCAATTTTACGTCGTTAGATATTATTATTATTACGACTACACCTTTGAAACTTCTTAGAGCATTTCAATTCAACGTTCATTCTGTAGCCACAGAATATCCCATTCAGCCTGCTAACTAGCGAGTTTGGATGGCAACGGCTCGCAAGCAGTCACTAACGACAACAGTTATCGTTGGGCTGGAGCGGAGCTCAGCGAGAAGCCAGCAAGGGAACTCGAGGCATTGATTATTTGTAGTAGTAGCAGCATTGATGATTCAACCTCAATTGTAAAGCACAAAAAATTAACCCGTAAAAACAAAGTTTTTCACTATAAATCCTTTATATGCGTGGCATCGGTTTTATTTTATTATTAATTTCTGTTTTTCTTGAGTAAGAGTTTCATTTTTATCACATTGGTATTTTAAATGAAATATGAAAAAAAAAATTCCCTAAAAAGCGGAAAATTTAGGAATTTTTTTTTCACGAAAATAAATTGTCACGCACAACGAGTCTGTGTGCAAAATGTCAGCTCGATTGGATCACAGGAAGTGGGTTAAAAAACGACCGAAAGATTTGCACGGTCGTAAGCGCGCAAGCAAGCAAGCAAGTGAACTTAATATAAAGGATTTAATAAGGGGAACACGAGGCCACGTAAACAATCACCGCGCTCGCACGGAGGTAGCGCTCGCAAGCACTCTCGCCAATGTGCGCACGCCAGGGGCGCACCCATAGCTCACCATGTGCTCCATGCAGATGCTGATCTCCCCGTCGCTGTAGAAGGCCCCGTAGAAGCCCACGATGTACGGGGAGTTGCACTCGTGCAGCACCTGCAGCTCGCGGATTATCTGGTTTCGGATCGCCGGCTTGATCTCCAAGTGGATGAGCTACAGACGGAAGGGCGTCGGACGAAGAATTAACGACGTGCGAGCCACTTTTATCGGTGAAGGTGATAGGTGCAGCCCCGCAATTGGCTTACTCACACCAACTGCTGGCAGAAGGGTTTCCTCTCACAGAGGAAAGCTCTCGAGAGGGTATTTTTGCCTACTTGTGCATGCCGGGTCTAAGATCCTGGACAGGGAGTGGGCCCACTCTTTAACCCCACCACAAGCCACCTGGCAATCAACTCACCTGTGTTGTATCCATTTTAGGGGACAGAGGCGGATGCGATTTTTGTTTCAACTGCGATGCCGGCAGATTGAACCAGCGACCTCTATTGCCAGTCCAGTACGCTAACCATTACACACCAAGGCAGCATCACATTCCTTTTTCCTCTTATAATATCTGTTTTATCATGGATAAGGAGTCGCACAGAAGGGAGGGTAAATTCATGATATTATTCCACATTTACATCAAGTGACAGCGATGATCTCCCAAAATGCTAAATTCATCTTTTTATCTGCATGTTTTCAAGTATTATATACTTACGGATAAGTGTCATGGTGTCAGGGGTAGTGTCAGTGTCAGTGCTAGTGCCAGTGCTACTGTCAGCATGCATGCCAGTGTCAGCGTGAATGTCAAGGCTCATGTCAGTGTGAGTGTTAATGCCAGTGTCAGGGCTAGTGCAAGTGTCAGGGCTACCGATGAATCCATGCATCATTTACATACATAGCATGTGTGGTGAGCATGGGCAGTGGTGGTTGTGGGTATGGGCGGTGAGTAAAAGCGAGTGGGGCAAGAGGCGGGGGGGGGGGCAATTGAGGAGGAGTAAAAGCCTGACAGGATGAGCAGGTAACGAGGTGGTGAGCGCGAGAAGGCGGGTGGGGGGGGGGGGGTTGGTGCGTGAGCGGCCTCACCTTGCGAGCCATGATGAGCGCCGAGGGCTTGTGCAGGACCTTCGTGACGACGCCGCCATTGCCGGCGCCGAGCTCGCTCAGCTTCTCAAAGTCGTCGTCCTTGAGCTCGCCCACCTTTTGCTTCTGCGTGAGGAACGCCTCCAGCCGCTTCTTCTGCTGCTCGTCAAGATCCAGCTCCTCCAGCTTTTTCTGCAGTTCCTCCAGGTTGGCCCTGGGAAGGAGCGATTCGACGATTTAATCATCACCATCATTTTAATTCACTCGGTGTTTCCGCCTGCAGACAGGTCCGATGGACAATTCTCTCTTCAATGTCGCTCCACCTCCCACTGCTCTCCTCGTCTGTCCGTACACACCCGTCCGCTGGCAGGACTTCGTCTAGCATCATCGTTCTTTTCTCCCTTCCTCACAGACTCTTTCCTCGATCACTGCCTCCAGCAAGCCGTAGCCTCTCACCGCTACTTGCCCAATCCAGACGTCCATCACTTAATATTAATATTCACACGACGTTTCACAAAGCGGGGGTAACAATCTCGAGACGCCATGTGGCAGGGGACGGACGCCCCGACAGCAGCTGTGCCCTGCGTGGCACAAGGTGAATGCAGCAACTGTCAGCAAGTGAGCATTCGTTCAATACGTAGGCTTTCACGACCAAACTTATTCATAATTAAGGTTGTTGGGTTAGATCGCGTAAGTATAAATGTGTCGTAACCCTCCACCACCCGATACAGCCGGTAAGGTTCGTCACGTAAATAAAACGTGCCAATTATCTTCTTGGTTCTTTCGGTAAAGTCACGTAGAAGGGAAGTAATAAAATAATAAAAATAAAACATAATAAAATAATTCTCACAACGTTTCGGCCACAACGCAAGCAGCCGTCCTTAGGTGAAGACCAGGTCTGTCGGGGAGACAGCGTTTGAATGAAGCTGTCTCCCCGACTCTCATTCAGACGCTGTCTCCCCGACAGACCTGGTCTTCACCTAAGGACGGCTGCTTGCGTTGTGGCCGAAACGTCGTGAGAATTTTTTTTATTATGTTTTATTTTTATTATTTTATTACTTCCCTTCTACGTGACTTTACCGAAAGAACCAAGAAGATGAATCCCTGCAGTCACGAAAGCTTTAAATCGAAATTTAACGTGCCAATTAGTTTACTACTTCAGCCGACCGGTGTGTTCGAGAGTAAATCCACAACATTTACAATTTAAGAACAATGTTTCGCTGGTAATTACATCCAGCATCATCGGGCGATTTGCCAGAACAGTGAAGCAATCCACCTGAAGCAGGTGGGCTGAAGCAGTAACTAATTGGCACGTTTAATTTACTTGACAAACCTTACTGGCTGTGTCGGGTGGCGAAGGGTTCGGACACAAATCTAGATTTGAAGTTTTCGTGACTGCAGGCATCCATACTCTTTGGTTCTTTTGGTAAAGTCACGTGGGTATAAAATAAAATTAATTAAATCACGACGTTTCGGGCGCAACACAAGCGTCCGTCATCAGGTGGGACAACCACAGCAAGAAACAATTGCTGAAGCTTGTGTTGTGCCCGAAACGTCGTGATTTAATTTATTTTATTCCTACGTGACTTTACTGAAAGAACCAAAGAGTATGGCTAGGACACATTTATACTTATCCGATCCAACCCAAAAACATTTATTATGAAATGATCATTAGTCTGCCAGGAGGGGATGCTGTTGATATGTGGTGGTGGTGGTGGTGATGATGATGATGATGATAATAATGTTCTTAACTTACCCAGGAATAATCACACTTGAGTCTCAAGACCTGTGGCTCAGGAGGATCCTGCATTGGGGAAATTTGGCCAATTCCGTGAAAGTGAAGTTTGGCTTCAGGAAGGAGGAGATACCAGAGAAGCTGGAGAAACCCTACCAAGCACATGAGGAGGTGAAGTGGACATCTCCACACAGAGAGATTCACAAATCCATTATTGGTATGCCATCTCCTGGCTAATTTGCAGCAAAAGCTTACGACACCTGGTTATTTGTGATGCGGTCGCCCATCCATCCAAGTACTAACCGGGTTGAACAATGACGAGATGGGGCACGTGGCAGTATTATTTTCATCATAAAACCATACATTGCCTGATTCATGAGTCATTAATCCAATGTTACCTGAGCCGTGGTGAATTAGAACACCGCTCGCACACACGCGGACGCTGTTCCGCATTTCCCACAAAACCAGCCGTGACACGCCATGCGATTTCGTTGATATTTTTTTTCCGCCTCGCCGCAGATTCATTCTCAACGCAAAAAAACATTATCGTCGATCGGATCCCAGTCAAATGTCGATGACACGGGCGTGCGTGCTTGCCGCGGTTTGTGCTTCCGGTGAGCTGGCAACGGGGAGGGGATAAAAACCACGGGGTGGGTGTTTGGGACCGGTCTGGTGAGCACGCTGCACTACCAACCTGACCACGCGAGTTCGATTCCACGCCAGAGGTGATATCTGAACCGTTTATAAGTAAACTAGCTTTACTACCCGGCTTCGCCCGGGACTTGGATTCACCACGCCCGGCCGCCTTTGTCCCCCCAGTGGCGATGTTCACACACCACACGAGTTGCTCGTTTGAGGCTGAGTCGACCTAGCGGAGGCCCAGGACCGGTTCAAATAATCGTCACCGGTGGTGGCCGTGAGCGGGAATCGAACTCGGGTCGCCGGTTTCGTAGCGCAGCGTAGCGCTAACCACTACACTACCACTCCCCCCACACACAGACGCGCGCGCATCCATAGGTAGACATACACACGGTTGCTGCAGACACACACAACTTTCAGGGTGCGTACGGCAGTAAACGACTCAAATAATAAAGCAGCAATGCTGCGCGAAGAACGCCTTAGACCTGCAACACATTTTTAAGGCACTTTACTCGCGGAGGGTTGGGGGGGATGCGTGACATCAGCAGGCACACTGCGATACACTTCCGCATGCGGGTGACATGACAGAGATGTGACGTCACAGCTCACTTGCCGTGCAAAATATATCCATTATTGCGCCCCCCCCCCCCTCCCAAATACAAAAGTGTATTTTTATAATGTTTACATGGTGTACAATCTGGAATGTACCCACATGGAAAATTTCAAGTTTGTTGCATGTCGGGTAGTATGCTAAACATTTTGAACAGACACACATATTCACAAATTTCCCTTTTTTCTATAAAGATCACTTGTGACCAGCCTGGTGAGGCTATGGTTAAACAACTCCTACGGCCGACAAGGCGTGTTGAGGTCTTTGAACAGCGGTGGATTGACAAAGAGCTGTAAATGATTATTTGTTGTATGCGATTGGTTCATGCGATCCATGCAGCCACGGGAGGTGTGACAACGCACTCCGATGTAAAATCATTATTTGAACCTCAAACCTGAATCGCGACAATTAGTCCAATAATTACAGGCCTAGATATAATCAGCAGCCATGGTCAATCCACTGCTGGATGAAGGCCTCATCAATCATTTGCCATTCCCCTGCGATGCAATGATGCAACAATCCTGCTGCACAGGAGCTGGTGTCAACGCTTGTTTTTTTTGTTTGTACCCCCCAATTTTATTCTAATTCGGTGTGATGCCGAGCGGCAAATTGTTCGTTTGAAAATCTTTGCAGGAAGCAACACGTACCGCCAAAGTGTTAGAAAATGGCCGCAGAAGTTGGTAGCGCAGAACTACTTCGGAGATCCTCTCAAGTGATCCTCATCTGTGTTCACACAACTGGGGTGTTTCACTTTCTATTGTGGTTTTCGTTGGTCCAGTCCCTCCCAAGCATCAATTCCCTTCTGTTCCAACCTAGTAATTTTCGCATCTTGTTACCGGTGCCCAAGGAGACATAGAATTTAGCCCGGTTGCAACCATGCAAACATAACACAGAATCCCCACCCCATGACAGATGACAACAGTATCCCCACCACAATGACACACTACCCAACATTCTAACTCGACCACAGACCTTTACAATCACAAACCCACACCCATCTCATTCAATCTCTGCTCAATGGGGAGGTCAATCCTTCTCTGATGCTTGGCACCCTTGACTGGATCTCGCTTCCCTTTGCCATCAGTGCTGAAGAGCCTATGTGCAAGTCCAGGCTCAAGATCATCCTATTTTCCTCTGTGCTTATGACCGTCTCCTTTTCCTTATGCAGTAAACAAGCCTCCTCTTTCTCACCAGGATGCCCATTCAGAAGCCACTGGAGCTACGCACTTTTAAATCTAAATTGGAAACTCATTTCTCGAGAACCGATTTTTTGCGTTTAGTTTATTTGCCCTTCCCACGCACCGCCGATTAGCACGGTTAGCAATGTACGGTGCGAAAGAAGTTCAACATATATATGCTGTATACAGCATCTTGAGATATGGTTGCATTTTGTAGCTGTAAAAATCCCAGTTGTACTGTACTGTATCCAGCGGAGGACAGTCAAACAATGATTTGTCATCCCCACGGAGGGAAGTTTTGTTTCCAATTTAAGAAAACAAGTCAAAGTTAGCACTTAATGACTGCAGTGAGAGCATAAACTCGCTACGTGTGAAAACCCGGTTTAATCATCCTGTGACGTTCACCCAGATTCGAACCCTAGTGGTGCCGGTTGATTGCCCTGACCATGAACCAACCAGGTCCTCCTCCATGTTTTATTGCGTTTTTAAAATATATAGATATCAAAAAATTGTTATGCAAAGCCATGGCGGTTGCTCCAAAGATCAGGCTGACAAAGCCACGGTGAGTCGAAAGAGAAGCCCCACCGACAACCGCCGATTGCGACCGCGACACTGCCGGGGAGTGCGAGTTGGAGCGCGTCAAGGTCACACGCGCCTTTGGCTCCCACTCGCACACGTCACTCGCTCGCTCCACAATGCGTTCCGTCTGCGTGCAACGGGCCTTTCGCAGAAACCGCACTCGGCGAGGAACGACCATTTCCCAGAGGCGACAGCTGACGGCGATCGTCGCGGTGGTTTCAAATTGACCCCAAAAAAACTTTTTTGGCAAAGGAAAAAAATTTCTTTCAATTAAATGGCACGAATCGTGGTTGCAAAGGGGAATGATGAACTTTTTCTCTCAGAGTAAAACAAAAATCCTTTGAGCCCACTGCGCATTTCAGAAATCTCTGCCTTTCAGCTTTTCAAAAGATGTGCGATTTGCTATTGAAAAAGCTCACACTGATTAAAAAGACCATCACAGCACCTCAATCAGAAATATGCAATGCCCAATTATGATCAATTATAGGGCATTGCAATGCCCGATCCACAAATACGAAAGAAGCATTGCAGCGATACACTCCGCTACTCCTTACACGGTTATCTGGCTTGACCACCTGAATGTGAAAATGTAGTTGCTCTGCATCTACATCAGCAGCCATACGAAAGAAGAATAATCGGAAATCTGTATTGTACCCGTGAGCCCGAGCAGAACAACGAGTGCGTAAGGGTTAGACTGGGGTGGTTAAGGTGGGGTGTTTTGACACCGACAGAAAAGTCTACTGGTGGTGGTTTAGAGCTGTAGAATTATGAACCCTTGGCCTCTGTTGGCCAAGGGTCCTCCACGAGAAGGAGAGCTCTGGAGAGCCCTCCCTCTAAGGGGCATTTGGTCCTAATCTCCTACTCTTCCACGCTGACCAGACGTCTTAGAAGGAGTGGGAGTACGTATACTTTACCCCACCACATACAACCCGCCAATCGACACATTTTTGTGCACCCAATATACTGCTGGGTGAACAGAGGAGGGGGGGGGGGGATTTAAGAAACTGCTGTATCAGAAGAGAGATAAGAGTGTGTATGGAGGGAAGTAGACCGCTTGCAAAGTAGACCGCTGCAAAGTATTATCTGTGGTTTGATTTAGTGTGCTGATCTTAAAGGTGCATTGAAAAATTTGATACTCCGACTGATGCTCCTACTGTTGTGGAGTGACTCATGCAGCCAGCTATGGCTGCAGGGTTTTGGTGGTACATGTTGTTTACGTCGTTTATTGTGAAAATTCGGTCACAGTTCCTATGATCACTGTTACATTGCTTTTATGGCTTTATTTTGGTGATTTCGAAAAGTTTTTTGGTTTGGCCATGTTTGTTTGTTGTAGTACGGAGTTAGACTGATGGCCTTAATCTAAGTTGTCTTGTGGTTGTTGTTGTTGTTTGACTTGCATCCCACTGGGATTTTTGCACACAGCGTTGGTGTACGGTGCTTTTTTTCTGAAATTTTTTCAGTTTTTTTTCCTGGATTTTCTGTTTGCACTTAGTCACTTGAAGATGTTTTCTTGTTCATGTTTTTGTTTTGTGTTTGTTGCGGTTGCACCTGATTCAAGAGCCGAATGGCTCACAGGGCTATACCTAATAAATGAACTTGAACTTGAGATGAGAGAGGACCTTGAAAATGGCAAGTGCGATTTATAACTTGATCCAGGCTTGGATTGGGAGCCAGTGGTGCGACTGGAGTATGGGAGTTATGTGGTCTTTGTTCATGGCTACTTGGTGAGAATTCCGGCAGTGGCATTTTTAAACGATAAATAAGGCCACAATAACGCCATTGCGGTAGCACGCACTGCTGCAGCACTTGCATTGATTGACACAAGCAACGTCCAATTCATTTACGCGACTATCTCATTATGCCCGTCGTTGCCAAGTGAGCCATGTCTGCAGCCTGGGTGCCTTGGTACCACCGGCTCATCAATATGGGCTCGGCGCAATTCTTCATGCCGCAAAGCCGACAGCCGCGGGAGACTGCGCCAAATACTTGGCAGCGATGAAATCTCCCTCCCTGACGCAGGATGCGATCACTGGCACCTTGCAGGATTGGCAGGGCCCACATGCACACCATCATCCCTGTTGTATTTTAATTCATAACTCACTGTGGCCTGCAGCGCGTCTCTTTGTCCGACTGCTGGGCAGTGGCGGCGCAGGCCTGCAATTCAGCACCGTGGAGGCCACGGTTGGTGGCTCACACAAACGTAGAAAACCTCTCTTCCCATGGGCATCAAGGTGCAATATCTGAGCTCATCAAGAGATGGTGGTACAGCAAGCATAGACTAATCACCATACGTTCCATCTGTATGAGATAGAGTGTTGCCCCCTCGCACGTGCGGGTTTCCACCCACGTGTAATAATAAGAATGCAATAACATATATAATGTATGAACACACATCATTTGGGTAAAAACATCTTGATATAAATGCCCAATGCAGGACCCTTCTGAAAAATATTCCTCGGATCTCGGTGTGGCTTCCTGGGTAAATAAATAACTATTATGATGACAACGACCCCTCGAACTGAAAAATAGCACACAAAGAAGTGTGGAGAGGTGCGCATTTGGAATTACGGCGATCCACGTGTTCCGCTTTCTCTAAATTACATTGAGAAAAAAAATGAGCACGTGGATCGGAGAAAAGAGGCGAGCCAGAGACGATTGTATTGACCATGATGAAAAGTGGCCTTGGGCAGGGATGATAGCCAGTGGTTGAGAAGACAATGAAGGAGGGTCAGCGAAAAGGAGAGGAAAGCGCCCGAGGGGATGTCCACCGTGGAGATCAAGGCATGAAAGCAACTTGAATGCAAAGTGGCCTGTTAATCCCAGGACCACAAAAGA
Source organism: Lampetra planeri (assembly GCF_965212315.1). NCBI lineage: Eukaryota > Metazoa > Chordata > Hyperoartia > Petromyzontiformes > Petromyzontidae > Lampetra > Lampetra planeri. The sequence continues at coordinate 7,720,397 of NC_136159.1, forward strand.
CGGCGGAGCAGCTTGGGTAGACCCTCATCCAGCAGTGAACTGATCGTGGCTAATGGCGTTTTGTCGTATAGAAAGAGTAGAAATTTACCACGTTGAATACAAGTTTTGGCAAAGTCCTATTGCTCTGTACTGCTTGAATGCATGCAACAAAATGGCATTTCAAAGCAAAAGCCAAATTATAATGCCACTCAATATTTTTTCCCAAGTGGCACCTTATATTGGTATGTAAAGGATCACAAACCCCCACCTATCTATCCCTTGTGATTGTATGAATCGTTGCAATGCAGGGTTGTGATTCAGTGGAATAATTAACGATGTTAATGAAACACTGGCGAATGGCAGCATCTCCTCGTAGGTGAGTGTTTATGTGGCCAAATTACAAACTATTATCATCTTCATCAACCGTGGTCAATCCACCGTAGGATGAAGGCCTGCGCACGCGGTATTGTTTGGTTGGTCATGGGGTCCATTTGACTTGCAAGCGCGGTTTGGTGACAAGAGGTTTAAGCACCGTCTCTGATGATACCTGTGGTGCGGAATCGAACATGGGTCGCTAGTGCACTAACCAACTGTGCCTTTGACTCCACCCTGTACACAACAAATTGTTCCCTCCACAATTCAATGCATTTATGGCGAGCAATTATCGTGCAACCCTACTGACGTTACCGATGGCCGGGAATCGAACGCAGGAAGCTAGGGCAGTGCGACAACCACCGTTGATAATTATAACAATAATTGGTTCTTTACCCTTCTATCTGGCAACAAAACTGACACCTTTTTATAAGGAGTCATGTTTGCATAGACCGCAATACCTGCAGTCATAATACAAACAAAAGAACATAACTCTGATAATGTATGCACTGTCCTTGAAGTTGATTGGTCCACACCCGAGACAGCTTTCCTGAGAGCCTAGTCTCATATGGGTTGGACCAGATGACGCCAAAAGGCGCACAACTCAAGGACAATGCACCATCAGAGTATGAGAGCTCGGGGCAAGCATCTACACTATGGGAACCTCTGTAGATGCTTGCCCCGAGCTCTCATACTCTGATGGTGCATTGTCCTTGAGTTGTGCGCCTTTTGGCGTCATCTGGTCCAACCCATATGAGACTAGGCTCTCAGGAAAGCTGTCTCGGGTGTGGACCAATCAACTTCAAGGACAGTGCACATTATCAGAGTTATGTTCTTTTGTTTGTATTATGACTGCAGGTATTGCGGTCTATGCAAACATGACTCCTTATAAAAAGGTGTCAGTTTTGTTGCCAGATAGAAGGGTAAAGAACCAATTATCATATTTTAACTGGCAAATGAGGTTCCCATAGTGATAATTATAACGTTAAGCTTGGAACAATTTACCTCCCCTGTGATTCGATGACTTTGTTTCCATGATGCAGGTAAACGAGGATAAAAAATGTTTCCCACCACTTTGAAAATCCAAATTCTACTCCCTCTCGTACACGATTTCACTTTGTGCAGTCCTGTTCACTTCATTGGCCTAAATGAGCTATAGGATGATCGGTGCCATCATCACTCTGAGGCTGATCAAATGATTTCCAGCTTGTGGGCAAGTCAACAGTGGTTACACCTTGATGGGTAGACAATCCCCCACCATGGGAATGTGGAATCACCATTGGCTCAGGGCTGTCAACACGATGAGCGCCAGCCTCAGTGCTCATTTGACCAGCAAATGACTTTCTCTACTCGGAGCCCATCGTTTGTATGCATCATAAACAATACATTCCCAGGTGCGCAATTGGTTGCATATTTTTTAAGTGTAATTTTTTTTATACAATCGATGAATCTACGTATCCTCTCATACCTAATTTCCACTGCATAAAGGCAATCCAACATTAATCTAAACCCACAAGAATTGGTGTTGGTGCTCTTGGTGGGGGGGGGGGGGTCACAGGATATAACTTACCCGGTCCAACTGACCTCGACGACGGATGCAAACGAGGCATGACAGAGAGCTCGAGAAAGTGGTCACGTGGCACAAACCGCTCGTGACTCCGGCCAGCGCCGCTGCTGTCCTCACACCGTCGCCGGGGCAGTATTAAATAATAATTCGGCGACCTGCCCCCTTGCGGAGGTCACGGTTTATCCCGAGAGGAGAATACGGCCACGAGCACAGATGGAGAATCTTTGGGGCCGTGGGCAGGAGACGGCGCTGCAGCTACCCACCACCATTTCCCACCATGAGGTTAAGATGACAAAAACGCGGATTTCTAATAAAGCACCGTCTAAATGCAACCGCATCTCAAGACGATGTAACCGAAACCGTGGGGGCATTCGTCTTATAGAGAAAGTCAAAGTGATTTCTCACGTGAATGCGCATTAAGGCGGTGCTCGTGTCTTGTTTACAGCACTGTAATCAAGAGTGGCGACAATTCTACATCTCTATGGCAGAGGCGAGTCTCTCCGTTTGCTCTATTCCTGAGGAACTTGGAGAGTTAATAGAGAGAGGCAGTCATAGGCAGTGAACACAGTGCTCTTTTAGACTGGACCTTATTAAGGGCGGGGAGTGGACAGCGAGGATGGCTGAGAGAAGAGAGCGAGAGGGCTACGAACCCTGTTCACACGCACTTCAAGGAAACGGCCCTTGCACAACCGGTAAGATCCTAACCACGACTGATTGAAGAAGGCTAATTAAACGGCGGTATGCTCGCTGTGTCGGGATGAAGGTCTGGTTACAAATCCCCACGGTAGCAGCAGCGACGGCCAAATCTGGTGCGCACCCTCTGCCGCTACTCATATTTCACTCGGCTTTGCAGACGAATGCCGCTGCCATGGCGTAACAGTTAGCACACTGGACCTGCAATCCAAAATTCGCCGGATTAGATTTCCTGGCACGACAGTTAAAATAATGGGACAGTTTAATTAAATTCCCTCCCGAGCGTTGTCTGCCCAGCAGTATAGCTAGGTACACCAACAGTTGTTGTTTTTCCTACGTGACTTTACCGAAAGACCCAAAGAATATAACAGTTAAAAGTTGATCGCAGGTCAGAGGTGGGGGTAAGGCGTGGGTACTCCAATTTCTTCCAAGATATCTGGCACGTGTGGAAGAGTAGGCCTAAATAACCCTCTAGGCCAGGGGTCCCCAACCCCCGGGCCGCGGACCGGTACCGGTCCCTGGCTTGTCAGGAACCGGGCCGCACAGCAGCAGGAGGTGAGCGGTGAGTCCGCGTGTGGCCCGCCTCCATTATTTTATTTACCACTTCAGTCCACGCCTTTTCCCCGCACTGCGCACTTGTCTCAGTCACAGTATTGGTAAGCCCACAAGCTGACCCGAGCCAAAATGAGTAAAAAACAAATGTCACTGGATAGCCTCTTTAAAAAGTGGGAAAGACCCAATGATGACCCCCCCCTCCCCGGTCCGTAAAAAAATTGTCCTCCACGAAACCGGTCCCTGGTGGCAAAAAGGTTGGGGACCGCTGCTCTAGAGGGGCTCTTTAGACCTCCCGAGTTGCAGGCCCTTCGGCCAGCAGTGGCGTCAATAAACAATCGCAGGGCTGCAGCCATACCTTGATTCGGTGATCAATGGCAAAGGCGGAAAGCGCACTTGCGCAAACTCCCTTTCTCACACCCACCTCTGCGTTGCAACGAGTCCACTCGCTCCTGCATACGAGTGGATTGCATTGATATTCTTAGGTTTTTTCGGTAAAGTCACGTAGGTAAAAAATTAAAAGTAATAAAAGTAAAATAAAATTCACGACGTTTCGGAGGCAACACAAGCTTCCGTCTTCAGGTGGAACCGTCACAGCCCGACAGCTGTATCAAGTAAATGAGGGATTACAAGAGATACCACTCCGTATATATAATGGTTGAGGGGGGCAGGGCCAGGAACGGCACACTTTTATTAATATGGTAAGGTGAGGCTTAAGACTAAGAATAGACTGCATAACAATTGACTGAGCCTTTGTTATGGAGAGGTGCGGTTTGTGACTAACGCCTAGCCTACATAACAAATGCTGCAAATGAGACCGAGCCTCTGCCATGTAGATGGTAATAGGCTACATAACCTACGTGACTTTACCGAAAAAACCTAAGAATATGAATCCTTGCAGTCACGAAAGCTTCAAATCTAGAATGGATTGCATTGCTCCATTTCCCTGCATCGCACCCTCACGGGGGGCCTGTTCCTTACTTTGGCTGCCACTCGCCGTTGTTAGTCTCAGCTCGCGTCCCATCGTCCATTCTAGCCAGGATGTGTCCTGCCCAAGCCTACTTACTTTTATTAGAAATCAATATGATGTCTCTAACTTGTGATTGTAGCACCACCACCTCCCTCCCCCCACCACTCCCAAAAACCATGCTGCCAAACGGTCTGAGGACTAGAGTCAGCCGGTGCAGACGCTTGTTTCAAAGTTCAACGCTGGCATCACCAGAGTAAGCCGCAACCATCCAGGGATTATCCTCACCTCCGCCGTCGCACGTGCCCTCGACCACCAGGTTTCCACTCTGCCCAGAGATGATTTGCTTTTATTTAAAACGAGAAACACTCTGCATATGCATGGATTATGTGATGCTTCCCAACACGTGGTATTGTCCTTGGAAGTATTTAATTACGTAATCGGCAGTGCAAGCACCGACGGGTAGAGGTCAGGGAAAAATGCGTATATGCATATTTGCAAGTATGTCCTCTCTACGTAGTTGCCTCCAAGTTTTGGGGTGACCCTATGATCAATTTGGCCAGTTGTCTCGAGGGCCGTCGTTCCCAACCAAATTTGACTCGCGTACCAATGGCGAACCTCTAAACATATTTGTCGACCACCAAGCACCAAATAACGTATACAGTAAAACCTTGGATTGCGAGTAATTTGGTCTGCGAGTGTTTTGCAAGACGAGCAAATGTTTTAAATAAATATTAATTTGATAAACGAGCGAGGTCTTGCAATACGAGTAGTACGTGTATACGCTTTGTCTGCTGAGTGTCACGTGATCACAACTGATATACGAGTGCTTTGGATTACAAACACGTTTCTGGAACGAATTATGCTCGCAATCCAAGGTTTTATTGTATTTCGCAATTCAAAATACTCTTAAAAGTACTGAACAATGCACAAAAGCTATACAAAACAATTTACTAGATTTTTGTTACACATGTGCTATTTATAAAGCGTTGGGCAATGGGTTGTGAAAAAAATCGGTTTATGAAAAAAATTATCTGCTACTGGACTGTATTCGCAAGTTCTACAAACCACTTTTTTTTTTCAATAAAACTCAAAAATTCGTATGGTGATCCATTTATAGACACCCCACTGATTTCTAATGAGCCTCTCAACTTAATTCTCAACAGGCGATTGCATATTGAGAGTGTTTAAATAGCGTGATTCATGTGTTGAGAGTGGGGAGACGGTTTTGTCGCTTTGATTTGAAATGTTCATTCTGGAAATGTTCTCCCAATCATTTTGTTAGGGGCACCTATAGCATTCACAGATTCTTGAAAATGTGTAACAGTTTGAATCCCCTAGCCGCCCTGATTAAAACTGTGGCACCATTAACCATAAAAATACTATACGGCCGTCTGCTTCACATTGGACGTTAAAAATCCTGTGACATCATTAGCAAGAGTATGCCAAGGTGTGCCAGGTATCATGGTGCCAATTTTCAAAATAAAAAAAATTCCTGCCAATTACTCAATTTGAATCTACATGACAACCATCACTACATACTGCGAATACTTGGCAGGACCTTCCTGAAAAAGGTTCATGAGACTAAGTGAGGCATTCCAGGGTACCCAAGTGAAATAATAATTAAAATAATACTGAGATTGCTGTGAGATGTGCTGAGTGGAGGTTTTGATGTGAAATGTTCTCTATAATTTCTCTAATTATTTGAGGGTATATATAGATAACGGTGATGTGAACGCAAAGAAAGTCAGATAAGAAGCAGATCTCAAATCAACAACTGATACCCACGATAGGCATTACATCTCAATGCCCCTTTGTATGCGCAAATGAAGTGATGGGGCTTAAGAGAACATAACTCTCGTCCGTTCGATATTCAACCTTTGGAATGGTGCACATCCTGCACAATGCAATCGATCAATCATCTATTTATGGACGTGAAATCCAATCACATTAATAGCACTCCCTGGCTTCATTTCGACATGAGTGCTGCTACAAAAATCCAAGCTGTACCCATCAATTAATCGCAAGTGGAATCGTACCAAGCCAAGGTCTCCTATGGGAAAGTAAAATTAAACTCCGTGGCTCTATTCTGCTTCATTATCAACATCATCACTTGCCATGATCAATCTACCGATGGATCAACGCCTCTACATTTGTGCCATATTTCACAGTCCTTTGATGCAGCAAACCACTTTGCATCTGTAAACGAGCCAAAAGTTTTGCTCTCTCTCTCTCTCTCCACAACAGATATCTTTTCGGGCACGTTACCACCTTTGGCTGCCACTCAATTGTTAGTCTCGGCCACAAGCCATCTTCCTTTCTAGCGACGTCTCCTGCCCAACACTATGTTATGTACTTTTATTAAAGGCAGAAGTTGCGTCTTTAACCAGGGCAATGCTCTCCATTCCGTGTGTCTTTCCATCTCTCAGCGTAATCCCAAGTCTGCATCACACTCCAAGCTATCTTTGCACTCTCTTTGGCTCCGTCGTCTTTGTTGGTGTCAACGTTTCTTTTTGATCCAAATATTATAGCAGGTGACAGGCATTTATTAAGTGTGTGTGTAAAGCATATTGGCCATAACGCATGTAATCGCTTAATTATTAAACACTCATTGTACAACACCAAGGAAAGTGAGGGTATCCCATTGCAGTCGACACCAGACTGGGTTTTCAAACGAAACCTGCGTGAGTTCAATCGATCACATGCTCTATTATTCATGAGACAATGTACAGGTAGTCCCCGAGTTACGATGGTCCGACTTACGATATTTCGATCTTACGATGGCGTTAGCGATACGACAAAATTGCCATCAACAACCTTAACATCGTTCGAGTGTGCAGACGACGGACAGAATCTTGGTGAGTACGGTACAATATGATACGTTACGATACGTTCAATGCATGTGTATGATACGTAGCTTTAGCGATTTCATTTTAGGGTTACCACGATACGATACGTTCAATGCATGTTAAAAGTTTTCATAGCAGATAGGATTGTTTCCTGAAAAAAGCTTTCTATTAAATTGCAATTCATAAAGGTAGGCTAAGAATTTACCTTGTTTTTTACTTTAAATTTTACTGTGCAATACAGTATTGTTATTAATAACTACATACAGTATATAGTTTATACAGTACGGTACTGTAAATTGCTCTGTTTTGCTAAATTATCACCATTCTTTAAGACTCCTGGGTAGGTTGGGCCATCTTCGACTTACGATATTTTGACTTACGATGGGGTCGTCGTAACGCATCTCTATCGTAAGTAGAGGACTACCTGCACTGGCTAACAGGTAGTAGATATTACGGGGGTCGAGTTGGCACAGTGGTTTGTGCAATGTCCTGTGAATTCGACAATGCGAGTTCGATTCCTGGCCAAGGCTAACATCAAATTGTGAGTGTTAGTTGAATCAGTTCTGGACCTCCCCCCATTTCACCAATTGACCCCCACACAATGGATACGGGGTGGGGAGAAAGTTTTTCAGTAGCGGAATAACAAAGTAAATACGTAATTTTTATGTTTTATAAAGGAAATCACATGATTGAAAGCATTACTCAATTCATCGGCCAATTAACTGTTTCTTCACCCCAGTTACTATGGAAATCAACTCTGGTCCAGCATTTCAAGTATGCCAAACCTTTCACATTCATATGCAGACCACGTGTAAAATGAGTGGATATTTTATTCAGCGTTCCACAGCACACACACGTATGTGTATGTTAATAGCAGTGAAGCAAACGAATCATGACAGTTTCATATAGAGTCTGACGTCTTTTGACGTATAGACGCACAGGTTTGAATTTAGAGGCGAATGGAAAATTAGATAAAATTTGCGGCCCTGCAGCCACTTGCTCAACGCAGACATCTTTTCTAAGAGGTGGAATGCACCCACACTTTACCTTACAACAAGCGACCTGTTAACTTTTCTATACTGCTGGGGAGACAACACGTGGAGACGGGGGGAGGGGGTGCAAGAAAATTGCACATTGGATCAACTGCTGCGCTGAGAAATAGAACTGGCAACTTCTGGTTCGCCCAAAGTTTAAATGAAGTGCTCATACCAATAACATCGGACAATCCAAGATCTTCTGGATAGCATAGGTATGGAATGGCAATCAACGACTGGCTATGTACGGCGCGAAAGAAGTTGAACATACACACATGGCTGATAAAACTCAAAAACCATTTGCATCGATATGTTGAAACACAACAGACGTTATTCTTATATCCAGATTGCAAATCCAGTGCGCGAACCATTACACCGCAGCTGCGTCCCAGGCAATGAGATATTATATTCATTCATACAGATGATAACGTCTGCATTACTGTGCGTTCCCCCGTGTTGGGAGATTAATGCTTCCTGACGGAGAGGGCGGTGATGAACTCAGGGCTTGCATTCCATGGCATTAAAACGTGGCCACCCAACAATAGTCTGGGACACATGGGCACAAAGACAAATATCCCCCTAATAGCCTTATTAGGCTGTTGGGGCAAGTCCTGTTAGCGAGCACCGATTAAGGCCGGAACGGTTCACGAGGGGGTGGCTAGCCAACTTGACACCCAGCTGCCTTTGTCTCCCCAGTGCTGATGCTAACACACCGAGGGGAGGTCCAGTATCAGCTCAGCTATTTGTCACCGATTTTGGCTGCAAGCAGGAATTGATTTCCAGTAGTTGGGTTTGTACCGCAGTTCAATAATGATTGCACCACCGCCCCCCACACATTTAACATGTGCCAGGCGAGGTGCACTTTGAGGCCACATGAAGTGTCAAAAAGGCTCGCTGGCAGGTCACAGAACAGACCCTAGTACCATGGGTTTACTGAGATGACTAGCAGGTGCACTACTTGTGCTCTCCACGATGCCAATGTGCTATGTTTTAGTTGTTGTGAGTGTCGCTACTCCACCCTCCGTTGTTGCTGAAGGGCAACTGCCTCAAACTGCCCAGCAGCATCCTTCACAAGCCTCCTCCACAGAGGCCGATCTTGACAACTGGTACTAGTTATCGGCAAGTCCAATCAGCTTCACATCCTTCTGTACGACAACAGTAAATTTCTTCTCTAGCCCGTGCTGTGTCTCTTTAGTCCCCTCTACCTGGTCAAATGGAAGCAGCTTGGGCATGTGGTGACTGGGCATGCCGACTACATGACCCAGTCAACACAGCCTAGTCTGGCCGAGGAGATCACTGATGGGGCTGTGTCCAAATCTTTTAAGGAACTGAGCTCCTCACACAATCAAGTCTGTTTACATTCAGAATGGATTGTAGGGAGGCCATCAGGAATATTTCAGACCAGTGCAGGTGTTCCCTTAAAGGGCTCCACGTTTTGTAAGCACAAGGGAGGGCATAACTGTGGCAGAGAATATCTGGAGCTTTGTATGGAGTGATAGGCCAGGTAGCTTTCACATAACGTTACGCAGCTGATTAAGAGATAGTGCCACTCGACTGAATCAGACAGGCACACACAAACACAGACGCATAGACACACTGATCCCTGAGAAGTAAAAAAAAAGGTAAAGGTGCAGTCTTGTAATTGCTTGGTCATGCCAGAGCTGGCAGAAGAGCTTCCTCTCGAAGGAGCTCTTGAGAGAGTACCCACAATATAGCCTAACACTGGCAACCTACCGATTGACTTGTGCTGTGTACTTATTTAAACTGCTGGGAGGGCAACGGCAGGGGAATATTTGAGACACTGCACCGTAGTTTCAACTGCTGCGCCAGGATAACGAATTGGTGACCTGTGTGCAAACCGTCACACCGTGGTTGTAAATGCATGGGAAGAGGGGGGTGGAGACAAGAACATACTGAAAAATATACTGTTTTGGAGATGTGGAGATGTTTAAAAATACAATGACGCACGCACATGTACATATAATGCAATATAGTGAAACAGACTCCGGGACAGATAAACCCACATTCTGAATGACGCACACGGCGCTGAAAACACGAACTTATCTACACACAAGAGTCACACACAATGAGCCACACGAACAAGCATATACTGACGCACACGAAGACACACTCACAAAGCGACAGATATATAGATATACATACTAAAAATACAAATATCCCCTACAAAGAATGATGGGGAATGTTACTTTAGCAAGCACCGATTAAGACTGATATTGCACATTTGGGAGTGATTTTGCCAACACCACACCTGGCTGCCTTCGTCTCCCATATGCTGATGTCTGCACACTGCATCAGGTTACTCATTTGAGGCCGAGACGAGCTAGGTAGGGAAGGTGGAAAACCAGTTCAGATAGCCACCACATGCATCAACCACTACACCACCACTCTCCACATACATGCGTCAAGACACACACACACATTGTGAACCACACACACACACAATGCCACCATAAATCTAACCATGTATATAACGAATAACCGTTTGCCAGACGCACCCACAGGCAAACAGTCCCACCTTAAGTAAATGCCCTTGCCATGTGTCATCCTTCCCAAAGCCACACAAGGTGTTGCTACACCGCAATGGTGACGAATGCAAAGCCATTGGAAGCCATGTGGAGTCAAATTGTATCAAAGAACAGGCATGTCGACACAAAGAGAGAAAGGCCAAATACAGGGCTGTTGAAAGTCAACGGGCAACCCTGCTTCTGTGTATGTATCCATAATAGAGGTTTTTGGGTTAGATCGCGGAAATATAATTGCGTCATTAAACCCGCCACCACCCGACACAGCCAATAAGTGAGGTTGGTCACGTAAACAAAACATGAAAATTCGTTACGAGTTGAGCACACCGGTGCGTTGGAGACTAAACCCACGACATTTACGATTCGAGTACGACGTTTCGCCAGTAACTACAACCAGCATCATCAGGCGGACAGCCCGAGTTGTGGAGAAATTATCCTGCTTCAGTATACAGTACAGCCCGGTTGTCAATCCACTGCTAGATGAATTAAGGCTTCCCTTTACCTACGTGACTTTACCGAAAAAACCTAAGAATATGAATCCTTGCAGTCACGAAAGCTTCAAATCTAGAACTTCCCTATACCGTGTCCATAATGAGGGCTGTTTGGCCACACTGTGTTTCACCATGCTGGTCAGTACGGGTTTATCAAGTGGGTGGGGGTGGGGGTGCCGGTGGAGGGGGGGGTACAGCTGGTGCATCTGCCAGTCATCTAAATCAGCCAAACCCAAGGCACCTGAGTCTGTCCCGCAACCTCCCATCAGCGAGCCTTCAACAATTCACGTGGCTCCTCAGTGCACCTGGCCTGAGCAGAGGTGGGTGTTGGTATTGGTGCCCAGGACCAGTTTCGAAAGCACTCGCCAATGTTTAGCCCTGCCTGCGAATCGAAATCGGGTAGTCGGGTCCATAGTGCAGTGTACTTGAGCAGTACATTGACTCCCACAACACCCTTGGCGGATGTGCTTGGATAAAAAAAATACAGTCACAAGTGTTATCTTACTGCCAATTAAACACACGGGGAATAATGTCGCCTTTGTTCACATTGTAAAGAGGAATATAAGATGTTATGACTCCACTGGAATAACAACAGTCCTTGTTGTTAATACTTGTAAATCCAATGGTCCTTTCGTAACACGTGTAGGAAAAACAATAGCGTCCTTCATTTATCCTAAGAAAAATCAGTCCCAATGATTCCGTTCTGAAGGATTGTTGCATGAAGATGTTTGGACAATACATTTTAACATATTTGCACATTTGAGCAATGAGTTTATCAGATCAAGTCCGGAGCCAAATGAAACTAAAGGGGAATCCGATATCAAATGCCAGAAAAGAACCCCGTTCTTGAAAATATTTAAAGGCGTGCCCTAGGGGCCAGATGCATGTACAGTATTAGAATGTTATTGTGCAAGTGTGCTCTTTACTCATCCTCAATTAGTACTTGGTGTGATGCGTAAAAACATTGCCACTAAGGGAGACAAAGGCGGCCGGGCGTGGTGCTGGCCACCCACCCCCTCGTGTGCCGTTCTGGTCTTCATAGGTGCTGCTCGCTAACCGCACTTGCCCCGACAGTCTGTTAAGGCTATACGGGAGATCTTTGTCTTTAAAGAAGCACCACAAGAGAAAAAAATGAGCCAAGGCTTTTCAAAGCACACGCGGAGATCGCAAGCTTTGAATTCCATTGGCAGAAAGAGAACAACACATGGGTTAGAATGGTAAGTGAGCTTGGACAGGACACGTCATATGATCTAGAAAGTGATGATGTCCGACGGTTAAGTGCTGTAGAATGAGGCAGCCGAGGCCAAGAAATTGAAAGAATAGCTGTCAACCCATACGCTTTACCCGTATTCTTGCGCAGGGAAATTTAGTTTTCAGGTCCATACGGCGAACAGCCGTTTCAATACCGCCACATTTTTTGTCTATTTGTGTGTGTTTCTACCCTGTGATGGGAATTTGTAGGATGAACGTTGAGATTTATAAGAGGCACGGGGTGACCAATAAAGTCTGAACTGGTCTGCAATACGAGGTGGGCACTGATAAGGGGTTGACAGGTATGGAAAGTGTCTGAGTGAGGAACCCTCCACCGTGGAGATGGAGCGCTCCAAGGTGTTAATATCCATCTGATAAGATGTTCACAAAGTCGCTCTGATTTTAACGGTACTTATTTGAACATATTGCATGTGCAAGAAATTCACGATCAATGCATACGACTTACGGATCAGAAATGTGAGCGGATGCTTAAAAACAAATGCGCAAAAGAAAGATGGGGATATGCATGTTTTGGAACTACGCTAAGATGTGAAACAGAACACATTGGACGAGGGGAAAAATGCTAAATCGGAGCCATCACGTTGGGTCATCAGCCAGCAGTGGATAAACCATGACTCGACGATGAAAGCACGATGAGATGCTTGCTTGTAATGCCACTAAAATAGACCAGAGGAACACGTGGATCAAGTGAACAAAGGTATCATGTTGACTGTTTAAAGAAATAAAGTGGGTTTGGGCAAGACACATGATGATGGCTAGCTGCTGGAATGACGAATGATGAGACGAGACTGGTGAAAGAATTGCAGCCAAATGGAGAAAGAGAGACCCCCCCCCCCCCACAGACCTCGTGGATTCATAGTAGCAGATTAAAAGATGCAATAAAGATGTTGTTATCCATCTTCTTGGTTCTTTCGGTAAAGTCGCGTAGAATGGAAATAATAAAATAATAAAAATTAAACATAATAAAATAATTCTCACGACGTTTCGGCCACAATGCAAGCAGCCGTCCTCAGGTGAAGAACAGGTCTGTCGGAAAGACAGCGTCTGAATGAGACGCGCCATTCAGACGCTGTCTTTCCGACAGACCTGTTGTTGTTCTTCACCTGAGGACGGCTGCTTGCGTTGTGGCCGAAACGTCGTGATAATTATTTTATTATGTTTATTTTTATTATTTCCATTCTACGTGACTTTACCGAAAGAACCAAGAAGATGAATCCCGGCAGTCACGAAAGCTTCAAATCGAAAAATGTTATCCACTCAAGTGTTTGTTCAGACGCAGAGTGGATCTCGTCCGTTCTTCCTTTAAAGCAGTGAAGACAGCAGCAGCAGCAGCGATGGGGACGACTTTAGACTTTCCACCCCCCCCCCCCTCATTTACAAAGCTTCCAACTGGTGTTGGTCACGACGTGCATGCGATGTATCTGCATTCTAGATTGTTTATTTTATCCGAGAGAAGACACGTGCTACTTTAAATGCTGATCCACGCAGAAAATATGTTAAAGTAACGGTCAAGGGGATGGGTTAATTCATTACGCGCGCACATATTTGAAGACACTTGGGCGAAACGTGATATCCGACCAAGAGTTGGGGCTCCCCTACATCAAACCCGCACACACCCAGAGTGGTGAAGTATGGTCAAACGACACCCCGAGGGGTTTCATCCAGCAGTGGATTGACAATGGGGGGGGGGGGGGGCATGCGCATTATGCACACCTTCATATATTTAGTCCGTAGTGCATAACGATAATCGCGTTAAATTCGTGCGATCATATTTAATTAATTTAAATCTACATTTAATCAGTTGTTGCATCCGAAGCCTAACGCCGGACCAGGAGACACCGACCCTCGGATAGAATCGCTGCCGGGATGGAGGCACCAACTCCCGGCCGAGCTCGCCTGGTCCAGGACCCCCCCCCACCACCACCTCGTTAGATTTTTTTTTTACAACCTCTCGCAGCTCAACGAAGAAGCCCCGCAGATCTACACGACATCCGACGTCAACGAAAACCCGCGGCTAAATAACCACAAATACAATTGTCATGCACTCACTCGGTGGACGTGGTGGGGTTTCCCACAGGAACGCAGTCTCCGACCGTGTGGGTGATTTGCAAGGGTTCTGGCTTCTTCTTGGGCATCTTTGTGGAGTGGTTTTTTTTAAGCTTAACTTGAAGAAATGTAAAAAAAAAATGTTTAAAGGGGAGAATTTTTGAGGTTTGGTTTTTACCGAGGCCCTGAGAAGGCAACCACCACACGGACCCGCTACACAACCACTCAGCCCCGGGTTCCTCGGGCGACGATGACGTCACGCGGGCAACGCCCAACCCCTCCCCGTAGCCCCGCCCACTTTCACACTGACCACGCCCACCTTTTCGCTATCGCCCCGCCTCCCTCCCTCAAGCCCCTCCCTTCAAGCTCGCCCCCCACCCCCTTCACGATCGCCCCGCCTCCCTCTTTCAAGCTCCTCCGCCTCCCTCACGCCACGCCCATTTAGCCCACCCCCCACCTCCTCCAATACGATGGTGACGTCACCAGGGCGCCTGTGCCAGGCCAGGTGCACTTTGAGGCCACGTGAAGTTGTTGAAGGCTCGCTGCAGGCAGGAGGAGGTCACGGGACAGACCCAGCAGTGGCCGCATGGGTTGGCTGACTGAGATGATTGGCAAGATTCACCAGCTGTAACCCCCCCCCCCGCCTACTGTGACAGCTTGCTGCGTTTTGGGGTCGTCCATAAATAACGTCACGCGATTTTTTGACCCCCCCCCCTCGTCACACGGCGTCACATAAGTCAGACCCCCCCCCCCCTCAAATATGACGTCACAAAGCTCTGCCGCCCCCCCCCCCAAAAAAAAAAACATGCTTCAAATCGCTTTAAACTATTGTCATTGTCGTGCGTATTTAATGTGGCGCTGCACTCTGATGTTGTAGGCGAAAACATGTATTAAAACTTCTATTTAATTAAGTAGAACGTGTTGTCTATATTTAGTTAAAGTTGTGCATTTTGATGTGACGTCACATTTCCTAACACACATCGTCACAAATGTCTGACCCCCCCCCCCCCACTAGGTGCGTGACGTCATTTATGCCCCTTTATCGGCTCGGCGCTCCGCTCGTTGTTGTGAGCGTCGTCTCCTCTGCCCTCCGTTGTTGCTGGAGGGCGACTGCCTCCAACTGCCCAGCAGCGTCCTTCACGAGCCTCCTCTCTGTATAGAGGCCGATGATCTTGACACCGCTGGTACCGGTCAGCGGCAAGTCCACTGAGCTCCACGTCCTCCCGTACCGCATCAGCTCCATCTCCCGTTGAGGCGCCTCTCTCCGGACAAACAGGAGCTGCTTGGGGCATGCGTTGGCTGGGCATGCGGGCTCCATGACCCAGCACCTCACCTGCCGAGACCATGCCCGTTTCATTAAGTCCCTCGTGGGTGCTGGCACGATTTTTAGTTTAAAGCGATTTGAAGCATGTTTTATTTTCAAAATGGAAATATGGTTTTTGGGGGGGGGGGGGGTCAGAGCTTTGTGACGTCATATTTGAGGGGGGGTCTGACTTTTTGTGACGCCGTATGACGAGGGGGGGGGGGTCAAAAATCGTCCAAAATCGCGTGACGTCATTTATGGACGGCCCCAGAGACTGCATTGCGTTCTGTCCTCCTGAGGAGTGGGAGACTCCACAACAGTTGAGCACAAGGGAGGGGTGGTGGGGGGGTTGTGAAACGACAAAAACTTTATTTCAAACAACACTGCAACTAAATGTTTCAGCACGCGGTGAGTTTGCGTATGAATAAGGCAGGCCTAGCCTAATGCACAGTATTCTTGGTTCTTTCGGTAAAGTCACGTAGAAGGGAAATAATAAAAATAAAACAATACAATTCTCACGACATGTCGATTTCAACACAAGCAATCATCATCAGGAATGAAAGCCACAGCAATAAATTTTATAAAAATCGCCACTTTTTCAAATTTTCTTGCTGTGGGTTTCATACCTGATGATGATTGCTTGTGTTGCAATCGAAACGTCGTGAGAATTGTATTGTTTTATTTGTATTATTTCCCTTCTACGTGACTTTACCGAAAGAACCAAGAATATGAATCCCTGCAGTCACGAAAGATTTAAATCGAAAATTAATGCACAGTAAAGAAACATTCGGAAGTGACTGCTTTCCGTTAACAACTCATATTAAATGTTTCGTGGTATTAAAAAACAATTGGATACAGTATATGTTCCATTAGTTTAATTGTGGGTAGTGTTAGGGTAGATATTCGATTAAATGAAAGAATCGTAGGAAGGGCAGAGCGTATGTGCAAGGATACTATACAGGCAGCAATACAAAACGGACGATAGCGCAACACATTACCGAGTGAAAATGAACTTAATAATCGTGTACGATAGGCGCAACTATTTCCGGATATGGAATTTTATCTTGATATCGGGGGGGGGGAGGGGAAATTTTTGGTTCAGTTTCCGACATACGGAAAATTCGGGTTACGGATCTTTCCGCGCGGAACGTAACCCCTTCCGTAACCCGGGGACTGCCTTGAAATATGAACGCCACCCCCTTAGCAACATGGCCGCCCGTCGGTTCACCCCCCCCACCCCCCCCGTAGATGTGACGTCAAATCTGCCAGGTTGTACCCGGAAGCCCCGAGCACGGCTCCGACTCTCACTGACATTGGATCTAACAACAACATCACCACCTCCAACAACATCACCAACAACAACAACACCAACATCACCACATACATCACCACCACCAACACCAGCACCACCTCCAACAACATCACCACATACATCACCACCACCAACAACATCACCACATACATCACCACCACCAACAACATCACCACATACATCACCACCACCAACAACAGCACCACCTCCAACAACATCACCACCTCCAATAACATCACCAACATCACCACCACCAACACCACATACAACATCACCACCAACATCACAACCACCAACATCACCACCACTAACAACATCACCACCAACAACAGCACCACCAACAACAACAGTCCATGAGATCTGAGGCCAGGAGGGAGTGGGTAAGGCTCGTGCCGAGCGGTCCCAATCCGCTTGGGTTTTTTGTTGCTGCTGTTGCTGCTGCTGCTGCTGTTGTTGCTGCTGTTGTTGCTGCTGTTGTTGCTGCTGCTACTGCTGCTGCTGTTGTTGTTGTTGTTGCTGCTGTTGTTGTTTTTGTTGCTGCTGCTGTTGCTGCTGCTACTGCTGTTGTTGTTGTTGCTGCTGCTGTTGTTTTTGTTGCTGCTGTTGTTGCTGCTGCTGTTGCTGCCGCTGCTGTTGTTGTTGTTGCTGCTGCTGTTGTTGTTGCTGCTGTTGTTGTTGTTGCTGCTGCTGTTGTTGTTGTTGCTGCTGCTGTTGCTGCTGCTGTTGTTGTTGCTGCTGTTGTTGTTCTCTTTAAATCGTCGTCACTCTGAGAGTCGTTTTGCTTATCGCGGCCTCGACGAACTTGCAACGTCGCCCCCGCGTCGTTTTGCGGACGTGGCGACGGCTCCAATCGCCCCGCGGCGCCTCTCGCTCGGAACGATTCCTCGATCTTTGGGTTTTGTTACAAAGTTTCAGTTTTGTTTTAAATCGTTAAAAGTTTACGATTTGTTATTGTGTTTGAGAAACATCTTTCGCTCGAGAGTCGTCCGATGCGATTGAATTAAAGCCGTCCACTGCTGGATGAGGGCCTGACACCTACAAGACAAAGACAAAGATCCACCGTGTAGCCTTCACAGACTGTAGGGGCAAGTGCTGTTAGCGAGCACCTATGAAGGCCGGCACGGCACACGAGGGGGGTGGGTATCCAGCACCACGCCCGGCCGCCTTTGTCTCCCCAGTGACGATGTTTACACCGCACCAGGTACTCCTTTGAGGCTGAGTCGACCTAGGGGAGGCCCAGGACCGGTTCAGATAATCGTCGCTGGTGGTGTTGGCCGTGAGCGGGAATCGAACCCGGGTAGCCAGGTTCGCAGCGCTAACCACTGCACCACCGCTCCCCACCCTGCCACTAAGTGGCGGAGACGTCACCACGACGCTTGTGCCAGGCCATGTGCACCTTGAGGCTACCACGTGAAGTGTCGAACGCCCGCTGGCAGGAGGTCACGGGGCAGATCCAGCAGGTGCCACGGGTCGACTGACTGAGATGACCGAGATGATGCACCACCTGTGCCAACTTGCTGTGCTTTAGGCACCCGGCGCTCCGCTCGTTGTTGTGAGCTGACACCTACACACACACACGTACAGAAGACAGTCACTGTCGCGTGTTGCTGCTGCTCTATGAGTATTTCCAACGATTGCTTCCCTTCTCAAAAAAAAGTTGTTCGACCACACGGTAAAAGTTATCGTGGTTGGTGATGGGTGGCAGCAGCAGCAGTAACCGCGTCAACCCATGCGGTTTCGCGCCGCGGTGTGTCACTGCGGGCAAAAATAATAATCATTTGTGTCTATTTGTTTGTGTTTCTCACTTGTGATGGGGCTTTGTGGGGTGAACGTTGAGATTTAGAAGGGTAACCAATAAGATCTGAATTGGTCTATAATAAGGTAGAACACTGATCAGGGGATGGCAGCTATGAGGTAGGGATACACGGTTCAGTGTGTTGTGCGTGGTGCATTTCCGTACAGATTCTATTATCGAACACAGCACTACAAAGTTACATTTACAAGAACGACGGAGTGCCCTTGCCAATCACATCCAGCAAAGCAGCAGCAGCGTCTGTTTTAACAAACCCTGACTGCTGATGCGACCCAGAAATGCCGAAATTGTTTCCAGAGTTTTATGGCTTAGTAATTACACGCTGCGTGATCATGCCGATATGGAAAGCCGATCGGCTGATGAAATCAAAACGCTTTTTTTTGTTCGACGGATGCACACAACGGAGTTCAGCTTGTTAATATGCGTTTAGCATTGTAAACGTGACTCTACCATTCTGTTAACTTTTTAATAGCAGTAGTTACACCATTTCATTCTTACCATATCAAGAGACCTACCACAGCACGTGTCTTCGCCATGGTGAATGACCTTGCCATACATTGCACGAGGCTATCGACACGTAGCTTTACCATAACGTTGACTCTCGTACTCCGTAGTGACTGCCATGGTAAATTACATGCTGTATTAGCCACGTGCTATGGTAAAGCCACATATCATTGTAACTGCAATTCATGCTGGTCAGTGTGGGTTGGTGAAAGTTCACTCGTGTTAAATATGGCCAGGAATCGAACTCAGGTGACCAGGTCAATAGCTCATCATGCTAACCAGCACCACTGCTCTAAATTTTGACTTGTGCTCACATTACATACATCATATCCATGGACGCTTGGATTTATCGTATCATGTGACTCCTGTAGTACGGTATCTAACCTCTACACGGCATGCCACTTTACCGTCGTAGATTACTTTATGAGGCCTCCTTTGCCAG
This sequence comes from Lampetra planeri, assembly GCF_965212315.1. Classification (NCBI taxonomy): domain Eukaryota; kingdom Metazoa; phylum Chordata; class Hyperoartia; order Petromyzontiformes; family Petromyzontidae; genus Lampetra; species Lampetra planeri. The sequence goes on from NC_136159.1 coordinate 7,740,136, forward strand.
TAAGGAGGCCTCAAGATGTAGACGCTTACCCCGAGCTCTCATTACTCTGATAGTGCGTTGTCTTTGAACTGTGCGCCTTTTGGCGTCATCTGGTCGAACACCGTATGAGACTAGGCTCTAAGAAAAGCTGTCTCTGGTGTGAACCAATCAGTTTCAAGGACAATGCATAAATTATCAGAGTATTGTTTTTTGTTTGCATTTGACTGCACGTATTGTGGTTAATGTTAACGTGATTCCTTGCAAAAGGTGTCGGTTTTGTTGCCAGAAAAAGGGGAAAAACCCTATTAGTACGTCGTAGATTACTTTGTCATTTAGCATGTGACTGTCAACCACAGCATTTGACTGCCATGCTCACTGTGTGATGGGCCTTACCCGTGTGTCATGTGTGTGTGTGGGCAGCAACAGTGGTGGCAGCAGAAACTGGCCACAACAACAGCAGACGCAGTGACAGCAGCAGCAGCAGCAACAGCGTGAGCATGGAGCTGGGCAGCGCAGAGCTCCTGGAACTGCTGCTCGACTGCCCGGATGGGCCACGTGACACAGGGCATTCTGGGATACTTATGGGGGATGCCTTCATCGGCTCTGAGGAATCGGGAGACATTTGGGGCATCAATCACGTGAGCAAAATGTCCTTTTCCTTCAATGCATAAGGGAGCTGATTGGATATTAACTGTCGGTTGTCACTGTTTTGTCCCTGTGGCTAAACTGCAGGAAGGATGAGGATTTGCATTTGGAGGGCGCTCGCTTTAATGTACAGTAAAACCTTGGATTGCGAGCATAATTCGTTCCGGAAACGTGTTTGTAATCCAAAGCACTCGTATATCAAAGCACTCGGATATCAGTTGTGATCACGTGACGCTCGGCAGACAAAGCGTATACACGTACTACTCGTATTGCAAGACCTCGCTCGTTTATCAAATTAATATTTATTTAAAAAATTTAGCTCGTCTTGCAAAACACACGCAGACCTAGTTACTCGCAATCTAAGGTTTTACTGTACTTGCTTGAATTCTTCAGCAACTGCAAATCGCCTTCCGTCACATCTCATCTCAATCAATCCACTAACCCTCTTGCAGTTTTGGACAAGGGGGACCCCCGGATGACAGCTCCCCCTGTGCAGCGCAAGGCGAATGCGACACCGCCTTACAAGTGGGCATTAGTCTGCCGCTAGAGCATGATGTTGCCCGAGTTGCAGACTAATGCCGATTAGCACGGTTGGCTACGTACGGTGCGAAACAGGATCGACATGTGCATGCGGTTTTCCCAATTGAATAATTTCCAGTGGTTTTATGTTCGTTGAACTTCTTTCGCGCCGTACCTAGCCAACCGTGCTAATCGGAGGTGCCGATCAAATGTGGTTGAGATCAGGTGCGCTTTGAGTTAGGAATTTAAGTGCGCTGTAAATGCATATCCTTACCCCATCCTTTTTTGGAAAGTATCAAAAATCACCGCATCTGCCTTCCCAGGCCATGGAAGACAGCGAGCCGGAGGACCTCCTCTCTCACATGGTCGACCCCCACCAGGCGCGCTCCATGTCCCCGCGAGATGACGGTGGCTTGTCGCCCATGGGCAGCGACGACAGCGGCATCTCGGACGAATCGGCCGTGCCGGGCCCAGGGGTCTCCTTCGGCAAGGGCCTGGCCCCCATGATCGCCGAGGGCAGCAGGGCAGCAGTGGGCAGCGGTGCCCGGGACATGTGCTACGTACTGAGCGTGGGCTTGGATGGGGTGAAGGCCGTGGCTCCGTCGTCAGACATGGACATCATCTCCATTGAGTACGGTGAGTAGGGATGTTCGCAGAGCTGGGACGATCAGTCGGTGAAGTTGATTAAAATTTATCGGTGGTAAAGGTGCAGCCTTGCAATAGTTTGCTCATGCCACTGCTGGCGGAAGGTTTCCACGAGGACGAGCTCAAGAAAGCCCTCTCTAGAAGTTACTTGGCCTACTCTTCCTCACCACACGCAACCTGTCGATCGACCATCTGGGTCTGTCCCATTTATTTTTCTTGATCGACTGCGGCGTAGGGATTTGAGAAACTTGACCATTGTATTATTTTCTGCGCCAGGAGATCAAATTGATCCGGCGACCTCTGGATTTCAAGTCTAGTTGGCTAGCCATTACACAAGGCACAACAACAACAAAAGAGTACATTCTTGAGTCGAATCTGACCTCAAACCGTGAACGTTTGTTGAAGTTCTGACTGTATCGGGGATGAATTGTTACCTACTCGCATGTAATTAATATTTAAGTAAAAAGTAATTCGCATTTCGAGCCGGATAAACGTACATACGGATTGTCATCACGGATGCGTCTTCAGTGCCAGGGACGCACGTGCACGTTATTTCCCGGCACCGTGACCTCGTGCATCTCTCTCTCTGCCCGTCCACCCTTCATTGCAGACGAGTGGAACTCCCACATGGCCGGCGTCTCCACGTTCGCCGATAATCCCATGGCAGCGCTGGCCGGTGGAATCAAAGTGGAGGGCACCATGCTGTCCGCCAGCCAGTACTCGTACCGCGACACTGGCAGCCTGGTAGGCAGTGATTCAATTGGGTCCTCAGCTGGTGGCGAGCTTGTTGTCCTCGCCGATAGCCTGGTAGGCAAGTTGGGCTTTCATCTTCTTGGTTCTTTCGGTAAAGTCACGTAGAAGGGAAATAATAAAATAATAAAAATTCTACATAATATACAATTCTTAAATATACGCTGCCAAGCTTGGTGGTGTTTCATTCAGACGCTGTCTTTCCAACAGACTTGTTCTTCACCTGAGGGACGGCTGCTTGCGTTGTGACCGAAACGTCGTGAGAATTGTATTTTATTATGTTTTATTTTTATTATTTTATTATATCCCCTTCTACGTGACTTTACCGAAAGAACCAAGAAGATGAATCCCTGCAGTCACGAAAGCTTTAAATCGAAAACAAGTAAACCCGTAAAAACTAAGTTTTTCACTATAAATCCTTTATATGCGTGGCATCGGGGCGGCTAGAGTCCTCTCGTCCTCTGGCTTGAGATGGCTGCCACCTATGGGTCAGATGATTGTCTGGCAGCATTAAACAATTGGTAATTAAATATTTTTAAAAAATTCCCTAAACAGTGTAAAATTTTTAAAATGCATTGTCACGCACAACGAGTCTGTGTGCAAAATGTCAGCTCGATTGGATCACGGGAAGTGGGTTACAAAACGACCGAAAGATTTGCACGGTCCAAAGCAAGCAAGCGAACTTAATATAAAGGATTTTTTAAAATGTTGGGCTTTATAGCTGCGCCTAGGCTAGAGATGGCCACTGGGAAAGCTGAGGCTGTTTGAGAGTGTTCGGCACCGCTGAGATCCTGGTGTTTGGAGCCGGGTTTCCTGCTGTCCGTGATTAAACCGGGATCTCGCGTGCAGTGATTTGATGGTCTCAAGGGTGGTCACCAATGAATGCGCAATCAAAAAAAAGTCATATTAATAAATACTTCTTTAAAAACACGCTTTAATGAAATGTACCGCACTAGTAATGGCAGAACTCCACGACTCCAGGAAGTGGCCCCGAGGCTTGCCACAACGTAAGGGGCCGTGGTGATTTACATCCAACGTCAGTTGAGCGTGGACAATTAGACCCAAGGCGAAACATAACATATAAAAAAGAGGGTTTAGAAAAATATATATATTTTTTAATGATAGAATATAGTATTGTCATCAGTATGACTTAAGTATACCAAAATTGCAGTCGATACCACATTTGGAAGTGGGTTAAAATCGAGTTACAAGATTTGAGGATACGACAACAACAACAGACAGAGTGAGTTAAATAAAAGCGTGTAAAAACGTGTAAATTTTAATTGTCAGTTAATTTGCGGCACTGCAGCTGCGGATTGAATTTGACTGTTACGGTTCTCTGGTTTCCTTTGATTTGAAGGAACACGTTCATTGACTTGGCCAAAACTTCCCAATGTAGCAGCGTCCTCATAAACATGAGTCTTGGGACTTGCTGAAGCTTTCCTGTACAGTAGAACCCCTCTTAACGACGGTAATTGGTTCCACGAAACCGATCGTTAAGTGAGTATAGGTTTAATTTGTCCGATAGTATCGAAAGTTACCCTTTTTCACCCAAAACGTACTTGATACTATTTAAACTATGGATATTAATACATCTAGATACAAACAACATTATAAACACGTAATAAATCAATTAATGCATTAATTAATATTTACTGTATCTACAACACCCCATCTTTAACAGGAGAATGGTTGGTAAGCGAACACATTGGGCTCTATGGAGGCACTACACTATACACTACACTCCTATACACTACACTATACACTACACTACTATACACTACACTATACACTACACTACTATGCACTACACTATACACTACACTACTATACACTACTATACACTACACTACTATACACTCCACTACTATACACTACACTACTATGCACTACACTACTATACACTCTACTATACACTACACTATACACTACACTCCTATACACTACACTGTACACTACACTATACACTACACTACTATATACTACACTAGTATACACTACACTACTATATACTACACACTACTATATACTATACACTACTATATACTACAATGCTCTACACTACTATACACTACACTATACACTACACTATACCCTACACTACTATACACTAAATTTATATACACTACACTACTATACACCACTGCTATACACGACACTACTATACACTACACTATACACTACACTACTATACACTACACTACTATACACTACAATACACTACTATACACTACACTATACACTACACTACTATACACTACACTATACACTACACTACTATACACTACACTACTATACACTACACTACCATACACTACACTATACACTACACTACTATACACTACACTACTATACACTACACTATACACTACACTACTATACACTACACTACCATACACTACACTATACACTACACTACTATACACTACACTACTATACACTACACTACTATACACTACACTACCATACACTACACTATACACTACACTACTATACACTACACTACCATACACTACACTACCATACACTACACTATACACTACACTACCATACACTACACTATACACTACACTACTATACACTACACTACCATACACTACACTATACACTACACTACCATACACTACACTATACACTACACCTTGGGCTCTATGGAGGCCCGTCGTTAAGAGGGGTTCTACTGTATATATATTATTGCATTGCAAAATTACAATTGTTTTGGAATTACTTCCTTGCTGAGGTTAGAAGTCGCTGGTTGGTTCAGGGGCCTGATGCCAGCACCACTCGAGCCTGAGTTTGAATCTGGGTTTCAGCTGCCCATGATTAAACCGGGCTCTCAAGCAATATAAGCCGATGATCTCAACCCGATCACCAATGGCTGCACAAGAAAAAACAAACCCATAAATAAAAAAATATATAAAAATTCATCTTCATGCTTCCCAGGTTAATTACGCACACATATAATCAACCGCACACACACGCCCTAGTCATAAAATGTTTCGCTCGTGGCTGTAGGGCAGTAAACATTGCTTGTGAAACGGCATTACTGCGTGAGTGTTAATCACCGTAATAATTAAATAGAGAGGTCATAGCACTGAGCCGCCACCATTGAGATCCTCGATTTTAGTCCCCGAGTTTCAGCCGCACGCACGTCGATTAAGCCGGGCTCTCAAAGTGCCGCGAGTTGATGGTCTCCGCCCAGTGACCAAGCAGTGACTGCGCACAAAAACCCAAACCCGTCATATTAAATTTGGTCCGACACTTGAAATTGCGCAAGTCCGGATGAGAACTTGGGAGGCAAAGCATTATGATTAATTTATATTATTCGGCAAAAATGTGTTTGCACTGGGTTGGACCGGTGTGCAGGATGAGGGGGGGTAGGGAGGAGTGTTGATCATCGCTGGCATTTGAGTGGTCTCCAGGAGTTTGGCGACCAAGGGAAAGAGAGAAGACATGAGAGCAAATTGCGGCCTAATGTTAGGGCAGATATTGTAGGTCATGTGGCAACTGCACTGCAACTGCTGGTGGAAGGTGGAAGGGCGTTGACGGCGCGTGGTGGGTGGCATCAGCAGCCTTGGCCTCGATGACTTGTTGACCTTGAGTGTATGGCTATGTGCTCAAGTTCCCAGAGCTTAATCTGTCTGAAGAGGAGAGGAAGCTGCTGGAGCAAGAGGGATTGTCACTACCCTCCCACCTGCCACTTACAAAGGTACATTGCAACCAAGCACCTTGTCCCTTTACTACACACAGGCACACGTACACACATCTCCATCTCCATATATATATAAAAGGCAAAGTTGTGAATATGTGTGTCTGTTCAAAATGTTTAGCGTACTTCCTGACATGCAACAAACTTTAAATTTGCCATGTCAGTACTTTCCAGACTGTACACCATACAAAAATTATGGAAATACACTTTTTTTTAGGGGGGGGGTAGCTCAATAATGCATTATTTTTTGCACGGCAAGTGAGCTGTGACGTCACATCTGTCATGTGACCCGCGCACGTGGAAGCGTAACGCATTGTAGTGTAGTGGTTAGCGCGCCGCGCTACGAACCTGGCGACCCGAGTTCGATTCCCGCTCACGGCCACCACCGGTGACGATTATTTCAACTGGTGCTGGGCATCCCCTAGGTCGACTCAGCCTCAAAACGAGTAACTGCTGTGGTGTGTGAACATCGCCACTGGGGAGACAAAGGCGGCCGGGCGTGGTGGATCCAAGTCCCGTGCGAAGTCGCGTAGTACAGCTTGTACTATATATTTCGAGCTACACACAACAACAACCACCGTTCGCCACCATGTGGTGGTGATGTCACCACGGCGCTTATGCCTAGGTTGGTGCATTTTGAGGCCACGTGAAGTATCCAAGGCTCGCTGACAGGTCACGGAACAGACCCAGGTGCCATATGTTGACTGAGATGACCTGTGTCCACACTGTACCAAACCTGGTGCCTTTTAGTCACCCAGCGCACTCTGCTCCTTGTTGAGGTCGTCACTCTGCCCTCCGTTGTTGTTCAGAATCAGAATCTAATTTTTTTTCTGGAGGAATCTGATGAGCTATGAAGCTCTTTTTCACAGATGTCCAAGAGGGTGGGTCAGCAATTTGTTGGAGGGCGACTACCTCCAATTTCCCCGCAGTGTCCTTCAGGAGCCTCCTCCACAGAGGACGATTTTGACACCACTCGTACCAGTCATCGGCAATTGCTGCACAGTTCTCTTTACCACATTAGACCATCTCTTCTCTTGCCCCTGCTTGGGCATGGAGTGGCTGGGCATGTGGGCTAGATGACCCAGCCAACGCAGCCTCGGCTGCCAGAGGAGCTTGATGATGGGACAGTGTCCAGATATATCAAGGATCTGTGGGCTCATAAAATCCAGTCTGGTTAAACCCAGGATGGATCGTAGGCAGGTCAGCCTGATTGTTTCAAACCGGCACATGTGTTCCTTTCAAGGTCTCCATGTTTTGCAAGCATCAGTCAGTCTTTATGTTGCATGCCAATATCTCGCTCAATAAAGTAGGCGTCAGTGCACATTACAGCAGAATGTAAATGGTACAGAGGCAAAATATCCATTTTCCATGCATCTCTTTGCCAAAAACCACTAATATAGGTATAAATGATGCTTAAGTTTCTCTACCATCACAGTTTTGTAAATTAAAACTCCCAAAAGAAACGATCGGATAAAGCACTCAAAATGAAGCACCACTGATGATTTAGATTGTTCCTCTTGCTATTTGGAACGAATGCTCACGATCCACCGATCGATGCACGTGCTCCGTGATGACACTTTTTTGCTCCCGCGCAGAAGACACGGCCCACTAAGTGGATGGCAGCAGAGCCACGCCAATCAACATCAATCAAACTCCGTCCAATGTTGTGAAGATTTTCAACTACTCTGCTGTAGAGGCGATCACGTGGATTTCGGATTCACCGGAGCACATTTTTGTTCATTTTAAGCACGTTACTTGTAATAAACATTTCCAAGAGTAACAATGGATTACTGTTTATAGATGATTCATTTGGGCTTAAGGGAAAAATCCATGAGTTATGAATTGATCTCAAAATCTCAGGCGCACGGTTAATCTGCAAATCGGACAAAACCGTACACGGATAATCGAGAGTCTATTGTATACAGATACATTCATCGCTAGACACAGATACATTGATACAGCTATACACAGACGGTGATACACAGACAGCCATATTCCCTCAAACCACAGTCTCTCTACACTGAAATGTCTCTTAGTCTGACTGCCCCAAGCCTCAGGCATTAACACTGAACTCTATTAATCCTTAAGGCGCTTTAGTCTGCTCCTGAGCTTCGGACATTAATATTGAATCATAATTAACCTAAACATAAACTTGATTTGAAGCTTTCGTGACTGCAGGAATTACATTTTGGTTCTTTCGGTAAAGTCACGTAGAAAGAAAATAAATTAAATAATAGAGTACGACGTTTTGATTGCAACACAAGCAACCGTCATCAGGTAGAACTAAACATGCCTTAGACTGGCTTTCTGAGCCTCTGCAGTGTTAACAATGCCCAATGTGTCGTGATTCTTCTGAAGCCTGTCGAAATTGGATACATTCGGTGTGAATTGGCCACAGGCACAGCACTAACCCATTGGTGTACAAAAGAGCGAATGATTGAACAGATGAATGAGTGAATGCCTCCGCTTCTGCCAACAGGCGGAAGAGCGCATCCTCAAGAAAGTTCGCAGGAAAATCCGGAACAAGCAGTCGGCGCAGGAGAGCCGCAAACGGAAGAAGGAGTATGTGGACGGGCTGGAAGGGAGGTGCGTGGCTCCGCGCGCATCGTGCGGCCAAGATTGCGGGGGTCAGAGGTCGCAAACGGGTTTTGATTCCTTACCCGTACCCGTACCCGGCCGCACCAGGGTCGCAAACGGGTACCCGTACCCGATATCCGGCCGTACCCGTACCCCACCCGTACCCGGCCGGGTATCGGGTAGGGTACGGGTAACGGGTACCCGATTGCGACGTCTGGGATGAAGCCATGTTGCAGGCGCGGGTGGGTTGATTCTAGGAACTTGAATTGTGAGAAGAGACAAGACGTTGGGAAATGAGTGACAAACGGTGACTCACCAGTGACTCACGGTCTACCCGTACCCGTACACGGCCGGGTACGGGTAGCCGGGTATCGGGTAGGGTACGGGTATCGGGTACCCGGTTGTGACCTCTGACGGGGGGTCAGCAGAGGAGAATGAGCAACCTCTCCACCCCCCCCCCCAACTGTGTGCCTGCGTGTGCGCACGCATATGCAAACAATAGATTGTTTACCCAACAACACACATGTTAATTTCCATGGTAAGAAAATTAATTACGGCACGGAACACAGAATCCGATCTGCGTCGGCTTTTCCCGTCAGGCGCTCCTGCGCAGCTCTACGATGTGTTTTCGGGTTGTGCCGCACGATATCCAACGTTCCGCTCGGCGTGCAGCGCGTGAAGAGAGCTGCCACCGCACGGAGCGAAACGTCGGACACTGCGTGTGAACACCACGGGGCACGAGCGTGTGAAACTCGGCGGAAAACCTCATAGAATCTTGAGTTTCGCAAACTTTGAACGCGGCCGTTGCTCGCGTTAACGTTTGCGAACGTGACGTCAACTTCCGCTGAGTTCTCCACGCGACCTCCGTGGCCCCCCGCGTTGGGGACAGGTGGTCAGTTTTGTTGCCAGATAAAAGGGTAAAACAACAATTATCATATTTTTTCTTCTGGCAAATGAGGTTCCAACGGTGTAAATGCTTACCCCGAGCACTCATACTCTGATGGTGCATTGTCTTTAAGTTGTGCGCCTTTTGGCGTCATCTGGTCCAACACCATGTGAGACTAGGCTCTAAGGAAAGCTGTCTTGGGTGTGGACCAATCAACTTCAAGGACAGTGCATACATTATCAGAGTTGTGTTTTTTTTTGCATTATGACTGCAGGTATTGTGGTCTATGCAAACATGACTCCTTGTAAAAAAAGGTGTCAGTTTTGTTGCCAGATAAAAGGGTAAAAAAACTATTATCAGGTGGTAGGCTGTCAATGCGTCCCAGCACCCGAGCGATGTTTCCCCGGCCCTGGCCTGCGTGGCTTTCATTGTGAGGCGGTGATCGTGGCGTGCAGGGTGGCGGCCTGCAGCAATCAGAACGAGGAGCTGAAGAGGAAAGTGGATCAGCTGGAGGCACAGAACATGTGGGTTTTTTTCTTTGGCTCTTGCAAACTCCGCTCACTCACTTAAAGCATTGTGATACTGCTGATACTGCCGGGGGAGGGGTGCGGTACCTATTTTACGAGCATTACCCACAGCCCCGTGTCTGTCCATAGTTGGGCGGCGGTCATGGGGGGATTGTTTGACCATACTTCACCGCGTTGGTCGGCGGGGGGATTTGGGCCCGGGACCGGTATTGATAGCAAACTGGCAGCGGTGGCTGAGAATCGAACTTAGGTCGCTGGATTGAGAGGGTAGGTCGGTAATCTCCGAATTGCTGTGTCAGTTAATTCAAATGCTTTACGACGTACAATCCACTGCCTATTGTGATATCACCCGATATTCACCTCGATTGCATCAGATCTTGAAAGGTAAGCAGGTTATAAGCCTTTGATAGTGCTTGCACGGGCATAAAACAGCTATCGCATGTCCGTATGTTGAGCTTCTTTAGCACCGTACGTAACCAACCGTGCTGTCTACTGGCGGCTGTGGGGCTACGTTGTGGGCGGCACAGCGCGGTGTAGCAAAATCAATCGTGTTCTACTTGTGTGCTTTCACGTCCGCTGCGCGACTTCGCCAAACCCGCCGTGACCAGCGTGGTGAAATACGATAGAAATAATCCTCCTACGTCCAGCAGTTGATTGCCAATATGCTCATACGTGTTCGCGCAACACAGCAAGGCAGCGCACAATTAATGTCCGTGCCATCGAATAACAAGACTCGCAAATAAGGGCAACAGTGCATCGAAACTTAATGGCAATTGAACCACATTTGACCAGAACTCTAAAAGCATCCAAGGGTGGCAGGGTGATGCAATGGTAACACTTGGCCTCAGAGCAACAAATTCCTGGGTTCAATTCCAACTCAAGCACCTTTTTGCGTGGAGTTTGTATGTTGCGAGCGGTAATGCGCTACGAACCCGGCGACCCGAGTTTGATTCTCGCTCATGGCCAAGACCAGTGATGATTATTTGAATCGGTGTTGGGCCTCCCCTAGGTCAACTCAGCCTCATATGAGTACCTGGTGTAGTGTGTAAACTTCGCCACCAGGAAGACAAAGGCAATCAGGTGTGGTTATTGGCCACCCACTCCCTCCTGTGTTGGCCTTCATAGGTGCTCGCTAACAGCACTTGCCCCAACAGTCTCCTAAGGCTATACGGGGGATTTTTGCCTTTGGAGTTTGTATCTTCTGCCCCAGTTGTGCATTGGGTTCCTCTTGGTTCTTCGGATTCCTGCCATAGCTTAAAAAACGCACGCAACGTAACTGGTATTGATCAAACATCCCAATGCCGACAAACGAACTGCACATTACTCAATTGGTTAAACTCATCACAAAATCATCCCCTCTGTGTAAACTTAGCAGGACATCTTCTTGGTTCTTTCAGTAAAGTCACGTAGAAGGGAAATAATAAAATAATAAAAATAAAACATAATCAAATAAAAAAATGTTATTTTATTATTTCCCTTCTACGTGACTTTACCGAAAGAACCAAGAAGATGAATCCCTGCAGTCACGAAAGCTTTAAATCGAAATTTAGCAGGACATGACGAAGCATCATTGGGGCTCTCCTGGTTAAACGCGCACGAGAACAATAATCGCGATCGCATGTTAACGCACCGAAAAGTACGTGGCGTGCGCGCGAGTCATTGGCGGTGGCCCCGTTTGCGTGCCAGAACGTTGGTGACGCAGCTAAAGAAGTTGCAGGCCATGGTGACGCAGACGTCCAGCAAAGCGGCGCAAACGAGCACCTGCGTCATGGTGAGCACGTCGCGATATTCCCACATTTTAATGCACGATTATCATATACAGGGACTCCTCTACTTACGAACATTCGACTTACGAACTTTGAGAGATACGAACAAACCTGTCCGTATGTCCAGTTGCCTGTTTGGACCGAGGCTCGTAAGTTCAACCACCGCGCAATAGATGGCAGTTGTGGCATCTACATCTGCAGAACATGAAGAACCAGGGGCCTCTCCATCTGCAGAACATGAAGAACCAGTGGCATCTACATCTGCAGAACGTGAAGAACCAGTGGCATCTACATCTACAGAACGTGAAGAACCAGTGGCATCTACATCTACAGGAGATTATACAACTTTTAAAGCCATTCCCCGTGTTTAGTGTACATGTTAGGAATCGACAGGAGTAAAGTTGGACTTATGAACAAATCGACGTACGAACAGACCTCTGGAACATAACTCGTTCATCAGTAGAGGAGTCCCTGTACGTTGTTAGCAGTGGGGTTCACGTCCCTCTCGCAGCCACGAAAGAGAGCCACCATTTTTTCATTCTCTTTGGTTCTTTCGGTAAAGTCACGTAGGTGAAAATAAAATAAAAATCACGACGTTTCGGGCGCAACACAAGCGTCCGTCATCTGGTGGGGACAACCACAGCGACAAAACAATCGCTGAAGTATGTTTTGTCGCTGTGGTTGTCCCCACTTGAAACGTCGTGATTTTTATTTTATTTCTACCTACGTGACTTTACCGAAAGAACCAAAGAGTATGGATCCTTGCAGTCACGAAAACTTCAAATCCAGAATTAACAATTTTTTCACTTTTTTTTTTTATTAACAGCGCTTGGTTCGACTTTTCAAATGTCTTTTGCCCTCCCCGCCCCCCCCCCCCCCCCCCCCGTCGTTGCGAAGGTGTTCCTGCTGTGCTTCGCACTCCTCGTCTTCCCCAACTACAGCCCATTCGGCTCGTCGAAGAACGCCACCCAGGAGCTCTATACACCCGAGGGAGGTGAGATGCTGCGCTCATGTCGTAGGCTCTCCATTATCCGCGTGCGGTTTATCCGGTGTGACCGCGCACCTGAGATTTTTACATGAATTAACAACTCATGGAGTTTCGCTGAATCACAAAGTAATCATCTTTAAACAGTTATGCATCGTTATTCTTGGAGATGGTTATTATTAGAAGTCACGTGCTGAAAACCGAGCTAATATGTGCTCCGATTAATCCTAAATCCACGTGATCGCCCCTACAGTATGGTAGTGGGCAGAGTTTGATTGATTTTTCTTGCCGTGGCTCTGCTGCTATCATCCACTGACTGAGTGGGCCGAGTCTTCGGCTGAGCGGGAGCGGTAAAGTGTTATCACTGAGCGCGCACATCGATCGGTCGGCCGTTACTATACCTATAGTTGTGGTTTTTGGCATAGAGATCCGTGGAATATGGATAGTTGTGGATTGTCCGCGATTGCTGTCCTCCAAGTCAATAGCAGCGGATTACCTCCGTGACTTTACCGAAAAAACCTAAGAATATGAATCCTTGCAGTCACGAAAGCTCCAAATCTAGGATATCCGAGAGTCTACTAAAAATAAATACGTGAACATACAAGCGGACATGGCACCCCGTTCAGCGACCCTGACGCCTGTCTGCAATTGAGAGTGGTCACGGAACTGCGAGAACAATACCGGGGTTTCTGGAATTGGGCTCTTGCGTGCGTCATATGAACGCCCGCTGTGTAAATGACGTTTTAAAAACAACAACGGGTCGGCCTGTGGCCACGTTAGATTCTGCGGTTATCGGGTTCCGTGCCACCTGCTGGAACTCCGTTGGCCTGCAGGGGTCACTCACACAGCAGCAGAGAGATCATGGCTTCTGATGTGATGGCGCCATTCACATAAACAGATGCCACCGTCGCATAAGGGTGACGCTGCGTCTTTGCAAGTGTCAAATTCCGAACAGTTGCTGTGAAATTTTACAGAATGGCGCAGGCCATCGCTTAGTTTGTCACAAAATAAATAGCGGCCGATGGATTCGCCCTTCCATGTCCGTCGCGTGACCCTGTCACTTGTGGGAAGTTTGACGATTGGAAAGCGCATTCTTCCGCATTTCAGCACTCCCATGAAACATTCCCATCTCGCAGTGCTAAGATCGCAGGGTTCAGATGGAGGCAGCTGCCCCGTTGCCAAAACCGAGTTTTCAAGTGTCTCGAGTAAAGTGGCCTCAGCCCCGTTGCTAATGACTCCACTTAAAAGCCATTGTAATCAACTTGGTTTTGTCAATGAAATATAATCTATCCAACTTCCGAGAATTACAAACACCTTTGCAAACTAATTTTATCATTGGCAGCTGAAACCTGGATGTAATCCGAGGGTCTCAACAGTGCGGGAATAGTGTCCGTGATAACCAGATAAATCCCTTAAAACTTTAGGATCATCAAATGAATTAAGAGCCACACGTGTGTTTTTTACCGTACCGAAGTGTCATTTTACGATTTCCCCCCTTCCTGCATTGCAGCGGTGCTGTCCAGGGCACTAAAGGGGATCGAATCTCCCCTAGAAAACCTGGAGCCAGAGCAGCCTAACCTGCCGCAACCTGAGGGGGTCGTGCCAGCAGGGTCACCAGGAAGTCAAGCTATGGCCGCCGCCGGCCCTCCCAGCATCCCTGAAAATCTGCCATCGCAGTCGTCATCATCATCATCATCGGCAACAGCAGCAGCGGATGACGTGGTGAAAGCGGGCTGTGGAAACGCCACAAATTGTGGGGCCGCCACCAAAGATGTGGTTGCGGAGGCTCCAGGCCCGGTTGGCGTGCCCGGTGTTGCGGTCGGAGACGGGGAGGCTGCGCTGGGCAATGTGGCCGATGCCGTCAAGTCGACGCACGCTGACGAGATGTGAGAGACTTGGAGGGAGGAGAGAAAACAACGGGGAGTAGCGGGGAGATATGAGGAGCGGGTGGAGGAGGAGGAAGACGTGGGGAGGAGAGGGAAGACTCAAGGAGGTGTTTGGAGACACAAGGATAAAGAGGAAGACACAGAGAGGGGAGGGTAGATAGGATGAGATAGAAGAGACGGAGAGAAAGGAGAATTGAGAGAGCGGAACGCCATGATAAGAGACAAGGGGCTGAAGAGGCAGAGGGAGACACGAGGAGGGGAGACATGGGGGAGTAGAGGGGAAAACTTCGGCCCAGAGAGGTGACTGAAGGGGGCTCCTGAATTTGTCTGCTGTAACTCTGCGGGTTTCCTGACACTGAAATCAATAACCAAAAAAAGCATAGAGACCTGTGTAATATATTCTATTGTAATTTAATAAGTTAAATATTTTGACATTCCACGGATAATTCTTTCAATCGTCAAGCCAATACGTGCCTTTAGGTACTATGAGAGAGTCAGAGTAGCGATAAGGATATTAATCCAGGACGTCACAATTTTCCTGGTGGCGTTTTGCTGCATCGCCGAGATTCGATGCAAGAATAATTTTCGTCTTTTTTTTTTGTATCATTCTGGTAAATGTTGTAGCAGCCTTTCAGCGGCTGCGTGGGTAAGGTCAACCCATTGACACGCTTCGCATCATTCCAGTGAGAATCGTATATTACTGGTAGGAACCACCTGGTTCCACCAGCCCACAGGGGATTATTGTGTCCGTCCGTCGTGCATCCAAAAATGGGAGGGGTCGGGCTGGGTGGAGAGGGGAGGGTGGGGAGGGGCTGGGTGGGGATGGGCTGGGTGGGGAGGGGCTTGGTGGGGAGGGGAGGGTTGGAAGGGGCTGGGTGGGGAGGGTGGGGTTGGGTGGGGGGTGGGAGGGGTGGGGCTGGGTGGGGAGGGGCTGGTCACCCCGTGGTGCCCTTATAAAACTCAACGTTTAACCTACTCACGCCGGCTTGTGCCCGCCCTCACAGTCGGGCATATTTGCGGAATACACCACGCCGCCGTTGACCCTGGCCAATGACCGAGCAACCCAACGTTCCTACCAGCTCCCTCCGCAGGAATGTGTTAACGACGGGCCAGATGGGTCAGCGGACGAGCGAGTGGCTTGCAATCGGAATGCGGCGGGTGCACATCCTGGTTGGGGCAGGCGGGGTGGGGGAGAGGCGTTGGCTCGGCCCGTCGTCCATCCTTCGGGGATGGGGGATCGATAAAATAAATAGCAATGTGGGGGAAGTCAACAGTGGTTGTCTTCTGCAGGAGATGTGGAACTTCGAACACTGTACTCAGGGCTACAAACAGGATGAGCACCGATGCCCTCAAAGCTCAGAGCGACAGGACATCACCTAAATTTTTGATCGTTGTTTGTGTAATGGGCTCATGTGACCTCTCGTTGTGTTAAATATGATGGGAACATATCGAGAGAGAGAGAGAGAGTCAGACTTTAGCAATGATTTTGAGAGTGTTTATGAACAAGTTATCCTGTTATAATAGGGACCAGGGGGCAGAACGTTCTCTGGTTCCGAATGCTGTAAAATACGTGTGCGCGCATACACACGGCAACCAACTCCCGTTTGCCGTTAAGTAGCGGCAGCGGCGTGGCCCTCGGTGCACTTTGAAGCCACGTGGATTTACAAAAGCTCCGTCGACATGAGGTGACGAGACAACGAATGTTCGGTGAACCGCAACCCTTTGCACAGAGGTGTGTGTACGCGTACGTAAACAGACACACATTCACAAGGACAGATCCACCCTGTGGCCTTAAACTCTTGGGGGTAAAGTACTTTTGGCGAGCACTTACCTAGGCCAATACGGTACACTAGCGGGTGGGAGTGGCCAGGACCACACCCGGCCACCTTTGTCTCCCCAGTGCTAATATTTATACACCTTACCAGATACTCAATTTATGGTTGAGTTGACCTTGGGGAGGTATCGAACTCGGGTCACCGTGTTGCTAGCACAGTGATCTAACCACTACACGACCACTCCCCAAAGTAGGCATGCGTACCCACACATAAGCAGATTCACATGCACACCGAAACAGACTCGTACATAAATAGTGGGAGAATGAGGGTATGGAGTTTCCAGTAGCATGCGCCAGCAGCTACCTTTGTCTCTCCAGTGCGTTTGTTCGCACACCACACCGAGGCTGCTTTGACTTTGGGGATGCCCACAAACCGGTTCGGACATCGCTTGCCACCGATTTTATCCGCGGCCGGGAATCAAACTCGGATGGCCATTTTCCTGGCGCACAGCGTGGAACCATCTCAGAACCATCGCGCACATCCTGTTACTGTGAGCGGCAGCTCGTCAGCAAACGGCATCAATGTGGGCCATATCACGCCATTTGTTGGCTGCAATAAACGCGGGGCACTTTGCCGTGGCGCTGCGAAGTGGCATTTGGCTCCTGCTGCAGAGCGCGGTTTAGGACGCGAGAGCTTCTCAACGGCCCAATGAGTGGGAGCCTCGAATTCGTAGGGAAGGAATGGTTGCTTCTGGATTGGGCACCACGGTGGCTAGAAGATGTTAACTACCTCGCCTGGTATGCAGGAGCTCGTGGGTTCGATCCCGACCCGGTCGCGTTGGCAGCGTCCTGCACGCACACCTCGCACAAGCACACGACTGCTATTCACGATCCGCTTGTGCGAGTGGAGAAACGGGGGGCGTCAGTGTAGGGTTAGCGATGTGTAGTAGTGATTGTTTTTTGCACTAGCTTTATTTGTTGGTAATAGAGGTGGTGGTTGGGGGGGGGGGTGTTGATAAACATTTACATATGACCTTGGTGGTTTACACTCCAAATGTGTTCTAAATGTGTTTAATGTCAATTGTAAGAATTTTTACACTATGTTTGTCAACCAACTGCTCGATGGTTTGCCGGCCATAGCGGGGGTGGGGGGGGAGGTGATTGGTTGAGCATACTTCACCACACCGGTTCGTGTGGGTTCGTGAAGACAGGAAGGGGAAGGGGGGTGAGAGGTGGATCAGGACCATTTAAAAAATTAACCCGTAAAAAAAAGTTTTTCACTATAAATCCTTTATATGCGTGGCGGCTAGAGTCCTCTCGTCCTCTGGCTTGAGATGGCTGCCACCTATGGGTCAGATGATTGCCTGCCACCATTAAGCAATTGGTAATTAAATATTTAAAAAAAAATTCCTAAAAAGTGTTACATTTTGGAAAAAAATTTTCACGAAAATAAATTGTCACGCACAACGAGTCTGTGTGCAAAATGTCAGCTCGATTGGATCACGGGAAGTGGGTTAAAAAACGACCGAAATATTTGCACGGTCGTAAGCGCGCAAGCAAGCAAGCAAGTGAACTTAATATAAAGGATTTAAAAAATCAACTTGTCACTGATGTGAATCTTGGCCAGAATTTGAACTCGGCTTCCTGGGTCCACCACCGCCGCCCTCCCAACCAACCTCAAAAACACAGGAATGTAAGTAGAACACTACATTTCTGTTACAGCTTAACTGCATTACGTTTGCTTTTGTGGGCATCTGATGGTACTGTATTTCACATAATCGGGGAGGCCGAAATCGTGTTTGAACAATGTCGTTCTAATTGCGACGTGCATTAAAAAAAAGAAATACTGTTATTGTGCGTTCTGGGTGAGTTTGGAAAACAGTCTTTTCTTGTGGTATTTTGGAGAAGAAGAAAAAAAACCTTGCTGTATATTTTTGATAAAATGATTTTACTTCGGTAGATGTGACGCAATTGGAGGTGACTTGGGTGAGCTTTTAGCCGCCCCTGTGATTAAACTGGGCTCTCGTGTGTAGAACGGCTTTATTTTTCCCAATCAAGATATTTCATCTGGGAAAACATCCCACTATACGGAACGTCTCGTTTGCAAGGGTGTCCTTTGGTGTCGATTGACACATCGAAAAACCCGTAATGAATGATGCGTATTTGCTAGTTCTCGTGTTGTATGCTGTTAGACAAGTTGATGGCCTCAACCTGGCCATCAGTGTCCCATCTCTTGCCAAGAACCCGCCTGGTTTGGGTGCCGCCCACCCCCCAGGTCACATGGTACTCAAGCCTCTTCGTGCCGGCAAGGGGGTCCGGGAGAGGTCCGGGGGGGGGTGGTCCAGAGGGGGACATGGGGGTCTGGGATGGGCCCGGAGTCCAGGGGGTGGGCGGTTAGTAGACTTCAATGTGAAATCCTCCCATAGTTTTAATGTTAAAGGCTCCTATAGACTTCAATGTTACAGACCCCCATAGACCTCAATGTTAAAGACTCCCATAGACTTCAATGTAAGGATCCCCAAATACTTCAATGTAAGGATCCCAAAGACTTCAATGTTAAAGGCTCCCATAGACTTCAATGTTAAAGGCTCCCATAGACTTCAATGTTAAATCCTCCCATAGACTTCAATGTTAAAGGCTCCCATAGACTTCAATGTTACAGATTCCCATAGATTTCAATGTTAAAGGCTCCCATAGACTTCAATGTTAAATCCTCCCTTAGACTTCAATGTTAAAGACTTAAATGTTAAAGGCTCCCATCGACTTCAATGTTAAATCCACCCATAGACTTCAATGTTAAAGGCTCCCATAGATTTCAATGTTAAAGGCCCCCATAGACTTCAATGTTAAATCCTCCCTTAGACTTCAATGTTAAAGACTTCAATGTTACAGGCTCCCATAGACTTCAATGTTAAATCCTCCCATAGACTTCAATGTTAAAGGCTCCCATAGAGTCAATGTCCTGGAGGGCCTCGTCTTTGTCTGCGTTTGGAGAGGAGGCCACGAGGCAGCAGACACACCAAGAGGTCACGAGGCACAGGCATCCTGGCGCCGGGATACTAACGGCGATATCGCCATCGGAGAGCTGAAACAACAACTAAAAACCGCGTGGACAGCAACTCTGTAAACAACTTGGGCGGCAACGTCAAGCCCGGCTCGCAGACCTCAAGAGTTCGACGTTTTATTGTTGCCTTTGCTTGCCCTCCCTTTGTACACCGTATCGTACGAGCCCTGTCCCCTACCCCCCCCCCCCCCTTAATTACAATTGGATTGCGTCTCTTTAAAATGTGCCAACCGCATTAAACAACAACCAAAACACAAGTGTCACTAATGTTCTAACAATGATGGAGTTCATAATATCGTTTTTTGGGTCAGATTGCGTTATATATAAATGTTTCGTAACCCTCCACCACCCGACACGGCCAAACAGTAAAAAATGATGGAGTTCACCGCTTCAACAACAACGACACTCAAGTCTGAAATGACCGCCGTGGTTTGTGTATTTGTCTGCTCGCGCTGCCACTCTCCGTGCCCGCTACTCGGAGCCACCTCTAGAGGCCCTGGGATGACGAAGACGACGACGACGGTGATGATTGACCCCCAGGGGTCACATAGCGACCAAACTCCGCACGCACCGTCGATGCTGCTCCCTCGCTCGCCCGTGGCATTGCGAGGTCTGACGCGAGAGTGTTTGGAGGGAGAGAAAGAAAGTCTCTCCGCCTACAATTGTCATTTATACTGGTAGGAACCTCCTGGTTACACCAGCCCACAGGGGATTATTGTGTCCGTCCATCCGTCTTGCATCCAAAAATGGGAGGGGTGGGGCTGGGTGGAGAGGGGATGGTGGGGAGGGGCTGGGTGGGGAGGGTGGGGAGGGGCTGGGTGAGGAGGGGAGGGGCTGGGTGAGGAGGGGAGGGGCTGGGTGGGGAGGGGCTGGGTGGGGAGGGTGGGGCTGGGTGGGGGGTGGGAGGGGTTGGGCTGGGTGGGGAGGGGCTGGTCACCCCGTGGTGCCCTTGTAGGGGTGTTAGAGAGAGAGCCGTTATGCATGGCAGCTTATGGGAAACAAACACAGTGGGCGGGGCTACGTGAGTGCACGGGGGGGGGGTGCTCTCAACGACGTCCGCACCAGGCAGCCCGGGGCCCCACCCCTCAGCGGGGGTGGAGTATAAAGGGGGATGTGTCAGAGGGCTCGGGGCAGAATGTTAAAGCTAAACGAGTGAAGACCGAAGATCGTCTAGCTAGAGCCCTGGACTCCCCTGGGACGCCGCCCTTGTCAGGGCCGCGCAGGACCGAGCCAGCGGCGTGGTCCCGAGAACCAGAGCTAGTGCTCTGGGACTCCGGGTACCGTAGCCCGACTTACCAGTGTCGGGCCAGACAGCCTCCCCTAGCCCGTTAGTGGAGGACTAGGAGGTAGGTCAGAGATAGCTAGCAGTGTATTCCCAGCTAGCCGGGTGAGGGGGCCGATACCCCCTCTAGTATTGTATGTCCACAGTTGTGACTACTTGTACGGAATAAATACATGTGCCTCACCAACGGTGTCCAAGAGTCATTAACGGTACTTCATCTGGTGTCAGAACAACTACGAACATGGACACGCGCCGGACAGCTCGAGCCGGAGTACCGCAGGTGGAGGACACCGCTGAAATTGTCGAGCCCGAGACGGCTCAACAAGACATCGTGCAGCCGGGGCCGGACGCATTCTTACCGGGGCATCAGGATGAAGAGGAGCCGCCATCAGAAGGGCTGAGGCTGGCTCACGCGAGGCTGGCGGAGCTGCTTTACGCCGCTGCCGCCACACTCGAACACATCACGCGGCTGGGGGCTGGTGGACCACCACGGGGCGAGGAGAACCGACGTCCGATGCGCCTTCCCGCCATCTCAACGGATTCAAACTTTGAATCTCCCGCCATCGCCGCAGCAGCTGCTGAGGGCGTGGCCGGCCTGAACCTCGGGTCCAACATCGCTCTCGCTGGGGCTGCCGCGTCACCGCCAGCGGAGGGAGCGTCATCACGGCTGCGACAGGCGATACCATCTGCCGTTCGCGCCGAAGCGCAGCCGAGTTACGGGGACAGCAGCCTGCGAGCTTCCATGGCGACCGCTGCGCTGCACCAACGGCTGCCTCCGCTCAAAGAGTTTGTTGGCGCAGAGGGCGACTGGGGCGGCTTCCAGCGACGCTTCCTCGCCCACCAAGAAATGGCACGGTGGTCGGATGCTGAGGCTCTCTGCGCGCTGCCGGCGCTCCTCGACAGCGACGCACTCGCCGCCCTTACATTGGCGCCGAGGGAGAAGCGCTCCACGCTACAGATGGCGCTGCAGTTGCTGGCCGGGGTCTACGGACCTTCAGCGGAATGCAGGCAGCAGTTTTACGATCGCCAGCGGGGTGCAAAGGAGTCGCCCCTGGCGTACAGGACGAGTCTCCTGGCACTGGCGAAGACGGCCTTCCCTCGAATGGACGACGACGGCGTGGACGCCATGGTCACAGAAAAAATCCTCCTGCTGGCAGACGACCTGGACATCGCCGTCGTTGCACAGGAGGACACGGAGATGAGTTCCCTCCAGGCTGCGCGGCTCCTCCACGCCAACCTGCTGTCACAGCGTCGGAAAGCCAGCAGGGCAGCGGCCGGGCGTGCGGTGGCTGCAGCCACCCTCCCGGCGGAGGAGGTTTACGCCGTCGACCGTCGACGGCAGCAGGGGACGGGAGCACGGTCGGGCCGGGATGGGTCGAGCCGCTTCGACCGTCCGTCATCGCCGCCGGCGCTCCCGCGTTGCTTCAACTGCAGCGTCCGGGGCCATGTCGCCTCAGGGTGCCGCTCTCCTCAGCAGCGCGGGACGACGCCTCGACAGGACGCCGGCCCTCCTCCTCCCAAGCTCCATCAACATAATCCGGCGAGTCGCGGCACCCCTCATGTTTGGCCCAAGCACACACTCGTCACACACTCGCACACCGCAACGAACGGGGGGCCGACATTGCGCTGCGACGGGCCAACACGCACCACTATGGGGACTCAAATCGAACCCAGGCAGTGGTCCATGTTGGCCCATCGCGTTGTGGCCGCGTCGTCGGGGTCGTCGGCCGTGGTGGGACACATTGACGGGGTGGAGGTACGCATCCTGGTCGATACGGGGGCATCGGCGACCATCATTTCCGATCTCATTTACAATATTCTACCTGTCCAGAGCCGTCCTTTACTGCCGGTTAACGTCCCATTCTATGCTGCTAACGGGGGCTCTCTTGGCATCATTGGACATATTCGAGCGCAAATTTGTATCGGGGATATCAAATTGTCGGGCCCGATTTTTGTTTCCTCCTCGCTGGCGGTTCCGTGCCTGCTGGGGACGGACTTCTTGGGCAAAATGCCGATTCGTATTTTAATAGACCAGGGATGCATTGAGCTCCCGTCGGGACGACGCATGGCGTTCCTGCCTTCCCCTACTGCGGCTCGGACGGCGTTCGTAACAGTACCAGCGTTCGTCGTTAAAACAGTTCGTGTGCCGCCGGGAGCTCAAATGTTGGTGCCTCTAAAACTTCGTCGGCCCTTCGCTGAGGGCATTGGGGACCAGGGAATTCTGCTGGGACCATCTAGGGCCGGGGTTAGTGGACCTCATTTGATTCCGGCCCAGACCGTCGTAAGAGGGGACGGGGACCCTTTCATCGCGGTCCTCAATGTGGGGTCGCAGACAGTGGTAGTTCCTCAAGGGACGGTGCTTGCTCACGCGACGCCGGTGCCCTGCGAGGAACCTGTTGCGAATCACGTCGGCACTGCTCCCCAGCCGCACCCACATTCGGACAGCGATGGAGGGTGGCTCGATGCGCTTTGTGCGGGATCGACGGACCTGTCAAATTCAGAGCGCCAACAGCTTAGAACGCTACTGCGGGAATTTTCCGACGTTTTCAGTCGGGACAAATACGATTTGGGTTGCACTCATCTGCTGTGTCACCATATTGACACGGGTGACAGCGCGCCAATACGCCAGAATCCGTTTCGGTTAAGTCCCGCCGAAAAGGACCATGTCAAATCGGCTATTGATGACATGTTAGCCGCCGACATCATTTCTCCTTCGACCAGCCCTTGGGGAGCGCCGATCGTCCTGGTTAAAAAGCAGGACGGCTCGTTGCGGTTTTGCGTTGATTTTCGGCGCCTTAACAAAATTTCGGTTGCCGACGCATACCCGCTCCCACGGATGGACGAATCGCTGGACGCCTTGGCGGGAGCGCGATTCTTCTCCACACTGGATTTACTTTCGGGATTCTGGCAGCTTCCTCTGGACGATGATTCAAAGCCTAAAACTGCTTTCCGTACACCGCACGGCCTGTTCCAAATCAACCGGTTGCCGATGGGCTTACACTCAGTGCCGGCAACTTTCCAGCGTTTGATGGAATTGGTTTTGGCTGGATTGCAATGGGAGTCGTGCCTGATTTATTTGGATGACGTTATCGTCTTTAGTAAAACTTTTGACGAACATCTCCAGAGGTTGCGGGCGGTTTTCCTAAAGATGCGGGCTGCTAATTTGAAATTCAAACCCCAAAAATGTCATTTGTTACGCGATTCGGTGCGTTATTTGGGGCACATCGTGGGGCGCTCAGGTATTGCTACCGATCCCGCCAAAACGCAGTGTGTCAGCTCCTGGCCGACTCCCACCTCGGTGGGAGAGGTCAGGAGTTTCATTGGCTTCGCGTCGTATTACCGACGGTTCGTCGCTGATTTTGCGACGATTGCCAAACCCCTACACGCTTTAACATCAAAAGGGGTTCGGTTCCACTGGGGTCAGGAGGAGGAGGCTGCTTTCTGCTCCCTTCGGGACGCCCTGGTAAAAGCTCCTCCCTTGATTTACCCCGATTTTTCGGGACCATTTTTGCTCGACACAGATGCGAGCAACACGGGTATTGGGGGCGTGCTTTCCCAGGTGGTTGACGGCGTGGAACGGGTGGTTGCGTACGGCAGTCGGGTGTTGTCTCCAGCGGAGCAAAGATATTGTGTCACCCGTAGGGAACTGTTGGCAATTGTCTATTTCATCCAACAGTATCGCCCATATCTGTACGGTCGGCATTTCACCGTCCGCACAGATCATGCGACACTGCAGTATGCCCTGCGAGTTCAACAGCCATCGGGACAATTGTCCCGATGGTTGGAGATCCTCCAGGATTTTGATTTCGAAACCACCTACCGTAAGGGCGTTCGCCACACCAACGACTTGCCAACCACCTCCGAATGTGCATGCCTCCTGGGGTCGGGACGTTGCAAGCCAGAAGGGGACATGCCGGTTCCGGTCCTGGCGGCCGCCGCCGACGACGAAACATTGCTTCCAAATTCTATCGCACAACAGGGAAAAGATTCCCTGCTGGGTTTGCCTGTTAATGAATGGGGGCGCCTCCAGATGGAGGATACCTCCCTCCTCGCGTCGCGTCGTCGCGCCGGGGAGGCGGGGCGGGGGACGGGTGATGCCGACGCATGGGAAATGCACGCGGGGTTGCTGATGCATTGGGACGGGAAATCCCATCGACACCGGCTGGTGGTCCCTTCTGGGTTACGGGGTAGGGTGGTGTGGGCTGCTCATGAGCGCCTCCTCCACCTGGGTACCCAAAAGACCCTCGCCTTGCTCTAGCTTGATTTTTTTTGGCCAGGCATGGCGAGGGATGTCGCAGATCTGTTGGCATCATGCCCTCGGTGTGCGCAGCGAAAACCACCAGCACGGGAGTCAAACCCGCCTTTGCAGTCTATCAGAGTCTCCAGAGTGAACGAACTTGTCGCGCTGGATATTCTGGGGCCATTTCCCGCCACCCCTAGGGGCAATAGACCGGGGTGGAATACTTTACGCGCTGGCCTATGGCCTGGCCCCTGGCCAACCAGTCGGCAGCAGCCATTGTGGAGGCCTTTGTCCAAGGTTACGTCATGGACAAAGGTGCTCCGGAGCGGCTGCTGACCGACCAGGGAAAACATTTTTCCGGCAAACTCCTCCAACAGGTCTGTGAGCTCCTGGGAACGAAAAAAATTCGTACCTCTCCCTATCACCCGCAAACTGACGGGATGGTCGAGCGTCTGCATCGAACCATCACGTCTATGTTGTCGCAGCAGGTTTCGGACTCACAGACCGATTGGGACTTGCAAATTCAAGGGGTCCTGGCAGCATACAGATTGGCCCCCCATGCTGCGACGGGATTTTCACCCTTCTTCCTCATGTATGGCCGCGAACCTGACCCACCTGTTCGGGCACAGCTGCAGATCCCCGCGCCGCTGGGAAAAACTAAATTGGCCGACCATGTTAAATTTAACCTTGCGAAATTGACTGAGGCACGGGATGCTGCCATGCTAAATTCCGACAGGCGTCAGAAAGCGAATGAGCGCCTCAGACTGGGTCGCGCGCACGTGCTACAGTGGAAGCCGGGGGACAGGGCATGGCTGCACTGTCCCCAGGTACCACTCGCGACCTCCTCAAAACTGGTGCGGCCGTGGCGGGGCTCCGTCGAGGTGGTCGAGGTTTTGCGGCCTCAGTGCGTTCGCATCAAATGGGGGAAGCGCCGGTGGTTTGTGCACCCCTCTAGACTGAAACCCTTCGTTGCGGTGCGAGGCCCCACTCCAC
Organism: Lampetra planeri; assembly: GCF_965212315.1. NCBI lineage: Eukaryota > Metazoa > Chordata > Hyperoartia > Petromyzontiformes > Petromyzontidae > Lampetra > Lampetra planeri. Next base: position 7,766,363 of record NC_136159.1, read on the forward strand.
AGACGCGTGGCCAAACATGTGGGGGGTCGGCCGACTCAAAGGGTCCGTCTCTGCTGCTCTCGCCTGACGTGTTGCCGGCTGTCCCACCCCCAGGTGCACCAGGAATGACGGGCTCCCACCCAACAACCCCTACGGGGGATGCCGAGGGTCTCGCGACATCAAGCGCAGACTCACTTCGAAATGGACAGCTGCCACCAGATGGTCCGCCATCCGGGGTTGCCCCGTGTGACGGGCCTGCGGCAAGGACGCGCGCAAGAATGCGCAGACTCTTGTGATGCACAAAAAGAATAATTTTTTTTTATTTTCATGTGTATGGTTACTGTGCGCTGCGTCGGTGGTGTGCTCCTGGCACATTGTGTTGTGTTGTGTGTGTGTTGGGGGTTCCTTGCGATTTGTATATACGTTGCTTTTACGGAATTCGTATTTATTCGGGGGGGGTGCGTCGGGTTGTTTTCCCTTCGGGGTTTTCTGGTTCTTGTTGTTGTTCTCTTCGCGTTATGTTGAAAAATAGTGAGGCACATGCGCGGTCAGGGGGTAAATGCGCTTTTATTGTCGTTTTTTTGTATGTTGGCAGCCGGGACGGCTGCAAGCTATGCGGGGGGGGGGGGGGGTGATGTAGGGGTGTTAGAGAGAGAGCCGTTATGCATGGCAGCTTATGGGAAACAAACACAGTGGGCGGGGCTACGTGAGTGCACGGGGGGGGTGCTCTCAACGACGTCCGCACCAGGCAGCCCGGGGCCCCACCCCTCAGCGGGGGTGGAGTATAAAGGGGGATGTGTCAGAGGGCTCGGGGCAGAATGTTAAAGCTAAACGAGTGAAGACCGAAGATCGTCTAGCTAGAGCCCTGAACTCCCCTGGGACGCCGCCCTTGTCAGGGCCGCGCAGGACCGAGCCAGCGGCGTGGTCCCGAGAACCAGAGCTAGTGCTCTGGGACTCCGGGTACCGTAGCCCGACTTACCAGTGTCGGGCCAGACAGCCTCCCCTAGCCCGTTAGTGGAGGACTAGGAGGTAGGTCAGAGATAGCTAGCAGTGTATTCCCAGCTAGCCGGGTGAGGGGGCCGATACCCCCTCTAGTATTGTATGTCCACAGTTGTGACTACTTGTACGGAATAAATACGTGTGCCTCACCAACGGTGTCCAAGAGTCATCAACGGTACTTCACCCTTATAAAACTCAACGTTTAACCTACTCACGCCGGTTTGTGCCCGCCCTCACAGTCGGGTATATTTGCGGTATACACCACGCCGCCGTTGACCCTGGCCATTGACCGAGGAACCCAACGTTCCTACCAGCTCCCTCCGCAGGAATGTGTTATACGCATTCATTAACCCCCCCCCACAAACACTTCGCTCAAGAAGGGCTTACAAGTGGCGCCATCACATCTACCACTCTATTTAAGGAACGACACAGGAGGATTTTTCCACAAATCTGGCTGTCGCCTGATGAAGCTGGTTGTAATTACTGGCGAAGCGTCGTGCTCAGATTTGTAAATGTTGTGGCTTTGCTCTCCAACACACCGGTTAGTGCTGTACTCGTAACGAATTGCCACGTCCCGTTTACGTGACAAACCTTACGAATTGGCTGTGTCGGTTGGTGGCGAGTTTAACGACACTATATACTCTTTGCTTCTTTCGGTAAAGTCACGTAGGTATAAAATAAAATATTTATTTTATAAAATATGTATTTATTTTATTTCATACCTACGTGACTTTGTATGGATTCCTGCAATCACGAAAGCTTCAAATCAAGATTGACACTTTATATATTTACGCGATCTAACCCAAAAAAAACCCTCTTATGGTTGAGTAGTTTTGCTGCTGTTGTTGTTGCCTGCTGACCAGCTCAGGGCGTGTGGGTGAAGAGCTGTCGAGGAGTGTGGTTGGGGTCGAGGGACATTGGAGGCGCAGAGCGCATGGTACGATGGGGCTCAGGGTGAGGACGCACCACTAGCGGCGAGCGAGGTGACCCCTCGCACCACGGCTTGTCGACTCACGACATCTAACGCCTCGACATTGTAACTGCGATTGCTGCCGGGGCAATCGACGATCCGCCTCATCGCATTGTTGGCTCGGACCGCCGCCGGTGTTGCAGTATTGTAGAGGATGCGTTCTTCACTCATTTTAGCCGATACGACGTCGTCAGTTCTGTGAGGTGCCGCCACACCATGAGATGGTGATGATGATGGTGATCATGATGATGGTGATGATGATGGTGATGATGATGGTGATAATAATGGTGATGATAGTGGTGATGATGATGGTGATGATGGTGATGATGATGATGGTGATGATGATCGTAATGATGATGATGATGGTGATGATGATGATGGTGATGATGGTGATGGTGATGATGGTGATGGTGGTGATGATGGTGATGATGGTGATGATGGTGAAATTTGACGTGTACATCAAAATTCACAACTTTAAATAAATATAAACAACACGTTCTACTTAATTAAATTGACTTTTTAATAATACAATTCCTACAATATCAGAGTGCAGCGCCACATTAAATACGCACTACAATGACAATAGTTTAAAGCGATTTGAAGCATGTTTTATTTTCAAAATGGAAATATGGTTTGGGGGGGGGTGCAGAGCTTTGTGACGTCATATTTGAGGGGGTTCTGACTTTTGTGACGCCGTGTGACGAGGGGGGGGGGGGTCAAAAAATCGTCCAAAATCGCGTGACGTCATTTATGGACGGCCCCAAGGGCACGGGGTGACCAACAAGGCATGAATTGGTCTGTAATAAGGTAGGGCACTGATCAGGGGTTGACAGGTATGGGTTACGGTCTGCAGGCGACTGCAGCTACGGCTGCAGGATCTGGTGGTACATGTTGTTTATGTCGTTTATTGTGAAGATTCGGTCACAGTTCCTGTTATCACTGTTTCTATGGCTTTATTTCGGTGATTTCGAAAAGTTTTTTGGTTTGGCCATGTTTGTTTGTTGTAGTACGGAGTTAGACTGATGGCCTTAATCTAAGTTGTCTTGTGGTTGTTGTTGTTGTTTCACTTGCATCCCACTGGGATTTTCGCACACAGCGTTGCGGTACGGTGCTTTTTCTGCAATATTTTGCTGTCTTTTCCTGGATTTTCTGTTTGCACATAATCACATGGTCACTTTAAGATGTTTTCTTGTTCATGTTTTTATTTCATGTTTTTTTTTTGTTGCGGTTGCACCCGATTCAAGAGCCGAATGGCTCACAGGGCTCTACCAAATGTAAATGAAACTGAAAACTGATGACGACTTAACAATCCACGTGGACGTGGTGGGGGGAGGGGGGGACCAAACTGACACTTTACGGCCCGGCACGCAACGACATATAACCTCTTTACGACACAAACGATCATCACTTCACGACCCCCCCCGTATCCCCCCGTGCTTTACGGTAAACGCCGGCCAAACTCGCCGCTGGCCCGGATCGCGATGTCTGGCGGTCGCCTGCACATCAATTTCGTGCGACTTCTCGCAAGGTGCGAGTCGCTGGTCGCGGACAACAGAGGTCACGACTGGCGCCTCGACAAGGTAAAAGGCGTAGGCCCTATGACTCTCCCTTAAAAAAATATATGTCTAAAAAATAAAAAGCCGCCGCGTCCACAGACAGGCCCGAGGCGAGGCACGGGGCTTGCCTAGAATTTGGCCGGGAATAGGCGCTGGTCGCCCGGCGGGAGTGGAGCAGTTGAGGTGCCCCCCCCCCCTTCCCCTCCTAGTTGGTTGTGGAGTTCCATGCCAGGGCTTGATCGCGATGTTGCCAAGTCGGGCGACTTTCTACTTGAAGGCTGCCAATGAGAGAGTTGACGTCTGTGTCTCACCGTCTCTGTCTCGCTGTCTTTTATTTGTCTGCGATGTCTCATTGATGTGTCCGAGTGTGTCTGTTTTTTTTTATATAATATATGCCTCGACGTGCTCTGCTCTGTACTTCTTAATAATACGTTTAGCTTGTAACGCGCGCGGTATTTGTTCACACTCGAGGAGAGAGAGAGAGAGAGCACGACTCTGAGACGAGACGAGACGCCACATGGCAGCTAGGCTTTCAAGATGCGCTTCTGCGGCCGTCTGGAATGTTCCTCCCGATATTAGGAAGCCTCGGGCGCTATGCACGTTTAAGTCATCGTCTAGATTGACAACTCATGCCTTTCAGAACTGCTTTTTGCGTTTAGTTTGTTGTCCTTCCCCGCGCACCTCCGATTAGCACGGTTGGCTAATGTACGATGCGAAAGAAGTTCAACGAATATATGGGGCCGTCCATAAATGAGGTCACGCACCTGGGGGGGGGGGGGGGGTCAGACATTTGTGACGATGTGTGACGAGGGGGGGGGGGAGTTTGAGAAATGTGACGTCACATCAAAATGCGCAACTTTGAATAAATATAGACAACACGTTCTACTTCATTAAATAGACTTTTTAATAAATGTTTTCTCCTACAACATCAGAGGGCAGCGGCACATTAAATACGCACTACAATGGCAATAGTTTAAAGCGATTTGAAGCATTTTTTTTGGGGGGGGGCAGATTTTTGTGACGTCATTTGAGGGGGAGTTCTGACTTTTTGTGACGCCGTGTGACGAAGGGGGGGGGGGGGGGTCAAAAATCGTCAAAAATCGCGTGACGTCATTTATGGACGGACCCATAGGCGGTGAGCCGGCACCAGCAATTGCACCAAGCTCTGCAGTCCTTTGTATGTGAAGGTGTGTTTGGCCACTGATGAGTATTCACGCTTGTTGGACTAAACCGAAGCACCCGGATAAAACCACGTGGGCAAGGAGATTGTGTGATTCACACACCCGCCACAACCCCTTATCAGTGGCCTACCTTAATATAGAATCAAGTCAGACCTTTAAATTTCGATTTAAAGCTTTCGTGACTGCAGGGATTAATCTTCTTGGTTCTTTCGGTAAAGTCACGTAGAAGGGAAATAATAAAATAATAAAAATAACACATAAAATAATGAGAAATAAAAATAATAAAATAATGATAATTCTTTTTTTATGTTTTCTTTTTATTATTTTATTATTTCCCTTCTACGTGATTTTACCGAAAGAACCAAGAAGAAGTCAGATCTTATTGGTCACCCCGTGCCCTCGTACATCAACGTTCATCCTACAAAGTCCCATCACAAGCGAGACACACAAACCGATAGACATAAACAAAAAAATGTATGGTATTGAAACGGCCGTACGCCGTATGCACCTGAGAACTCTATTTACCTGTACAAGAATACGGGTAAACCTTATGGGTTAACGGGTATGGATTGGCCAACCACTCGATGTAGCTATGTCCAGACAGCTATATCCACGTGTGTGTGTGTGTTGTTTAATCGTCTGTTTTCGTGTCGTGTCTATGTATCTACGAATCTCTCTGTAAACAATTTTTTGTCGCTATACGTATTCCTGTCTCTCTGTCTCGGTGTTTTAGTTATGTCTAACGTGTGCTCTCTCTTGGCCGATGTTTCGTTTCGCGCAGCCCATGCCGTGAGTGTCAGCGCGTCTGCGGGATCTCTCTTAGCTCACTCCTTCCTCGCGACACGCATGATATAATTGGACCTAAAGTATTATGAATTTGTACAGTGAAATACTTTTTCAATTCCCTTCGAACGTTGATGCGTATATGAAGAAAAGCGATTTGGTGATACGCGCGAGTTGAAACCGCTGGGGTCCTCATGAGACTGCAAAGAAACTTGTAATGCCACAGTAATTCGTAATAACTCATTACGCTGTGTTTGAACGTGTGGAAAATATGTGTAAGCACTTAATATTGTATCTATTTTAGTGCATACGTTATGTTTTTTATGTCCTAGTACATTGGAGCGTTACAAGATCAACTAGCCGAATTGAAAAGGCAAGCGAGGTAAGGTTTTAAGATAATTTTATTTATTCAAATGACTACATTTAGAGCTTACATTTAAAGCTTTCAACAAAAAAAATGTGTTTTTAGTTTAAAGCTTGTTGATTGTAAAAGTGATCTAAGAAGACTTACTACTGTCTGATTAACTTTTATTGTTTTTATCAGCAGTGAACACATTATGTATTACTATCAGTAGGACATTTGCGAGGTCAAAGACTATGCCTACATTCTTGTTTAACAGCCAACTCACAGCCACAACTTGCTTTGCATTCTTTTTTTGTTACTGTATAGGTTTAACAAAAATATTTAAATGATGTGACAGCGCTTTGGGTTGCAGATTTGTTCCAGAAGGGCACCACATGTTATCCAAAAATGAATTGACTTCACTTGTTTTTTCTATAGCAAACCATCTCCAGAATTGCTGAAGGAATACACGACCAAAGTGGAGTTCCTAAAAGGACTTTTGCTGGCAGAAAAGCTGGTAGGTAAAAGTGAATTGCCGTGTATCTACATTTTTAAATGTACACTTTAAGGCAGTATAGAGTACTACAAAGACAAGCCATTTCCTGATATGCCACCCATTGTATACGTATTGCCAAATTTTTCACATTTCTCACATTAACATCATGCTAATCTCTCACATTAACATCATGCTAATCTCTCACATTAACATCATGCTAATCTCTCACATTAGCACCATGCTAATCTCTCACATTAGCACCATGCTAATCTCTCACATTAACATGCTAATCTCTCACATTAACATCATGCTAATCTTTCACATTAACACTATGCTAATCTCTCACATTAACACCATGCTAATCTCTCACATTAACATGCTAATCTCTCACATTAACATCATGCTAATCTTTCACATTAACACTATGCTAATCTCTCACATTAACATCATGCTAATCTCTCACATTAGCACCATGCTAATCTCTCACATTAGCACCATGCTAATCTCTCACATTAACATGCTAATCTCTCACATTAACATCATGCTAATCTTTCACATTAACACTATGCTAATCTCTCACATTAACACCATGCTAATCTCTCACATTAACATGCTAATCTCTCACATTAACATCATGCTAATCTTTCACATTAACACTATGCTAATCTCTCACATTAACATCATGCTAATCTCTCACATTAACACCATGCTAATCTCTCACATTAACATCATGCTAATCTCTCACATTAACATGCTAATCTCTCACATTAACATCATGCTAATCTCTCACATTAACATCATGCTAATCTCTCACATTAACACCATGCTAATCTCTCACATTAACATGCTAATCTCTCACATTAACATCATGCTAATCTTTCACATTAACACTATGCTAATCTCTCACATTAACATCATGCTAATCTCTCACATTAACATCATGCTAATCTCTCACATTAACATCGTGCTAATCTCTCACTTTAACATCATGCTAATCTCTCACATTAACATCATGCTAATCTCTCACATGAACATCATGCTAATCTCTCACATTAACATCATGCTAATCTCTCACATTAACATCATGCAATCTCTCACATTAACATCATGCTAATCTCTCACGTTAACATCATGCTAATCTCTCACATTAACATCATGCTAATCTCTCACATTAACATCATGCAATCTCTCACATTAACATCATGCTAATCTCTCACATTAACATCATGCAATCTCTCACATTAACATCATGCTAATCTCTCACATTAACATCATGCTAATCTCTCACATTAACATCATGCAATCTCTCACATTAACATCATGCTAATCTCTCACATTAACATCATGCAATCTCTCACATTAACATCATGCTAATCTCTCACATTAACATCATGCAATCTCTCACATTAACATCATGCTAATCTCTCACGTTAACATCATGCTAATCTCTCACATTAACATCATGCTAATCTCTCACATGAACATCATGCTAATCTCTCACATTAACATCATGCTAATCTCTCACATTAACATCATGCAATCTCTCACATTAACATCATGCTAATCTCTCACATTAACATCATGCTAATCTCTCACATTAACATCATGCTAATCTCTCACATTAACATCATGCTAATCTCTCACATTAACATCATGCTAATCTCTCACGTTAACATCATGCTAATCTCTCACATTAACATCATGCTAATCTCTCACATTAACATCATGCTAATCTCTCACATTAACATCATGCTAATCTCTCACGTTAACATCATGCTAATCTCTCACATTAACACCATGCTAATCTCTCACATTAACATGCTAATCTCTCACATTAACATCATGCTAATCTCTCACATTAACATCATGCTAATCTCTCACATTAACATCATGCTAATCTCTCACATTAACATCATGCTAATCTCTCACATTAACATGCTAATCTCTCACATTAACATCATGCTAATCTCTCACATTAACATCATGCTAATCTCTCACATTAACATCATGCTAATCTCTCACATTAACATCATGCTAATCTCTCACATTAACATCATGCTAATCTCTCACATTAACATCATGCTAATCTCTCACATTAACATAGTCACTTCCGTGCCCTCGTCCAGGAGGCCGCTCTCCTCCTATCTTACAGTTGCATGCTAATTTCTCACATTAACATCACTAGCCCCGGCCACCTCTTAATGACCCTTGGGCTACACCCATTTCAAACCTTCTAAAACAGTCTGCCTCAGCAGCAGACCACGCTTTCCCACCTGATGACGGACGCTTGTGTTGCGTCCGAAACGCTGTGATTTATTTTATTTTATACCTACGTGACTTTACCGAATGAACCAAGGAGTATTGACAAATCTGTTTAGTTTTGAGTATAAAGGAAATTTTAATGTTTTTGCACAATTATATTCCAGTCGTATTTTTAAGCTTCAAATCGTGAGACAAAACACATTTCCAGTTAGAACCCGACTGCCAGCATCGCATCACCCTCTGTCATAGAATGGCTCATGAGGTCACTTCAACAGGCTTATTTATCCACACCATGAGAGGAACTTTAAACATCCTGCAAAGGTTCATCGTACATCAATCAAATTTATTTCTCAGAGCTGGAGTTTAGCCAAATTTAAGTGACTAAACAAACGTGTTCTGTCTTCTTGGTTCTTTCGGTAAAGTCACGTAGAAGGGAAATAATAAAATAATAAAAATAAAACATAATAAAATACAATTCTCACGACGTTTTGGCCACAACGCCAGCAGCCGTCCTCAGGTGAAGAATAGGTCTGTCGGAAAGACAGCGTCTGAAAAAAATGTGTTCTGTTCTCTGGCGCAGTGATTACCAGGCCGAGATCAACTCGTTCCGCTTGAGAGCTCAGTTTGACTACAGGTGGCTGATTACCCGGATTCGAACCCACCATCTAAATAGCTGCTGGTTCAGTCCTCTTGACTCCGAAGCCACCCACCCACCCTACCTACCATCTTCCAGTGTGTGTGCTTGTGACTATGTAAAAGCTTTCTGAGCAACATGTCCCTAACTTTTTTTAATTTATCTTTTATAATTTGTTTTTTTCCCTACGTGAATTTACCAAAAAAACCTAAGAGTATGAATCCTTGCAGTCACGAAAGCTTCAAATCTAGAATTAACTTTTGTGGCTTTGTATTCCTCTTCGCAGCCAACAGCATCTGAGAAGGCTTTGGCAGCACAGTTGCTGGCTCCAGGACGTACGCCCACCACACCCAGTGAGGTTACGCCGACAAGCAAGACTGCTCATCTGCAGGCCAGCGCTCGCTATCATGGGGAGATGCGTGACGAACTGCTGGGATCCACCGTGAGTCTTTTTGTTGTTCGTAATCAACGTTTTTGGGTTTAGATCGCGTTATTTATAAATGTGTCGTAACCCTCCACCACCCGACGCGGCCAATCAGTAAAAAAGTGTCACGTTGACAAAAGACAAATGGTTCACTGCTTTAGCCCACCGGTGTGTTGAAGCGTGAAACCACAAGATTTACAATTTTTGAGTACGACGTTTCGCTGGTAATTGCATCCAGCATCATCGGGCAATTCGCCAGAATGGTGAGGCTCTGCTCTGTCTCCCGTTCTTATATAGAGCAGCAGCAGGGTGACGTCATCATTAACTCATCAACTCATTAGGTGCAACGATTTGAGGCGGAGGGAGGGGTTATTGTAATCATATACTAGATTAGTAATCAGGCAGTTGTCACGATTCGAGTTGTAGATTAGTAATCAGTTGGAATGTGTTTTATTGTAATTATGCTACATTAGTAATCGTCGTACTCAAAAATTGTAAATGTTGTGGTTTCACGCTTCAACACACCGGTGGGCTAAAGCAGTGAACCATTTGTCTTTTGTCAACGTGAGACTTTTTTACTGAATGGCCGTGTCGGGTGGTGGAGGGTTACGACACATTTATAAATAACGCGATCTAAACCCAAAAACGTTGATTATGAATAATATTGGTCGCGAAAGCCTACGTGTTTTTGTTGTTGTTTCTCAAGTTAGAAAACGTTCACTGCGGCACAGCGCTCGACAGTAGATCACTGACGGAGTCATACGAACACGAGAACAGCTGTTCTCGCCCTACGGCGCGCAGACCGTTGGTGCTCATCCACCCGCAAAGCCATGGGAAGTGGATCTGCGGAAAGCTTTCAGATGTTAAGATTTTCAGCAGTTTTTACTCGAGAAAAATGTTGTTGGCGAATTGTGGTCCACGAATAATGTTTTGAGTGAGGATTGCCGGAGGTCCCGCAGGTCCAGAAAGGTTGGCAACCACTGTGTATGAGTGTCTTGAACCTTCACTTGGATTCCTAGTAAGCATGTTGCCTCCAGTGATGCCAAATCAGGATTTATTATGGAACATTTTTGACAAATATTGCCTGCGATGAGTTGTTGAAAACACGCATTGTTTAGATTTACTTTGCAGGATTTTTTGGAGGTAATACACGGTTGTGCAGTTGTAGCTCGCCAACGGGTTTCCCGGTTGTTGCCGCATGTTGTTCAGCGTGATGTCCGACGTTTCGCTCCACGTCCTGGAAGTTTTTTTGGTTTTAAACCATTTCATTCCTTGAAAACGCACCCAACGTGGGACATCGTGCAACAAAACGCAACGCAGTACAAGCGAAACATCTCGTGAACGCGTCATAGAACTGCTTGTCGTAGGTTTGACCTTCCTAGGATTCTCAAGAAGTGTGAATTATGAGCTGAACTTGTGAAATGAACGTTAACATTTCGCAAGGTTGTCTTGCAACACATTTTAATGGCAACTCAATTTACATCGTTTCATCGGCGGCCTACTCTACGTGCATTACGCAGTACAAAATTACTGTTTTGACTATTTTGCAGCATTTGTTGGCTGAACTTGTCACATGAATTAGATCATTCAGAGAGACAGTATAACAACAATATTCATCAATTAAGTTTTTAGAAGAAGAAAAACAATAAACCCTGTGGTCTACTAAAGTGATTCTTTTTTTTCCAATCCTTTTTCCTTTAGACCCACGAGTTTGGAAATGGTAAGTGGAAATGTGTAAATAACTACGCACATTTTATTCATAACAATCGCAAACATAATGAGGTTTATTTTTGTTCATACTTAAAACCCTTCACAGTTTTTTAATTGATGTTTGTTTTCGTTTAGGAGTAAGGAAACGAACGTGAGTATACATTTTGTTCCCTCCAAACATTCCTCCTTAAAAATGTAACCGCCAGTTTTTTTTTCTCTCTCTCTCTTTAAATAGATATAAATGCCCCAGGCTATTATAGCTACACGACGATCTTCACAGTGCAGATTTGGACTTGGTTAATTGTGATTGTATTGTACCTACTAAAAATGAACGCATTAAATTTTCTCACCTCTTATACATGCACAGTTGGAGCTAAATTCCAGGGACTAAACAATGCAATATTGTGCGATGCAGTGCAGGAAGTGTGACGGATAATCAGCCGGCAGATATCGACGCGGTTTTGCAGCATCACAACAACATGCAAGAGAAGCTCGCAGATGAGATGCTGCTTCTTGCACGCAACCTCAAGAACACGTCGCTTATTGCCCACAACATCATCCAGCAAGACAACAAGGTAGAATGCCTGGAAATACGTGTGTGCTCTGGGAGATAGTAGCTTTAAACATTACGCTTTGTTGAAATGACGATAAAGTATATCGCTAGCTCCGTAAAAAAATTCCGTCCAAAATCACGTGACTTTATCGTGAAGAATTCTGGGTAAATGTTTTTTTTTTTATAATTTTTTGTCAGTTTAACACGTAGGCTTTTCGCGACCAATATTCTATTTAAGACCGGGAGCAAGAGCAGAGCCTCACCATTCTGGCGAATTGCCCGATGATGCTGGATGCAATTACCAGCGAAATGTCGAACTCAAAAATTGTAAATGTTGTGGTTTCATGCTTCAACACACCGGTGGGCTAAAGTAGTGAACTATTTGTCTTTTATCAACGTGACACTTTTTTGCTGATTGGCCGTGTGGGGTGGTGGAGGGTTACGACACATTTATAAATAACGCGATCTAACCCAAAAACTTTATTATGAAACATTTTTTGTCTTTGCAAGCATCAACGTGACGAGTAGCTTTTTAACAATTCGCCTCCGCTGTGGGCGCACTGCCGGGTGGTGATGGCTATGCACGTGACCTGTAATCCAGCACCGTGTGGAGGCAGCAGCGAGGGTCGGTGGATCACACAAACGTGAAACTCCCGTGCCGTACCCTGGCTCGCCAGGAGAAGGCGGTGCAGCGGCAATGTGGTCCCACCCGTTGCATCGGAATGAGGATGGCGTGGCCCGCTCGCCTGTGTGGGTTTTCTCCAGGCGCTCCGGTTTCCTCATACCGGCTCCACCTGGCTGCCTTGACTGTGGTTTCTTACGCCTCCTTGAGTCATTATCTCTCTTGGAGCGTGAGTGAATACTCTCCGGCGTGTTACAATTTTTGTTTATTATTATAATGATTGAAACCTCCATTTGGGACACGTTGATGGCAAGGCTCTGTAAGACTGTCCGAGATCGGTCATCTAAGTCTCCTCGCCATCACTCGGCAATTCCAACACTGGCTCTTATCTCTCAACCTCCCCCCCCTTTACCCCTTACGCCACGTCGCCCCCCTCTGCGTCGTCGCTTCCAGACGATGACGCAGTCGCTCAAGATGGCGGACGTCAACTACGAGAAGCTGAAGGTGGAGTCGGAGCGTCTGGAGCAGCACACGAAGCGCGCTGCCAACTGGTGGATATGGATCATGCTGGTGGTCGTCTGCTTCATCTTCATCACGATGATCCTCTTTATACGAATCTTCCCCAAGCCCAGATAACGCGGCCAAAAGAGCCTCGTGGAAGGCCGCTCGCCAGAGTACCACCACAGCCTGCGCCCGAAACATTCTGTTGCAAGTCGGCCCAGCACAGGACCCGTTAGGTTACGCTTGCTACAACAGCAGTGAGCCATGAAAACATTGACTTGCCCCTCCCCCCCCCAAGTTAAATAGGAATCTCAAATAATAGTTAATTGAACCTATATTGATTTTAAGCTTTTGTGACTGCAGGAATCCATACTCTTTGGTTCTTTCGGTAAAGTCACGTAGGCCTAAAATAAATTGAACCTCTTTCTGTTTCACAGCTCTGAGCCAGTGGTGAAAATTCTGCTTTGCTAATGGGGGGGGGGGGGGGGGGGCTAGTCCCATGTTCTTCATCGCAAGGCCCGCAGGCCACTGGTGTCCTTTAGTGCGACCCCTGACGTGTGCCCCACCCCCCAGCAATACACAACACGTGACACAACACGTGACACAACACGTAGCACAACACGTGACACAACACGTGACACAACACGTGACACAACACGTGACACAACACGTGGCACAACACGTGGCACAACACGTGACGCAACACCCTTTGCAGGCAGTGTGGTGGCCCTCTCACACTCATGCTGCCTTATTGGCGAAAGTGTGCCCCCCCCCCCCCTCTGAAAATGAGTGAAGAACACTGGGCTCATCGATCGATAGGGACAACCACTGTTGACTTCCTCACAAAGTGGTACTCATTTTATTGACCCCAATGGGATGATGGGCCAAGTCTCTCAACCCCCAACCAGGATTTGAACTACAAACCTTCCAGATTGCGAGCTGCTCTACTACCGAGCCATGTAGGGCTTGATGCTGAATATTGTTTGGGGTTTTGTGATAATGCTTCGATTATTTAACATCACTTATTAAACTCAAGATGTATGCATCAAGTTGCGTGTGCAAAAACCAGTGGTTTTTGAGTCGTGCTCATGTACAGTAAATGTTGAATATTCGCGGGGTGGGGGTAATACTTTGCTGGAGAACGGCGAAAATATTAAATCTACAAAATAATAATAATAATACTTGAAATTAGGGTAAGGGGGCATGAATATATATTACGATTAAACCATGTGAACTATGTTTATATCATTTAATACATATATTGTTGAGTATTGCGTTATATAACATGCCTATAATAATGATGCACTAACATTTAAAAGTGCAGATATAAATAAGTGGATATTATACGATACGTAAGTCCAAAAAGTAAAAGAAAGCACTCGCGTCTACCGTAAGCGGTGCGGCAGACGAAGGCGGACGAGGGAGAGCGTCGCATCTGCACCGTGGTGGTGAGATGTTGACTACCTCGCCTGGTGTACAGGAGGTCGTGGGTTCCACCACCACCATCATCACAGTGGCTAGCAGATGTTAACTACCTCGCCTGGTGTACAGGAGGTCGTGGGTTCCACCACCACCATCATCACAGTGGCTAGGAGATGTTAACTACCTCGCCTGGTGTACAGGAGGTCGTGGGTTCGACGACCACCACCATCACAGTGGCTAGGAGATGTTAACTACCTCGCCTGGTGTACAGGAGGTCGTGGGTTCCACCACCATCATCACAGTGGCTAGGAGATGTAAACTACCTCGCCTGGTGTTCGACCCCAACCCTTGACGCCTGCTGCTGTATATTTGCAGTTTGCGTGTCTCTCTCCTCGTGGTGGTCATGTAGGGTTTTCCCCTCTACATTTAGGATAAACACCACGTGTTTAGAGTATTTGACTGCAGCTGTACATTTTCACGTGATGAGCCGCTTTGTTGAGCTATCATTTGTGGCAAAGTCGCTTCTGAAAAGTTATAGCTTCCGTGAGCCTTTCCTGATAAAATAAAAAAAGTTTACAGTTTTAACTTTTGCCGTTTCACAATCTCCACCGCTCCCATGTGCCACAACTTGTTAGTAGCGTGCTACACCCGCGGATATTAAAAATACAACCCCATAAATGCCAAATAGCACTACAACATTTTTGCGAATGTGCAAAACCGCGATAAAATACCCCCGCGAATATTAAGGATTTGCTGCTCAACGATGAGGAGTTGCATTTTTTTCTTAAACATTGCAGCATCTCAAAGCGGCTCGTGTTGATATAGGAAATGCAAAACGCATCGGAGCAAAACGCGCAGAGATATCGGGAAAGAAAACGGATTAAGATGCAAATAATATAATAACTTGCATAGACCCGCTGTGCCCAATATTGTCCATGAAATACGTTGCCTTCAAACTTTCGGGAAGACGATATCACCGTTTATGCTGTGCGTGTGTCTACCCGAACATTTAAAATTGCATTTAGAAAAATTGGATGTTGAATGTAAAATGCAGATTAAGAAAATCCTTAGTCCCAAATGTCATGGTTCAAGCAGTTAATTATTAATGTTCTACTTGTTACATTATTTTCATCATACTCGTAAAAATCACTTGACATTATTGCATATGTAGATATAATTTAACTCGTTATTGGCGGCGACGATAACATCGCCTACGTTTTGCGCTGTGCCAGTGTGGATGTGCTCTCTTAAAAACGTGTCAATTTAAAATTGCCTGCAAAGCGTCATCGTGTTGTCTAGACCTTCTAAAAGCGTTCTGTTTCATGAATCGCTGTAAAAGCTGAACAGCTTTTAAAGATCCATAATAGACGTTTTTTGGTTTAGCTCACGTAAATATATAAATGTGTCATTAAACCCGACACCACCCGACACAGCCAACTAGTAAGGTTTGTCACGTTAACGGAACGTGGACAATTCGTCACTAGTACAGCACACCGGTGTGTTGGAGAGCCAAGCCACAACATTTACAATCTGAGTACGACGTTTCGCCAGTAATTACAACTAGCTTCATCAGGTGACAGCCAAATTTTACTAAATGGCTGTGGTAGGTGGTGGTGGGTTAAACGACACATTTACACGATCTAACCCAAAAAAAATGTATTGTGGATATTGGTCGCGAAAGCCTACGTGTTAAAGCTTTTAAAGATGTCCACGAATAGCAGTTGAGCTCTTGCGTTGCTTAATTTTTGACATCGGGTTAAAGCTGTGCACGTGTGTAAAACAGGAGAGAATGTGTTGATTGTGGGACAGCAGCATCGTGCAATAATGTTGTTAGTTTCTTGTTGTTGCGATGTACATACAAAGTGTTGGTTTGAAATTCACACTTGCAACCAAACCCTGCAAGGAAAATGTACATTTTGGTGAGTGCAAATTTCGGTAAATTTCAAATGAAAATTGTTGGTGATGGTAATCGTATCACTTCTGAAGTATTGCTCCAAAACAGTAGACAATCCCAATGTCTAGAGCCAGCTATGAATATCTGTAATACCCATCTCATTTCAAGATACCCTTTGAAGTTACTTTCCAGCCTTGTATCGATCCACTTCTGGATGAAGACCTCCCCCCCCACACTGTTGACCATGGGCATGTTGTTTGACGATACTTCACCATGCTGGTGGTTCGTGCGGGTTTGATGAAGGTGTCAATGGATCAATATTTATTTTACGTGCCAATATCGCACCTCGATAAAGTCAGCATCGGTCCACGTTACAGCAGAACGGGAACGGTACCCCGGGCATCGAGCAACAGGAATGAGAATAAACTCCTTTAAAAAAAAAACTTTTACAACCACGGTTTTTTTCTTCTTGGTTCTTTCGGTAAAGTCACGTAGAAGGGAAGTAATAAAATAATAAAAATAAAACGTAATAAAATAATTATCACGACGTTTCGGCCACAACGCAAGCAGCCGTCCTCAGGTGAAGAACAGGTCTGTCGGGAAGACAGCCTCTGAAGGCGTCTTCAGACGCTGCTTGCGTTGTGGCCGAAACGTGCGAATTAGTTTATTATGTTTTGTTTTATTTTATTATTTCCCTTCTACGTGACTTTACCGAAAGAACCAAGAAGATAAATCCCTGCAGTCACGAAAGCTTTAAATCGAAATTTAACCACGGTTTTATTAACAACTTCGTTTAACTCGCGCTCGAGAAGTACGTCAATGAAACGGCGCCTGCTCCCACGTCAACGCTTTTACTTGAATTAATTGATTACTTCCGGATGTCGTTGACACGGAGCAGACGCGCCTGAGACACGTGGCGTCTGCTTCTTGGGCGAGGCGATTGGAGAGTTTAGGGGACCGCGGCGTTTTTGACCTACACAAATATTAATAGGCGTCCATGCAAAATTGTAAATTGCTTTAACGTAGCGAATTTATTGGTGGATTGATGCTGATTTTGATACAGGCACGCATAGTCACCGGATCTGCGTTCGTGTGCAAAATGTAGAATTAATTGGACAACGGGAAGTGGTCGGAATTTTGATTACAAGATTCGACCACGACAAACGGAGGAATCAAGTCAAGTAAAACCGTTGGGAAAAAAAAAAAACTGTCACAACCCCGGCGGCTAACGCCGACGGAGCATGTATGTGTGGAAATGTTGAACTTTGTTCGCGCCGTATGTAGCCAAGCGTGCTAATCGGTATAGATGTGTGGCTCCACAAAAAAGCCATTCTAAAAAAAAATCGTTTTCAATCTCGATGTTAAAGTGAAGCGCATCGCTCCAGTGGCTTCCGAATAAAGTAAATTGGCCATGACCGCGGTGCCCCCCAGGGACCGGTTCAGATATCCGCTCGCCACTGTCGCGAGCCAGGGCTGGTAAATCGAAGGCAGGTTGCAGGGATCGTCGTGTGTTGCATGAGCCCTGTCACCATGAGGTGCCACGTGTATTTTTTTGTTGTTTTACAAATGAAATGTTGAAGAAATGTTGCGTCTTTCGGTTAACTGCCCTTCTAGGTTTAATAAAATACTTAACCTACCATTTGTGGTTTTCGGTGTACCAACGGGCAGCAGTGAAATTGACACAACCCAGTGACCGATTTAGGCCTAAATATGACTCATCAGTCGAGTCCAGGTGTAGCGCTGTAATTGGGCTGCGTGGACTTACCTGCAGTAGCAGACAGGTCCCACCAGGAGCAGTAAAAGCAGGGGGTGGGGGGGGCTGCGGGGTGTTCTAGGATCCCCCGAGACCCCCCCTGGAACTCTCTGGAAGGGAGGCGTGGACAGGGGCGGACACACCTGGGGAGGTGTAAAGAAGCCGGACCTCTGGACGGGTCTGGGGCCTGTCCGAAGACCAGCTAGCCTATGACCCTGGGACCACTAGACCGGCTGCCCTTGTAATGGCCGGGATTCAGTGGGCCAGTGGTGAGAGCCTGGGAACTCCCGACGTCCTTGTAAGGGCCGGGACCAAGAGGGCCAGTGGTCGGGACCCGTACCTTGGCTGGGTCGGGTCAGTGTATCTTCCCCTAGTTCACCCTTAACTGGAGGACTTCGAGCCCGTAGCCCAGTGACAGGGCACGCCAGTCCGGAGGCCGTGCCTCCCCAGGCAGGAGGTCAAAGGACCGCTGCCCCTCCAACCCAGCTTAAATAGACGCTCCAAGCCTGGGGTGTTTCATTCAGACTGTCTTCTCGACAGACCTGTTCTTCACCTGAGGACGGCTGCTTGCGTTGTGGCCGAAACGTTGTGAGAATTATTTTATTATTTCCATTCTACGTGACTACCGAAAGAACCAAGAAGATGAATCCCTGCAATCACGAAAGCTTTAAATCGAAACTTAATGTTACCGTTATTGGAATGAACGCGTTGCCTCTACAAGTCGTCTCCACTCCCCGGATATCCACTGCACAGGCACCGATGTCCACCTGAATGTGAAACTAGTTGTTGTTGCTCTGCATCTACAGCAGCCGTACGAAAGAAGATCAATGTTCGCCTCTGCTATCTGCCTCCCAGAGCTTCATACGTGCGCAGAGGGATTTTTGCCTCCTGAGTTCAAAGCACATGGGTTCAAGGCCCTGGTTTGAGATTATATTGAAAATATTAAAGTGTCACCCGACTCGCGGTCATATTGTACCAAGACTCGTACAGAGACGGCCTCGGGTAGCTCAGTTGGGATCTGGAGTCTGGGAGCCTATGGGGCCGTCCATAAATGACGTCACGCGATTTTGGACGATTTTTGACCCCCCCCCCCTCGTCACACGGCGTCAGAAAAAGTCAGACCCCCCCCCCTCAAATATGACGTCACAAAGCTCTGCCCCCCCTCCCCTCCAAAACCATATTTCCATTTTGAAAATAAAACATGCTTCAAATCGCTTTAAACTATTGTTATTGTAGTGCGTATTTAATGTGGCTCTGCACTCTGATGTCGTAGGAGTGTTGTTATAACAATTCTATATTTATTTAAAGTTGCGCATGTTGATGTGACGTCACATTTCTTAAATCCCCCCCTCGTCACATGTCACAAATGTCTGACCCCCCCCCTCCCCCCGAGGTGCGTGACGTCATTTATGGACGGCCCCCTAGGTTAAAATCCAACTACAAAGTATTGCCTCGTCGGCGCAGTCCGCGTCGTGAAAAAAGTGTTCCCTTCGAGCAGAACCGCGTTGTGTGAGCATGCGTTCAGTGAGAACTTATATTTTAACATTTAAAGCATATTTATATTTTTGCACTTACACAAATATACTAAATATGGTAAGTAAAAATGAAGCACATGTCGATGTTTTGTTGTGTTAACATGCAACATACATTTTGAAAACATGTGACTGCACAACTGTGACATGACCAGAACATTTACTAAATCTAAACTTTCACCAGATAAGGTCCACTGAGTTATATCGCGATTTTGCAGAAGCGGCCTGGCCACAAATGATAGCTCGGCGAAGTGGCTTGTCGTCACGTGGACATTCATAGCTGCCAAATTACTCTCAACGCATGATGTTGATTCGAAATTTGGAGGGAAAAACCAGAGGACCTGGAGAAGTGTCCCTCCACAACCACGGGAAGAACACGCAAGCTCCAAATATCCAGGCGGCAGGGGTTGGGATTGAACCCACGACCTCCTGTATACCAGGCGAGGTAGTTGACATCTCCTAGCTACTGTGATGATGATGATGAGAGAGAGACGCAAACTCCAAATATACAGCAGGCGTCAGGGTCGGGATCGAACCCACGACCTCCTGTATACCAGGCGAGGTAGTTGACATATCTTTACCACTGTGATGATGATGAGATAAAGAGAGACACCGCAAACTCCAAATATACAATTGTCAGGGTCGTGATCGAACCCACGACCTCCTGTATACCAGGCGAAGGAGTTGACATCTCCTAACCACCGTGACGCATTTGCTTGGAGATGATGGTGGAGGCATTCCGCTTGGAGAGAGATGGTGGCCTCGAGATGAGGAGGTGAAGCAGAGGAGACAAGAGTAAATCGGGAAAAATAGTACAGAAATATATTTTACTAAAAAATAAGTCATTTTCACAATTCCCAAACGCTGTATTATACAATTTATTGCCACTAGAGGGCGCAGTTGCACTTAGATCTCAACATGAGAACAACTTCCTTAAATTTCGATTTAAAGCTTTCGTGACTGCAGGGATTCATCTTCTTGGTTCTTTCGGTAAAGTCACGTAGAAGGGAAATAATAAAATAAAATTAATTATTTCATAATATTCTATTATTTTATTATGTTTTATTTTTATTATTTTATTATTTCCCTTCTACGTGACTTTACCGAAAGAAGAACTTCCTTAAAATTAAATATTCGGGCAGTGGACCCATTCTTCATGGCACATCAAAGAAGAGTTGCGTTGATGATTTCGTTTAGTTCATTGGCACTCGTGTTGGACTGGCGACGCAGCAGCGTCACCCACATAAATAAAATATAAAATGTTTCGGATCTCTAGATTTGAAGCTTTCGTGACTGCAAGGATTCATATTCTTAGGTTTTTTCGGTAAAGTCACGTAGGTAAAAAAATATAATTAATAAAAAAAAATCACGACGTTTCGGAGGCAACACAAGCTTCCGTCTTCAGGTGGAACTGTCACAGCACGATAGCTGTATCAAGATACAGCTATATTTTACTTTTATTAATTTTAATTTTTTACCTACGTGACTTTATCGAAAAAAACCTAAGAATATTTTTCGGATCGTTTTTTTATTATCAGGGGGACACCGCACACTCCAAAGAAGAGTTGTGTTGATGATTGTTTTTATTTCGTTAATTTGTAATTGCGCACGACTGCCGCCAACACAGCAGCATCACCAAGATAGTTTCTTGTTTGTTTTACTTTTCCTGAGCGTCTTTTCATCAGGAGTTGTCGGCTGGTTCTTGGCTTGCGAAGATCAGGGAGGAATACGAAGGCCCAGACTCTGTCGCCTCGACGGACCTGGTTTTCACCTGAGGACGGCTGCTTGCGTTGTGGCCGAAACGTCGTGAGAATTATTTTATTGTGTTTTATTTTTATTATTTCATTACTTCCCTTCTACATGACTTTACCGAAAGAACCAAGAAGATGAAGGCCCACGCAGTTGGCGGCTGTACAAGGCGACCCTTGACTTGCAGTTCTTCTGTTCGTTTGTGGCAGGTGGTGCATTTGAACTAGGGCTGAACGATTAATCGATTTCAAATCGAAATTTGAAACAATGCGATTTTTTTGCGATTTGAAAAGTCATATTACTTTCTTATTGGAATTGTTTTATTGTAACTTTATTTATTGAACTTAACAATTGTTCTATTTAGATTTGAAGTTTTCGTGACTGCAGGGATCCATACTCTTTGGTTCTTTCGGTAAAGTCACGTAGATATAAAATACATTAAATCACGACGTTTCGATTGCAACACAAGCAATCATCATCAGGTGAGAAAACCACAGTAAGATTTTTTTTTTGCTGAAGTGGGAGAGAGTTGCCGTGGTAAGAGGTTATATAGGTAATTGTTCTATGTTTGATTGTTCTATTTAAATTAAAACATTTTAATAAATACATGTTGGAAGCAATTCATATATTTTAAGTTCTCATCCTTGCATTAGAATATATATAGAGCATTTTATATTTGGATGGTATCACGTGGTAATGCCCCATCACATGTTTTAAATCTATTACACAGTGAATATTGAACTGAAGCTTGACTTCAAAAAAAATTAATCGCAAATCAAATCGCAATGTGTCAGGAAAATCGCAATTAGATATTTTCCCCAAATCGTTCAGCCCTAATTTTTAAATCCTTTATATTAAGTTCACTTGCTTGCGCGCTTACGACCGTGCAAATCTTTCGGTCGTTTTTTACCCCACTTCCCGTGATCCAATCGAGCTGACATTTTGCACACAGACTCGTTGTGCGTGACAATTTATTTTCGTGACATTTTTTTTCCATAACTTTACACTTTTTAGGATTTTTTTTTTTATATTTAATTACCAATTGCTTAATGGTGGCAGGCAATCATCTGACCCATAGGTGGCAGCCATCTCAAGCCAGAGGACGAGAGGACTCTAGCCGCCACGCATATAAAGGATTTATAGTGAAAAACTTTGTTTTTACGGGTTAATTTTTTACTTCCGAACAGTCCAGAGCCTGAGTGGGGGCGGGGTGGGGTGACGTGTCCGTGGTGCTAGGAGCCCTTTCTGCGCCTCCGTTTCTCCGCTGAATCTTCGCGCCTCCGATCGGTTCGTCGTTTCAGCCGTTTCGAAGGCTGCAGAGCGCGCCCTGCGGCAAATTGTCCGCAGCCCTCTGAGCTCCCCAGGTTCGGGTGTCGAGACGCGCAGCAGTCAGTGGCTGTCTGAGCTGCCAATTGTTCGCGTCCGCGAGGTCCACTACTGAACACACCAAATACGATCGTGTCCGGTGCACTCCTAATCAAAAGATGCTCATATTCTTGGGGTTTTTCGGTAAAGTCACGTAGGTAAAAATGTAAAATTAAAATTAAAACAATAAAAATATAATTATATAATAAAATAATATTTTATATTAGTAAAGTAAACTACTTGGCGATGCTGCTGCTGCTGCGTTGGCAGTCATGCACACAAGTACCGTACAAACAACACACAAAACAACATTCAACTCCCACTCATCTTTGATGTGTATCGATCCTTTGCCCGCAGTGTCCGTGAGTCGTGGATGCCACGTGTTCACACTCAGGCCGTGAGTGTCTCGTGCTGATGATGCTCCACTCGTCTCTTATCCCCCCCCCGCTCCCGCTCACAGAGAGATGGATTTTGTGTACAGCTACTGTAGTGTGCAGGCGACGGCCAATTATCCCATGAGCTCATCAGACCAGACGGTGCCACCTGAGGTGGCAGCACAACTTTCGAAAGTTTACAATTTCTCAATGTGGCCAACGATCGTGAATGATTGTGATAACCAATTGAAATGAGTGGGGGAACCAAATCATTGACTCGTATTAGCCACACTTCCTGGTAATGTTGCTACGCCTACGTTTTTGCTGCCAACTTGTGCAGTGCCTGATTAAGCTGGCGCGGTGCCTGCTGCATGTGTTATAAAGCGGCCCTAAATAAAAAAAAACACACACAAATATTAAAACACACATTTTTAACTTGCATTGTAAAGTTATTGTATTTTTTCATTTGCTATACAGCCAAATACGACAAATCGCTAACCTTAAACACCCATTCGTTCATAAAAGTTAAAGGCAGCATAGTACTATAGTAATAGAGCAAGTACAGAATTACTGAACCGGAATTGTTAACTTGAAAGCATTTAGCGCGGGCCCTTGAAAGTGCGGGGCCCGTAGTAGCTACTGCATATGTAGCTACTTGTGCTACTCGGATAATCCGGCACTGCTCTTGTGGCAAACCAGATGAGTTTCCGGGATCTGACAAGATTGGGCCTGTTCCGAGTGATTCGGTCATCACAAATCACGAGCCAGGGCAGAATGTGGTGCCACAAAGTGCGGGAAAACGTTTGTGGACATCACTTTATTTATACGGCCAACAAAAATGAATTTACGTGGGATAGCGTTTACAACAGTTTCAAGGACAATGGATATATTATCAGTGTGTGTTTTTTGTTTGCATTTGACTGCAAGTATTGCGGTTGATGCAGACATGAATCCTTGTAAAAAGGTTTCAGTTTTATTGCCAGAAAAAAGGGGAAAAACCCTATTATTATTAACATCAGAGAGGTTATCCAGTCATTACAATCCACTCATTACAAAATCCCAACGTCAATCAGCCGAAACGAGATATTGCAGTAAACAGCTGTGGGGTGGGGTGAGACAATCGTCACAACTGAAGTGCACTGAGTCATCAGTTTCATTTCGTTTTCCTTCATAGCCACTGAGAAGATCTCAACGATTGGGCCAGAATCGATTCGTGGGTCAAATTGCTGTCCCTTGCATCACGAAAAAGCCATCAAAAAGCGCCGGAGGACGATAAGAGTATCTCTACACATTCCGACTGATAACCCTCCGAAGTTGTGAACGTTATCCCCGCGTAAATTAACGTTTTGTTGGCCACATAAAAAAAAGTTTGTTACCACAAATGTTTCCCCCCACACTCCGTTGGACTGCGCCAATTTCTGCCCTGGCTCGTGAAATGTGACGCCCCCAGTCGTCAAACTTTTAAACACCGAGTGGACGAGGCTGCAATAGGTCACGTGTTCGCCGAGCGTCCGTTGCAAATGTTTCGCATCCACGTTTGAAGGACTTGCTTCCGGTTTTGGCGCTCAAAGCTTTTCATCACGAAATTCGAATTTAAGGTTGGTGAAATAATAGAGGGCGTTGGGCGATTATACCGAATTATTAATTATTGTATTATCATCAGCAGCGATGGGATCATCATCCACTGTTGAAGGCATCACCAAGCAACGGACATTCACAATAATCCTGCGACGTAAATAATCCACCCGGCACACACGCTCGAGCCGATGTCATGGGCTCCATCTCCTCGCTGCAATGCTCTCAGACGGATTCCACTTCTTGGCTGCCACCGTTAACACATTCCTGCGGAGGGAGCTGGTAGGAACGTTGGGTTGCTCGGTCAATGGCCAGGGTCAATGGCGGCGTGGTCTATTCCGCAAATATGGCCGACTGTGAGGGCGGCACAATCTGGCGTGAGGAGGTTAAACGTTGAGTTTTATAAGGGCACCACGGGGTGACCAGCCCCTTCCCACCCAGCCCCACCCCTCCCACATCCCACCCTCCCCACCCAGCCCCACCCCTCCCACCCCCCACCCAGCCCCACCCTCTCCACCCAGCCCCTCCCCACCCTCCCCTCTCCACCCCTCCAATTTTTGGATGCGCGACCGACGGACGGACAAAATAATCCCCTGTGGGCTGGTGGAACCAGGTGGTTCCTACCAGTATTATTCTTGGCCATCATCGGCCACCAATCCCTTCCAAACGAGACATCCTGGCCCAAGCCCGTAGACGTTTGTTCGGTTTTAAATATGTAAAATAGCCTGCGTATGCCCTCTGATCCACGCGTTCCGTCTCTCAAGTGTAATTGCAAGCGCGCGTCTCTCCACGCTTGTGTGGGCATTTCAGTTTTGTGTTCCTCTACTTTCCGTTCTTTCTGAAGCTCGCGGCATAGCAGATAATACTATTTGTGCATTGACTGAAACGTCAGCGAGACTAATAAAAACTACATTTGAAGAGGTTTTTTTTTTATTTTATTTCAAAATGCAGAATACACATAGATGACCAGACCAGGCAAATCGTTTTAGCCCTCGGCATGACACTTTCAAAAACAATCGCAAGCAATTTAAAGACCACGCTTGAAAATGCACAGCTCGTGGTGTAAAGGAGCTGATGCACAGGAATGAAAAAAGACAAAATAAACGATTTTATTTTACCAGGTAAGTCACCACTGAGCTACTTCGCTCGTTTTCACAAGCGACCGACCTGGCCACAAGGGATAGCTCAACGAAGTGGCTTATGAGCGCGTGGAAATTTATAGCAGCCAAATAAATGTGGAGGGAAAATCCGGAGGACCTGGAGAAAAATCCACGCAATCACGGGGAGAACACACAAACTCCAAATATACAGCAGGCGTCAGGGTCGGGATCGAACCCACGACCTCCTGTATACCAGGCGAGGTAGTTAACATCTCATAGCCACCGTGATGATGAGAGAGAGACACAAACTCCAAATACACAGCAGGCGTCAGAGTCGGGATCGATCCCACGACCTCCTGTATACCAGGCGAGGTAGTCAACATCTCCTAGCCACCGTGGCACCTTAGTACATTAAGTCATTGAGTGAGTCATTGAATGACTCAATCTACCCAGAATATTGCTTTCGTACAGAGGACGTTTCATTCTCCAGGGTAGGATTACAGGCAGACACACTGAGCGACACTGCTTAATTTACGCAGGCGGCGGTGGTGGTGGGGGGGGGTGCTTTCAAAATTGTACAGAAAAATCCATGCCAAAATGTTTGCTCATCTGCACATGAGACCGCTTTGGCTACATGTATATAATAGATTATGGTAAGAGGACACGATTGGAGAGATTTGCTGACTTAGATTGTGCAGCGACATGAAGACCTAAAGTATGAAATAGTAGATTAGGGTTTATAAAGAAAAAGCTCTTTACAGAGAAGTGGAATGTCAAACATGATATGCATTATTTTGGTTCAGCAATTAAAAACACATCTAAATTAGTCCCTGCTGACCATTTGTACCCCACCAAGTATCAGATCATTGGTTTTTCTCCCCCTACCTTCAGCTGCCAGTTAATATTTAAACAACATAATTAAATACCCCCGTACAAAACATGAAATGGATGCAAGCGCAACGGAAATGTGTACACAGATGGCATATTTTAAAAGTTGACGGCTTAAATTATAGATTTTCTACGAACAGTCTATGGCAAATAATGGGTTTCACACTCGACAGATTTGTAAAAACTCTAGATCTTAGAACCTTTCTGGTTGGTAGCGCATAACTGTTCTGTTGATAGTGCACAACACATTTCACTTGTTGGCCAGACACCACTGTGTATTTGCACCCCCTCCCTGCTTGTCAAAAATATGGAATGGTAGTATCGTGAAAATTACGATTTTTGTTTTGCACTAAAACAATAACAATATAAAACAAATATCACCGGATCATTGGCAGCAAAGAAGTTTTTGGCCCCAGCTATAGGCGACGAATATCCCCACCCCGAGCCACGTGTGATGAGGGGCCCCACCTCTCCCTCCCCCCGACCCTGAGAAGGCCGACACGTCTCAGAGGTCGTGGATCTCCCTGATGGTCTGCTCCAGCGCCCTCTGGATGCTGACGTTTTGCTCTTGCGCGTGTTCCAGCTTGTCTGCACGCACGCACACGTGGGGACGGACCACACACACAAACCGGCTCAGCCACAGAGACGGTCGCAAGCCAGGCCCGCCGGACGGGCCCCGAGGGGCGGCAGTCCAAAGGGTAAATTCCCTGGTGGGCCGGTGCATTCCTGAAGGCCGGTGGGGGCCGGGTCTGCGTGGGGAAATTGCAAATGCGATCAGAGTAATTTTTAGCCTTCTAATTTTTTTATTGATATATTTCATTACCTCCAATGTGTACCCTTCATTGCTTATTTACGCCCTCGGTTGCTTCAGTAAGTCCCCTGATTCGGCAGCCCCCAAAGATTCTTCCTCACCGGCGACCCCCCCCCCCCCCGTCCATTTGATTTTTGGACCCAGCTCCCGATGGGGGCCCAATGAGGATCGCACGGAAAAAATCACGCGAATATATCGTCACGTCACAACTCTAGCGACTGGCACCAAGACTACTACACAGTTTGTCAACGCAAAAAAAAATCTATTTAAACAAAATAAAAATGCAGAGCCCGAATTTGGGGCCGGTGTATTTACAAATGCCTGGGTCGATTTTTAGTCCCCATTCTGTCACTGGTCAAAAAGATTGTGAAGCCAGAAAGAGCAAACAAGTTTCAAAAGGGAAGACAGATAAAATATAAGAATTATATAACGATGATGAAAACATATAAATAGGCTTTATCCTTTCTGGCAAGGGTGGAAATTTTTTTTTTTGCAACTTTGATCAGGTTATTGATTTTATATATATAAAAAAAAGATTTTGTCGAAAAAAACCATGGTTTTAAACCGGCAAGTCAAGTTGTCGTCAATCGGCGCCAGATTCATCGGATTCGCTGTCCTCTTCGATCATCTCGACCGCGCCGTCGAAGAAGGCGGGAATGTTGCCCTCTTGATGAAGACGACGACCTTCTCCACCGACTCCACGCTCGGACTGCTCCTCCTCAGCTGGGAGTGAACGAAGGCCGCGGTGGAGAAGTTCCTCTCGGATGCGGCACTGGACGTGGCAATGCCGGACAGCTCGACGGCAAACTTTTGCCACTCACTGCCATCGGACAGCCAAGACTCCATCGGGCGTCTTGCGACCTTTTACCATCTTGTAGCGGAACGTGTTGTTTGTCTTCTCTTTGGTGGGGGCTATACTTATAGGGATTAACAGGCAATAAAACCGAATAAAACCGGATTTTTGGCCATCTGAGATGATCGTTTTTTTTATTAAAACCATGAAAACGCCCCGATGGAAAAAAAACCCTGATGCTGCCAGCCTTGCTTTCTGGCAATGAAACAGATGTTAAGATGGTCAGACACTCTACAGATGCCGACCGCAAGGCATCAAGTCTGCATTAACCACACACCACGGTGGTGAGATGTTATCTTCCTTGCCCGGTATGCAGGGGGTCAGGGGGTCAATCCCGACCCCGACGCCTGCTGCTGTATATTTGTAGTTCGAATTTGTTTCTCCCCGTGGCCACGTGGATTCTTCTCCGGATCCTCCGCCAATTCCCTCCACATTAAGAATCAGGCATTGAGATGATTTAGATCGCTGAAAACATTTCCAAATGATGGGCCACTTTGTTGAGCTATCGTTTGTGATCGCCAGGTCGCTTCTGAAAAATAAGTTGATGCCTCAGTGGGCTTTGCCTGGTAGGATGGGGATGGCTTGGTGTTGTATTTGTTTGTGTTTGGGTGATTTGTTTACCTTGCTTGTACTTTGCATTCCTGTCGTGTTGTTGTGTATTGTTTGTTGTGTATTGTTTGTTGTTGTAATGTTCTTACCCGCCCCCACTGGGCATCTGAAAAAGAGCTTTATAGCTCATCGGATTCCTCCAGTATAAATAAACATTCTGATTCTGACATACTTGTGGCAAAACATGCTCTCGGTAAAAAATTAAAATAAATTAAATCACGACGTTTCGGCCACAACGCAAGCAGCCGTCCTCAGGTGAAGAAACAGAACACTGCTAAGCTTGGCAGCGTATTTTAAGCTGGGTGGGAGGAGGAGAGCGCCTTGACAAAGGAGTTTACATATCAACAGAGGAATGTAGCATATTGATAAAGAAAAAAAACAAAGAGTATGAATCCTTGCAGTCACGAAAACTTCAAATCTAGAAAGAAAAAAACATGCTCTGATAACGCACGCATTGTCTTTGAAGCTGATTGGCCTACACTAGAGACAGCCTTCTTCATGGCCCTGTCTCACCACCAGTGTGAAGACGAGAGAACGCCAAAAGGCGAACGGCGCACAGACAATTCAAGAAAAACTTTAATAGCTCTGCCTGAACTCGCTACTCAACCCTTAACACATGTTTTATTGCCAGAGATGGTAAAAAGCCTATTCTTATATTTTCATTTTGATACTGGTAAAGAGGTCCATTAGATAAGAATATGTTAATCTTCTTGGTTCTTTCGGTAAAGTCACGTAGAAGGGAAATAATAAAATAAAAATAAAACATAATAAAATAATTCTCACGACGTTTCGGCCACAACGCAAGCAGCCGTCCTCAGGTGAAGAACAAGAACAGGTCTGTCGGAAAGACAGCGTCTGAATGGCGCGTCTCATTCAGACGCTGTCTTTCCGACAGACCTGTTCTTCACCTGAGGACGGCTGCTTGCGTTGTGGCCGAAACGTCGTGAGAATTATTTTATTATGTTTTATTTTTATTATTTTATTATTTCCCTTCTACGCGACTTTACCGAAAGAACCAAGAAGATGAATCCCTGCAGTCACGAAAGCTTTAAATCGAAAAAGAATATGTTAAGTTATTTATTTATCAGGGAAAGCCACACTGAGTCATAGGACTTCTGTTTCAGGAGGGTCGTGCATTGCCGTTCTATTTGAGAATGTTTTCAGCCAATTAATGACGAGTTGTGTTTATTATTATCACGCGTGTGGGAGGAAGCCGGAGCACCCTGACAAAAACCCACGCGTAAGCGAGGGGGAAACACTGTATCCCCATACATATGGAGACAGATGGCGGTTAGTCCACTTGCTGCACCACCAGCTCGCTCCTGGCCAGCCAGTGCACGGCACCTCCACGTCCACGGGAAAGGAGTTGCGCAACGTGCGCGCGTGTGATCCACCAATCCTACCTGGCCATGACAGTGTAGGATTAGAGACGCGCACCGCCACCGCCGCCCAGCTTGAAACTGAAGTCGAACTTGGACGCGGCTATCCTGTGCCCAGAACCACTGTCACAAAACGCAACTGGTTGTGCCCGCGAAAGTCTTAGCCAAGAATCGGAGAATTTATGGACACGCCCAGTGCAAGCAACCAATCGGACAACCAGAACAGGCGTAATAATCAGGGTGAGATTGCTCACGTTCAAGACGCCTGCAGATGCCCACAGTAAAGTCACGTAGAATGGAAATAATAAAATAATAAAAATGAAACATAATAAAATTATTCTCACGACGTTTCGGCCACAACGCAAGCAGCCGTCCTCAGGTGAAGAACAGGTCTGTCGATAAGACAGTCTGAATGACAGACCTGTTCTTCACCTGAGGACGGCTGCTTGCGTTGTGGCCGAAACGTCGTGAGAGTTATTTAATAATGTTTTATTTTTATTTTATTATTTCCATTCTACGTGACTTTACCGAAAGAACCAAGAAGATGAAGCCCTGCAGTCACGAAAGCTTTAAATCGAAACATATGCCCACACGAGTGTGTGGTGAAAGCTTGAATGGGAGATATACTCAACACGTCGCCCAAGCCAGACGACCATACACGGGAGTCACAACTGAGTTTGTTAATTTAGTAGGGGTTGCTTTTTTGCGTTATCGATCATCGCACGCAAAAAAAAAATTTTGAACAAAAATCGATTATCGATTTAGCACACAAATCTGCACGTCTAACAAAATACAAAAAAAAGAGTGCGGCGCTGCTCGTGTGTCGTTGGCGTCTGCTCGAACATACCCCGGAACCGCCTAGTCCAGCCGCCGGCGCCTTACTAAGGCTGCCGCGCTGACCAATGGCGTTCGCGCGCCAACCGTGCGGTTTTTACGTTCGCGAGCGCCAAATCCGTTCAACGGTTATTCACATTTAACCGCATCTCATTGGCAAGTGTATGTCTTTGTGAATCGATAAGGGAGTAAACTATTTTTAAACAATTTTTTTATTTTACCAGGTAAGGCCCACTGAGCGCCGTAGCTCTTTTTCACAAGCAACCTGGCCACAATTGATAGCTCAGCGAAGTGGCTTATCATCGCGTGGAAATTTATAGCGGCCAAATACTCTAAACGCGTGACGTTGCTTCTAAATGTGGAGGGAAAAACGGGAGGACGCGGAGAAAAATCAATGCAACCACGAGGAGAACATGCAAACTACAAATATACAGTAGGCGTCAGGGTCGGGATCGAACCCACGACCTCCTGTATACCAGGCGAGGAAGTTAACATCTCCTAGCCACCGTGGATAATTCTGACTCTGAATAAGATCATCGTAAAAATAGCAAAATCGTTTGACAATCCTCGTCACAGCACAAGCCACTGGTGCAGCAGGACACGACTCCATGGGCCACGCGCACACGGACACTGGAAATACATTCAGGGAAGTGACACTATTGTGACATTTGAGTGACGCACGGCACGTTGCAATGGTGCATTTTACAGGGTGACATTCGCCAAAGCACTGTCCAATAAACTCCATTGAGGTGGAAGTGAAAATTACTGCGACACGCATTTGTGATATGCTGAGAGCATGTAGTACGTCAAACTTCTTTTGCAGCGTACGTAGCCGGCCGTACCAATCGTTGGGGCGATGCAGAGGCAGCATAAGACCGTGGTAAAAGACTATCTTTCCAACGCGTGAAACCATGTAAGGCATGCATGTGAAACTATGCGCACTTAACAAAATGATGAACAACGCTTGCTTTGAAGTGCTACGTAAGAAAAATACCTAGGACCACACTACAAAAGAATGCGCCCCATCTAGTTTTTCTCCGAGTCCAGACGATAGCGATTGGATGGGTCAACTACCATGGGGAAAAACAGGTGTTTTGATTCATGGGTCAAAGCAGAAATTGGTACCGCTTAAGGTAGTAAAACTGGAGTCATACCCAACGTATTTATGTAACTAATTTGTGAATCACTTGATAACCCCACTCAGTTTGGCTGCTATAAATTTACATGATTAGCATGTTTGGCTAAGTACGGTGCCAAAGATGTTCAACATACATACACGATAAGCCACTTCGTTGAGCTATCATTTGTGGCGAGGTCACATCCAAAGAAGAGCTGTATATCTCAGTGGGGCTTGGTGGTAAAATAAAAAAAAATGTTTATTTTAGTTAACGTGGTTAGAACATAACTCACGGTAATTGGCCACATACAAACATTTTTTGAAATGCTGAAGTTACGCCACCTCTGGTGGTACAGAGAAGTGGTCTGGGCTCACAAGACTATCATACGCTGCAGGCAGTGCGGGAAATTCCATCGTCACACCGAATTCCGCTTCCAGCACTTTGATGCTGCCCATCTTCACCGAACCCACGCTGACACGAAAGGTGAAGTATGATCAAATCATTCTGACAAACATCAGCATGGCGTGGGAGCGACTATCCAGTGGCGGACTGTACAAATGAAAATGTTTTATTTTATCAGGCAAAGGCCTCACTGAACATGCATTCAGCGAGGACTTCCTGTATATATTTTAATATTTTAGAACATATGTTTCCTTTAATGCCCACATACAAAATGCGGTAAAAAATTAAGCATACATCTCAGAATATTGATTTATACCGGAGGAATCCGATGAGCTGTGAAGATTTTTTCGACGGATATCCAGTATTCTTGGTTCTTTCGGTAAAGTCGCGTAGAAGGGAAATAATAAAATAATAAAAATATAACAATACAATTCTCACGACGTTTCACTTGCAAAACAAGCATTCATCA
This sequence comes from Lampetra planeri, assembly GCF_965212315.1. NCBI lineage: Eukaryota > Metazoa > Chordata > Hyperoartia > Petromyzontiformes > Petromyzontidae > Lampetra > Lampetra planeri. The sequence continues at coordinate 7,799,503 of NC_136159.1, forward strand.
TCAGGTGTGAAACCCACAGCAAGACAATTTGAAAAAAGTGGCGGTGGTTTTCACACCTGATGATGATTGCTTGTGTTGCAATCGAAACGCCGTGAGAATGTTATAATTTTATTTTTTTATTTTATTTTTTCCCTTCTACGTGACTTTACCGAAAGAACCAAGAATATGAATCCCTGCAGTTACGAAAGCTTTAAATCGAAAAATGTCCAGTATTTCCCAGATTTTGTATTGTGTTTGCATACATTTAAAAACATTTGAATACACAGCTATGACATAACAAGAACATTTACCGAAACTAAACTAAAACAAACTTATTCTACCAGGTAAGGCCCGACGGAGCTAAAAAACTAGTTTTCAAAAGCGACCTGGCCACAAATGATAACTGAACCGAGTGACTTATCACGTGGAAATTTATCGCCGCCAAATACTTCTAAATGTGGAGGGGAAAAAAAGAGGACCTGGAGAAAAATCCACACGACCACGGGGAGAACACGCAAACTCCAAATATAGAGGCGTCGGGGTCGGGAATCGAACCCACGACCTCCTGTATACTTGGCGAGGTAGTTAACATCTCTACACCATGGTGCACGGTAAGCAACATAGGGAACTTCCTAAAACTCTGACATCTATTTGACTGTACACATGTGAAAATGTATAGAATGCGCAATGAATTATGCACCTTAATTTACCTTGTTTTTTCTTCCAACTGATGTGTTCAAATGTACTGTACGTGTATTATGTTGTAAAGTAATGAAGTATGTATTGGTTAAGCAGTGTCTCACCAGGGAGGGTACCCCAGTATTCAGTCCTTGATGAACCAAGTCTTCAATGATTGCGATGGTGTCAGGTACAGGAACTTTGGTGAATAAGGAAACCACATCAAAACTGACAAGCAGGTCGTCTGGGGACAGGGAAATCCCCTTGATTGTCGATACCAGGTCAGTAGAGTTTAGTACCGCAGAGGTGGTTTTTCCAGTGAAAGGCCACAGGATTTCAGACAAAAAAGAGCCAGTTTGTAGGTGGGGGAGTTGATAGTAGAGACAATGGGATGAAGAGGTGTATCTTCTTTATGTATCTTTGGCAAGCCTTTGATGCTGCTAATCCTGCATAATGCACGGGTATAATATGACTTTAAACCCCCAGCCCACCTCCTACGCATTTCACAAGTAGTACTAATTGCATATCTGCATTTCCCATAAATATGCTAAATGCCTATTGATATGCAAATTCTTTTATCAAGGCGCTCTTCTCCCTCCATCCCAGCTTAAATAGACGCTCCAAGCCTGGGGTGTGTCATTCAGACTGTCTTCGACAGACCTGTTCTTCACCTGAGGATGGCTGCTTGCGTTGTGGCCGGCTGCTTGTGTTGTGGCCGAAACGTCGTGAGAATTATTTTATTATGTTAAATTTTTATTATTTTATTATTTCCATTCTACGTGACTTTACTGAAAGAACCAAGAAGATGAATCCCTGCAGTCACGAAAGCTTTAAATCGAAATGTAATACTTAGTTGTGATAAAATACTTTAACATTCAAGGTTTATTCATCCTGAATAATTATTATCATTCTACCTACTGATGGATCAAGGCCTTCCTACACCTTTCCCATCCTTCACAGTACAGCGATATCACAACCCATCTCATCCCGCGCTCATGAACCGATCTTTAACGCTCCATCTCCATGGTGATCGCCCTCTCGGGTGCCACGATAATGAGATGTTAACTACCTCGCCTGGTATACAGGAGCCCATGGGTTTGATTCCTTACTGTGACGCCTGCTGTATATTTGAGTTTGCGTGTCTCTCCCTCCCCGTGGTCGTTTGGACTTTTCTCCGGGTCCTCCGGTTTTCCCTCCACATTTACAATCACGCGTTTAGAGTGTTTGGCTACTGCCATACATTTCCTCGCGATGTTCAGCCATGTCGTTGAGCCATCGTTTGTGATAGCCTGCTCGTTTGTGAAAAAGAGCTACATCGCAGCTCAGTGAGGCCTTAACTGGCAAAATATAAATCGTTTTTGAGGGTGTTTCTTCCTTTGGCCTCCCTCTAGAGCAGGGGTGGGGAACCTTTTTTCTGCCAAGGGCCATTTGGATATTTATAACATCATTCGCGGGCCATACAAAATCATCAACTTAAAAATTAGCCCGTTATATTTGGTCAAACATTTAATTAACTCACCCTAATGCGATGGCTGGAACTGCTTCTCTTTGGCGAGGCGTGTGATGTGAGCTGGTATTGATGATGTTGCTGCTACTCGCAGCTGCTTTTCCAGGTTTTCTCCTAGATTTATTGAATTTCGAGTCCCGCCTGCGGTTGCCTTGGCAGGGCCACACCAAATGATTTCGTGGGCCTTATACGGCCCGTGGGCCGGACGTTCCCCACCCCTGCTCTAGAGCTTCCCATGGTGATGGCCCTTCAACTGGCAGTGGACCGGGCATGAAACTGCAGGGCTGCATCTTGTACACAAGTAACAGGCCGAAACAGCTGTAAGTAAACTTACTAAATGGGATGTTACCGTTGACAATTGCGTCGCGTTGGAGAGGGTGCAACGACAGTGGACGGGCGTTGGCTAAATTAAAAACGGGGCGGACAAGTCATCGAAAACCGCAAAATAAATGAATGAATGAAAGGATATAGGACGGAGAATTCATAAGCCAAACGAACCTTAGGAAACACGGGAATTGTGGTCGTCGGCAAGAAATAACGCCAACGTGTGAGCGGGGCCCCGGATGGCGAGGGCGCGAGCGAAGAGCGCGGGCGTTCGCGGTCGGAAAACCACGCGGTCAAGAAAACCACGCGGTTGAGAAAAGTCGAAAGCACGCACAAGGGTAGAGAAGACAACCGAAGCAACCAAAGAGAAACGAAGGCGAGAGGCGATTGTAAATTCCAGGTTTATTGTCTACATTGGGAGGGGGAGAGGGAGGGTGTGGGTGTGGGAAGGTGACCCCAAGTGGCAGCTAAATGCTGTGGTTTCTGAAACGGTAAGGTCGCAGACACCACTTCTGATTTGAACCGACAATACAGACGCAACCTGGCAAAAAAGAAAGACGCTCCCCCAAGCCATTTAATTACAATTCAGGATGGTGAAAGGGGTGAGTGAGAGAAAGAGAGAGAGGAAAGGGAATACGAAATAGTTCAGGGCAGAAGAAGAAAGTAGGAAAGTGCTAGAAGGGACAGGCAGAGCGAAGGAGAGGCGGCTAAAGGTGGGGAGAAATGTAGTTGGGAAGCAAAGGTGATAGAGAAAAAGTGAGGAAAGGCGTTGTAGCGATAGATAGGTGGGGAAAGGAGTTGAAAAGAGAGAAGGTGAAGCAAAAGGACAGGATGAGAGAGATAGAGTTCAGGTAAGCAGAATAAAGGACAGGAAAAGCAAGAAGCAAGTGAGAAAAATAAAGTCTAGGAAATCAGAGGAGGAAAAAAAAGATGAAAGGAAGGCCAAAAGGTAAAAGCAAAGTTTTTAAGCGCAGGCAGCTTATGAAGAAATCGGCAAGAGGCGACAGAAGAGAATTACAGGTAAGAACAGGAGAGAATTAAAGGTAAGAAGAGCAATAGATATGAAAAGAGTGAATGACAGGAGTGGATGTACAAATAAATAAGCGGCAGTGGCGAAATCACCGCGAGAGCTCTCGGCTTGGCGCGCAGCGCTGCGCGTGCCTGCAACAAATCATCATCTCTCATCTCTCGGTGGAGCACAACGTCGCGTGTGCGCGCGAGTGGTGTAAAGGAGCACACCGATGCGCAGATTGACACGCATGGAGGTATTATCGGTATTTCTCTTCCAAGACGGCTTGATAACAACAACAAAAACCAACTCAACAACACCATTGTCGGCCCAACCGGACAGAGATCAGGTTTATTACACATTGCCGCCGCCGCAGCAGCTACGCTCGACGAAGGCTCTCCCTACAAGTTGACCACTGTGAAGGAGGCAAGGTGGGGGCAGCAGCAGCAGCAGCAGCAGAAGAAGAAGACGAAGTGGTGGCGACTCGGGGGGGAGGGGACGTGGAAAGAAGGGGGCCCCGGAGCCGTGGCAGGAGAGAAGAGGAATCAACCTCGCGGCCGACTGCAGCGCGCGCCGTTGATGACGCGTGCAAATTCCGGTCGTGGGAAATTTAGCTGCGGCGTACGGGAGACACGGACGGACGGGCGCGTGGGTCAGCCGATGATTAGGCACCCGGCGGAATATACGGCAGCCACAGAGAGGCCGAACGCGTGCAGAGGCAGAGGAAGAGAGAGGTGTTAGCCCGAGTAGGTTTACGAAAACTCAAACACACAAGGTGTGCGCATGCCACTGGAATGGATTAGTTGAGTGCATGTTAGCAAACTTACGGGTTTAATTTATACTTTTTATTCCAGTGAGTTAACCAATACACTTGTTTTAGTTCTCCGACGCCAAAGGTGATACTGATAATAAATGTTAGGCTAATTAAAAACAAATGTCTTTTCACTGTGTGTTGAAGAGACAAGCAGGCCATTACCAATGTATATGGTAAGCAAGGCAGTATTCAAGTTGCATACAGTATATTATTATAAAAGTATAAAAATCATTACAATAAAAATGTACAGCCATTTGTCAGTCCACTGCTGGATAAAGGCTTCTTCCATGCCGTGTGTTGGTCACGAGGGATGTTTGACCATACTTCACCACACTGGCCAGTGTGGATTTGGTGAAGCCGGCGACCCAGGACCGGTTCAGATTCCACTCGCCACTGACATTTAGCAGTGGCTGGAAATCGAACTCAGAACGCTGGTGTCGCGCACTAAACCAGCGGGGGGGACCATAACAAGTCTGGGTCCCTGCAATGCGTATGATTTGTCAAACAGCAGGGCTGTTACAGAGGAAGTTGCAGGCAGCAGAGAACACTGGGGAGAGGTGGTGGGGGGGCATGCAAGAAGGCAACGCAGAGAGGCAGCGAGCAAAGGAGAGAAATAAATTTACATGGAGGTCATGTCGTTGAGGGTGTGGTCCAGCTCCTCGCTGACCGCCTTGTACTTCAGTTTCTGGTTGTACAGCTCGTCTGCACGGGACAGCCGCAGGCGGCAGACGGGTCAGGAGAAGACGGAAAGAGAGGCCAAGGTCGGGGGGGGGGGGGCGGGGGGTGCAGCGTGGGGAAAAGGAAAGTGCGTGCAGCGGAGCACGGGAAAGACCAGCGTGGGAGCGAACGCCAAGAACGAAAAAAAAAATAATCTTAAATGGGGCTGTGCTATGTCGAAGAAGGGCTGCTGCCCGAAACGTCCACTATTGTACACAGAATCGGAACACTCTTTGGTTCTTTCGGTAAAGTCACGTCTGTCTCCCCGACAGACCTGGTCTTCACCTGAGGACGGCTGCTTGCGTTGTGGCCGAAACGTCGTGAGAATTATTTAAATGTTTTATTTTTATTATTTTATTATTTCCCTTGTACGTGACTTTACCGAAAGAACCAAGAAGATGAATCCCTGCAGTCACGAAAGCTTTAAATCGAAATCAACTTACTTTGTTTCATCAAACCCTATTTGTTTCTGAACATAATACTTTCTTTGTTTACGATTTAGAACCAAAGGGGTGCAAGCAGCAAGAAGGCTGCAGTAATGGTTAAGAACCGCTGTGCTTGTAGAAGCCCCGACCCTGACTAAAGAGAGCGAGACTGGCGGCAGGCTTGACGGATGGGTCAGTGGACGTACCTTCCAAATCGTCAATGGTCTTCTCCAGCTTCGCCACAGACCTCTCGGCAAACTCGGCACGGGTCTCAGCCTGGAAGGGAGCAAACGCACCGATCGTTTTCCAAGGGAAGTTTTCTTCGAAGCGTCTGGACAGCATCGCTCTCCAATGTAAAAATAATTGGCAAGTGAATAAATCATGAGGGAACATCAGCCAGGGAATAAAAGGCGTCCGAGGAAACGTCCACCAGGGTAGATGTACCCTTTTTACTATTTACCATTTTTAGTTTACCAGGTGAGGCCTATTTGAACTATACATCTCTTTTTCAGAAGCGACCTGGTTATCACAGATGATAGCTCAGCGAAGAAGTGCCTTATCATCACGTGAAAATTTACAGCAGCCAAATATACGCCAAGCGCACGTTTCTAAAAACGTAGGATGTCGAGAAAAATCCACGCGACCACGGGAAGAGAGACACGCAAACTCCAACTATGCAGGCGTCAGGGTCAAGTCGAACCCATGACCTCCTGCGTACCCGGCGAGTTAGTTAACATCTCGCCACCATGGCACTCCACGGAGCGATGGAATCGGCTCACAAACAGGTGCTGGGTGGATCATTGCATTGCGGAATCGAGAGAGAGAGCAGTGGCTTGACCATGGGCGATGATAATATGACTAAACATCCAAAAGTAAAGAGCTTTCCATCTAAGGGCATAAAAAATTAATATCAAACATTGCTCAGAAGGACGTGTTTTAAATAGCCGCCTTGAACCGGTTTGGAGTAAGTCTCTCCCCCGGCAAGCTGTAACATTGACTGGGCCAGCTTTGACTTGCCCGGGTAGGTTACTGCAAGTGAGCTAATGTCCGCAGCTGGTGCTGCTGCGCCGGTGAGCGCACGGGCAGGGGAAGCGCAGAGCGCTGCCTCACCTCCTTCAGCTTGTCCGTGAGCACCTTGATCTCCTCCTCGTACTTGTCCTCTTTTTGCGAGTACTGAGCACAAACAGAAGATGGGGTGGGGTCCATCGGGCATCACGACAACATAACACAACAAACCGGCAGACAAGACGTCTCCATTTACCCGCCTGTCCACGTTAACATTTTTCGTCAAAAGGATTTCTTGCACAACCTATTGGTTGTAAGCCCTTGCTTTCTGGTACGTCTCCTTCACATATATATATAAATCCGTCTCTCAACTTTGAAAAAAAATTGAGGATTTTTTGCACAACGCATCAGTCCTAAGGCCGTGCCTTCTGGGAGTGCATAATTTCAGCGAGCTTTGATTTCAAGACAATTAAACTATGGACTGGTTTTCGACATAGTGTTTCATCAGCAGAGACAGGCTTGCTTGAATCAACGCTGGTGAACTACCGATCTTATAGATAAGGGTTCCTCTCCCCTTACAATACGAGGTCCAAGTTAAGACGTTACTAAGATAGTGAAATTCCTCCTGCCAATCAGACTGAGGTGTGAAAACACAATTCTGCATCATCCAGAACCGGTGGTTTAAAGTGCTGGCGGCAAGGGTCTCCACGACAAGGAGCTCAAAAGAGAGCCTCTCTGCAGAGTTCTATTTTGGCCTACTCTGTCACGCTGGTCAGAGCCCTCTTGGAAAAGGATGCAACTACCCACATTTTACCCCGCCGATCGACTCTGTCGTATCCATTCATGCTGCCGCGTAAAGATGGAGGGGGGGGGGGGATTCATGAAGCTTGCTCCCATTGTTTCAACCGCTGCGCCGGGAGGTGGGATCGAATCGGCGACCTCTGGATCGCGAGTCCAACGTGCTGCCAGTTATACCACGGGAGTATCGCTTTTTCGTTTGTTTAAAACCCTTTTAAACAAATGTTGATGACATCTTTACTAGGTCAGAGTATCCATTTCGGCTGTAAATGGTGCTTACGTAAATACAGAGCATATGTATTCAGAAGAAAGATGTATGTAATTGGGCAGTGCTGCTGCTGATGCATCAGATTAGGCAGTGATGCCACAACAACTTGAGACAAAATGCCTCGATGAGTTATGTCACCGCTATTGGCCAATGCCCTCGCACCACTGAATACCTCAGGTGTTGCCGCATAACGATTGCAGTAACAGCTGAGGTCATGCACTGAGACCAGGGGTGGGGAAAGTTTGGCGGGTGGGTCAGATAGTGCCTGTGATGACATTTTAAATGGCCCCTGGCAACACGAGGCCTACTACTTCTGAACGCCACGATACAAACAATCTTTACCCATCGCGATGGGAATCTTAGCAGCACTAGTCAGGTACCAGCGGTGAATATCTTGGTCCGTGTTGCTAATTTACGCATGGTCAAGACGCTCCTGTCACTGCAAGGACTTGCAGGGACACGCGCGTTATTCTTCACGCTATTCATTGCTCAACGGTTAAGGACTGTGTTGATGTGCATCCCACGATGGTAAAAAGGGGCAGCCCTGCAATTTCTCGCTCACCTATGTGTGGAAGGGTCGTCTGCTAGAGGGCGCTCTAAAGAGCTTCTCGGCCCACAGAATAGATTTGGAAGTCCAATTCGGCGCTCAGTAAGCAAAATGTTCCCTTTACCCCAACTTAAACCGTCGTCGATTCCCTTCAATGGCTGCAGAACCCATTGCCATAGTTCCTGGTCTACGCTGCCTCATGCTAGAGGAGTGCCTCTGAGGGACCCACACCTTATCGGACTGAGCCTCCAGAGACTTGAGGTTGTTGGAGACAGTTTTCAATTCTTCCTCCAGCTCGGAACATTTGCTGTTCGACCGCAGGTTGGGTGTGGCGAGGAAGAGGCACAAAGAGCCGAAGGAAAATGGGAGGGGAAAGGAAATAAAAACAGCCAGGACAGAGCAGAAAAGAATAAAGTGTGAGAAGCAAGAAGTACGGACCGTAAAATTAAAAAATGTTTAAACTGTTACGACAAATGTGTTTGTGTTGTCCTCACTTAAAGTTGAAAGTGGACGGAAGCGAAGTCGACATTTTACCGCAAGCGTAAAAGTATTTGAAAAACTTGTGATAAAAAATTGTTCACAGCGTGTTTACATTTTTTCAGCATGCACACACAAGTGGCCTAAGAACCTCTGGTGGGTATGTTTTCATTACGGCCGTTACGACAAGATACTGGTACAAAGAGCGTGGAGCGGCCACAATTACATTTTACCGCGTACAAGGTCATACCCGAGCAAGAACTTTGACAGTCATAAAAGCGGAGCGGCAAAAAAATACCAAGCCAGAAAGTTGGAACTTGAAAAACAGAATGAAGCCATTGCATGCACAAGAGTAAGTGCACGGCTGCAGAGGGAGAGAGAGCCAGAACTGCCTGACGTCGTGTTAAGACAATTCATTTATTTACCTGTTCTTCCGACGCGAATAGGGACCTCAGTTCCTCCTGCACGTGCCTTAGTTCGTCTTCCATTTGCCGGACCCGGCTGATTGACGAACGATTGACAGGCAGCCAGGCGGGTTAAGCGTGCGACCAACACAAACGCGTTAGTTAGTGAGCAGCGCGTCAAGCCATGCGGGTTAGTACACCGTTTGCACTGTTTAAAAATACATGGGGGAGCATCTGTCCTTCACACGCAAATTATTTACGAGGTTATTTTTAGACAGTCTTTTGTACACAGTGGGAATTTATTCAAGCGAATCCACCAACTGAAACAAAACAATGGATCGCCTGCAATCATTGCATGTAACATTCAATTTTAAACATTCCTAGATTAAAATATTGCCGTTTACTTGCTAATTATGTATTTGTTGCCAAAAGTTTTACCCAAGGAAAGCCTCGCTGAGTCTCAAGATACTTTCTTCAGGATGATCCTGTGCAATGGGAGGAGTTGGCCAATCCCACAAGGGGTAGACAATGAAAACGAGCATCTCCTGTGCAACCCCACGTCTATAATACCTGGCAAGCCCTCGTGGTGGTTCACCGAACCAAATACTGAATCAGGCTCAACTCGCCGCGGTGGCGAAATGTTAACTACCTCGCCTGGTATACAGGAGGTCGTCGGTTCGATCCCGACCCTGACGCCTGCATATTTAGAGTTTGCATGTTATCCCCATGGTCGCGTGGATTTTTCTCCGGGTCCTCCGGTTTTTCAATCCACATATGGAATCGGTATGCATTTAGAGTATTTGGCTGCTATAAATTACCACGTAATTATCCATTTAATTGGAGCTATCATTTGTGGCCAGGTGCTTAGTGGTCCTTACCTGAAAAAATTCAAAGTAGTTTCTAGTTTAGTTTAAGTTTCCAACATGTAATGAGATCTGGTACATCTCGGGTCATTTGGTCAAAGGCATCCAAAAAACATTCTGATCTCAACGGGGCTCTTACCTGGTTATAAAGGTCAGATATTTATCGATTTTAGGCACGAGCCAAAAATGTAGAAGAGCGTACAAACTACACGGTACAAGCCATCCAACAATACTTAAGGGTGTTATAACACATGCTTAGGTAGCCGTTGCCAACGCGTCCCGTGGCCGCGCACGCATTCGACACGAGGAATAGAAGGCGGCGGGTGCCGCCGACAATCGCTGTGCGCTCGCTCGTGTCGCACGCGGCCGCCGTGATTTCCCGCGGGCCGCACTCACGTTTCTGAGATCTCCGCGCGCTCCTCTGTGCGCTCCAGCTCCCCCTCGATGATGACCAGCTTACGGGCGACCTAGAGTCCGTGAAGGGCAACGCGCACGCGCACGCAACCACCAGGAACGTTACAGCCAGGGCTGCGGTTTTTCGCGAAATTGAAAAGAATTTATTTCGAACTGTTTTTTGTGTTCAGTTTGTTGTGTCTGCCCCCGCACATCCGGTTAGGCACGGTTGCCTATGTATGGTGCAGAACAATTTCAACATAGAGTCGAACCCCTCTTAACGACGGTAAATGGTTCCACAAAACCGGTCAATAAGTGATTTGGTCGTTAAGCAAGTATAGGAAATCCATACTCTTTGGTTCTTTCGGCAAAGTCAAGTAGATAGAAATAACTAAGTTAGAAATAACTAACTACGTGACTTTACCGAAAGAACAAAAGAGTATGGATTCCTGCAGTCACGAAAGCTTCAAATCAAGATAGGAAATTCACGTTAAAGGTTTAATTCGTTCCGATAGCATCGAAAGTTACCCTTTTTCATCCAATGAACGTACTTTAAAGATACTAAAAAAATTATAAACACTTAATATTAAAAGAAACATGGTTAATCAATGCATTTATTAATATTTACTCTATCTACAACAGCCCGCCGTTAACAAGGGAATGGTCAATAAGCAAACACATTGGGCTTTTTGGAAGCCCGTCTGTAAGCCATTAGTCGTTGACAGCGGTGATCATTAAGAGGAATTCTACCGTACACACATACATAACCGATTGCGGGTTTTCTATCTGGATAATCTGCCCATGGGTAATTAACTTTGCAGATTACCACGTCAACATTGGGGTGGTATAAGTAGTATTATTATCTGGTGTTGATGATGTCATAAATGTGAAATTCTGCAACAGAATGACTTTTAGTTTTTTGTCGAATGTACAGCTGCAATTGCGCTGTGCTCTGCATACGAAACGAATTGCGTATACGGACTTGAAATTTTTCTGGACATGTGTCTAATGCTTTTAAAACGAACTCGGCTTACTCCGAGTAATTATGCATGACAACTTTAAGAGGCTAATGTATCATCATTATCCGTGTGAAAATAATAGAGGATTTTTTTTTTCTCCCCGACAACCCCTTTTTGTAATGAGCGCAATAATGACCGTCTTAACGTGGGCCATTTAACGAGGGTCACTAAAGGAGAAAGGTTGCAGCGTTTGTATTTGCATGAAAATCTAATTTTGGACAGTTCAGACATGAATACAAATATTTGAATTGCAATAAAAATACAAATCGTCGTACTTATCCGTTTTAATCTAAATATACCCTCATACCACGTTATTGATGGGCCGATAAAAGTAATTATTATAATCCTGTGCTCATATTCTTTTTCATTAACATAAATTTCAATAATGGAATGACTTTTGTCGCTTGTGAATGAATGGCTTGAATGGTTGCATTGTATCGTACTAAATTGCCACTTATCTTTAAATACCACATTAATTATGGCAGCGCCACAAAGTATCATCACCACCACCCTGCACTCACGACAATGTTTGAGTAATTCTACGAATGAGTGACTTTCGTTGCGGTCACATCAACATCTTGAATGGATTTAAAGCTTTCGTGACTGCAGGGATTCATCTTCTTAGTTCTTTCGGTAAAGTCACGTAGAAGGGAAATAATAAAATAATAAAAATAAAACATAATAAAATACAATTCTCACGACGTTTCGGCCACAACGTAAGCAGCCGTCCTCAGGTGAAGAACAGGTCTGTCGGAAAGACAGCGTCTGAACGCTGTCTTTCCGACAGACCAAGAAGATCTTGAATGGAGTTAGTCTTGAAGTGAGCGAGTGAGCGACTCACCTCCTCGTACTTGCGATCAGCCTCCTCAGCGATGTGCTTGGCCTCTTTGAGCTGAATCTCCTGAAGTTCCATCTTCTCCTCATCCTTGCCAGCCCGGTTCTCAATCACCTTCATGCCTCTGTGGAAACACGCCAGGAACCGCGTTCATATTATTGATTCATCATCATTATTATTACACTGGTCAACAAAAAAAAAATTTCTGGCCTGGACTTTTGCAGCTGTTTTAGACTAATTTCAGGGTGCTGATTCCAAATTATTTTGATATTGGAGGCTTCAGCGTCGCGATGTCGTCCAGACTTTGCAGCAAACTTTCCTTGAAAATTATTCACGCATTTGAAGCTACCAATCAAGCCCAGTGGACCGCATTCTTCAAGAACTAATGAATCTCGGTCACTTGCCACACCGATAACCCTGGGGAGTTTTACCACCCCTGGTCGCCTGCGAAAGTGCGGCCCAATCGGCGACTTGGCGCAATTCACCGTCCCGCGTGTTAATGGTGACTGAACATAGGACAAGTGCATCGATGCCTGTTGTATATTGATGAATGTATTACTAAAAATCAACCTTTCTGAAGACAATTATCAATTGCGTCATTCAGTTTAACAGCTCAAAAGAGCACAATATCGATGAAAAAAAAGTCTGGTTACGTGTTCAGTGCCAATATTGATTTTTTTTCTCTTCTTTCTAGGCTTATATTAATGCTTTTAAAATGAATTTTTAATTTTGCTAGTGATGAATGTACCACTTTAAAGGTGAGTGTATTACAATCCATGTGAGAATGATACACTGTAATATCGTTTTTGACCCAATTGCTTTTAGCAAGTGCTATAACCACTGGTCTAACCACATTTTTCAACCTGAGGGTCATTTAAGGGAAAAAGATAACACATTTCCATTTTCATACAAACGCAATATTTGTACCACTTAGTAATAAGTCCACAGATTTGAATTTGCAAAGACGTACAAATCTCTCGACTTTTCTCTCCCCCCCCCCCCCCACAATGTTACCCCGATTGTGTGATCTGCACCCCATTCACGAGATAAAGGGTTTGCAGCAGCAACAAAAACAAACTCCCCAATATATTCTTGGTTGTGTTGCTTGTGTCGCAGTCGAAACGTCGTGAGAATTTTTCATTGTTTCATATTTTTATTACTGTATTATTTCCCTTCTACGCGACTTTACCGAAAGAACCAAGAATATGAATCCCTGCAGTCACGAAAGCTTTAAATCAAAATGTAAACTCCCCAATGTAATGTAAACTGGGCGAGTGCCTGGATTGGAACTCGGCGGTTCTCAGGGGAACTTGCTCAAGTGCCCTGGCCTCTCAACTGTCTGGCCAGCTCAAAAAAAAAACTTCTCGTCTCTGAAGCGACGTCTCCCGTTCTAAGTGGCTTTTTTACACGCACCAATCCACCGCAGCTATTCGTTTAACGACGGGTTACACCTCTAACGTGAGCAATTGTTCCTGCAAGGGTCAAGTGGAGGAATCCTAACATTGCGTCTTCACCTGTAAGCACCGTTTCAAAATTGCCAACATCAATGCTAACCTGCAGAGTACACGCCTTCCAGAGGAAACAAAACATTACATTTCGATTTAAAGCTTTCGTGACTGCGGGGATTCATCTTCTTGGTTCTTTCGGGAAAGTCACGTAGAAGGGAATTAATAAAATAATAAAAATAAAACATAATAAATTATTATGTTTTATTTTTATTCTTTTATTAATAAATTATTATGTTTTATTATGCTTTATTTTTATTCCTTTATTACTATATTATTTCCCTTCTACGTGACTTTATCAGTAAAGTCACGTAGAAGGGAAATATTAAAATAATTAAAATAAAACATTGTACAATATTATGCTTTATCTTTATTCTTTTATTATTTCCCTTCTACGTGACTTAACCGAAAGAACCAAGAAGAAAAAACATTACATGTAAAGCCCTTTGATCAATACACCATATGGGTCTTGGGGGTTATTTGGTCATACTTCACCACACTCATCAGTGCGGCATGGCGACAAGAAATGACTTGAGAGCATAGCAGTACAATACAACAACGGGCTTCGCTGCACTATCCTCTGCTGCCCATGACACAGCCGGCGGGAGCCTATAACAACGTTGTTGTGCAAAGCGGTCTCCAATCCAGCCACCATCTGGGCTCTACCCTGCTCTGCTTCCATGGTGTGACGAGATCGGGCGGGTGCATTCCGTGTGCTTCGGTTATAGGCAGCGTAAAATAAATACCGTACAGAACATACCATCACGCAAACGATACATCGTGTAACCCGTGCCGGTTTGTTCGCCATGGAAATTATTCGTGTTCAACTTTTTAAAACAATTCTTCTTTCGTACGGCTGCTGATGTAGTCGATGCAGACCAACAACTACAATTTCACATTCAGGGTGGTCAAGCCAGATAACCGCGTCAGGAGCACCGGACTGCATCCTGCTGCGATGTCTTCTTCGTATTTGTGGATCGGACGTCTCTGTTCTGGATGATCACAGTCGCATACTACTACTGGAGATTTTAAATTTTCCGTTTGTGCATCAGGTATCTGCATCTGCTGCCATGGTTTGTGCAGTGGATGGGATTCAGGGTGGACCATGAACAACTTCGTGGAAGATCAAACCCGGAGATCTTCTGCGTTGGGTCTTTCGCAAGGCGTTTGTTTGCGAGTTCTTTTGAACTCCATTCAGCTCTCTAAGTGGATCGTCAAGTAAATGCCATTTATTGCTTCTCTGCTGTAACAAGGCCTGACAACAGCGGCAGGGAGAAGGTGATACATCTGTAAGCAGGGCCCCGAAGTTCAGTAGGCCCCCCACACCATTGCAAAAAAAAATGTTTGTATTTACATAACGGGAGCCCACCTGAGCCAGAATATTATAGGTACAGACAGATCGGGGGACACATACATTTGTAGTCGTGCAATTCGTTATGAATTGCAATCACAATGTGATTGTAAAGGTAATTTTGGTTAACGTTGCTTTTGTAATTGTAATTTTAATTGATCCTGGGTGTGCGTACCACGGCCCCAAATCGCTCTCGATGCCCCTCGGCCGTGACCAAGTACCTGAATCACAAAGGGGTGCGGTGGTTGCGTCATGCAGCAAACACGTTGTGATCACCATGCCTCAAAAAACCTGCTCGGGAGCGACCTGCAGCCTGCGTTAATTAAATAACCGCCTTTCGCTACGTGGAAAAGGCACAACAAGACTGCCTTCACAACTTTCAGAGAAACCAACCCATGTTTGGTATTTTTTTTTTAAATGTGAGGCTTGTAAAATTAATGAAGCCCAACAGGTTAACTGGCTGCGTGGATGTAATCTGCTGCACTGCCTTATTGCTTACAATGTATCCCCACAGCAATCTACAACACCTGCTTCTTGTATGATGGTGACCCATCCAAGTAATATCCAGGCTCAACCAACCCTTGCTTTGTTTTTGAGATATGATCGAAATGGCAGCATTGCAGGTGATTTGGCCACGTGTAGGGTTCAACAGCAAGCAATGTGGTTGCTCGTGGTCACTAAATATAAACTCAACTAAAAACTAAACTTCTTTGGTTCTTTTCGGTTAAGTCACGTCTAAAAATAAAATAATAACTCAAAATAAAATAACACATTATTTTGAGTTATTATTTTATTTTTAGACGTGACTTAACCGAAAAGAACCAAAGAATAATTCCTGCAGTCACGAAAGCTCCTAAATTAGGATTAATAACTAAACTATTTTTTATTTTTCCAGGTGAGACCCACTGGAGCTATTTCGCTATTTTTCAGAAGCAACTTAGCCACAAATGATAGCTGAAGTGGCTTATCATGTGAAAATGTAGAACAGCTCGAAATGCACGTTGATTCTAAATGTGGTGGAAAGAAATCGGGAGGACCCGGAGAAAAATCCACACGACCACGAGGAGAACATGAAAACTAAAAATATACAGCAGGTGTCAAGGGTCGAGATCAAACCCACGTCCTCCTGTACACCAGGCGACGTAGCTAACATCTCTTCACCGCGGCACCCACAGCAGCAACAAAATATCCACAAGGAGACGGACGGTTGGTTCTCACCTCTCGCTCTCGTCGGCCGCCTTCTCGGCATCCTCCAGCTTCTGCAGGGCGGTGGTGAGACGCTCTTGCGCTCTGTCCAGCTCCTCCTCAACCAGCTGGATGCGCCTGTTCAGCGACGCCACATCAGCCTCGGCCTGCGGAACAAAAACAGTCGTCGTTGGTCGGAGCGACAAGACTCGCGACGACGAGAGAGATTTCGATGTAAAGCTTTCGTGACTGCAGGGATTCATCTTCTTGGTTCTATCAGGTAAAGTCACGTAGAAGGGAAATAATAAAATAATAAAAATAAAACATAATAAAATAATTCTCACGACGTTCGGCCGGCTGCTTGCGTTGAGGCCGAAACGTCATGAGAATTATTTTATTATGTTTTATTTTTTATTATTTTATTATTTCCCTTCTACGTGACTTTACCGAAAGAACCGAGAAAACGAGAGAGATGGTCGAGCACATATTCCAGTTAAGACGTCAATTTATCCCAGGGCCATAGCCGACTTTGTTTGAAATGAGCCAGTCACATGAGGCATCATCATCACGTTCCAGGGACAGATCACCCGTTGGTGTCCACTGCACGTTTCGTCTTTTGCTAATATGCTCAAGCCGTTGCACATCTTTCTGGCACCAACCTCTTATGTCATCGTAAAGACATTCTCCACGAGGTCTTCCTCGCTTGCCGGTTCCTTCCATTTTTACCCGAACACACTTTTAATCTTCCTGTTGTTGATAATTGGTTTTTTACCCTTCTATCTGGCAACAAAACTGACACCTTTTTACAAGGAGTCATGTTTGCATAGACCACAATACCTGCAGTCATAATGCAAACAAAAAACATCACTCTGATAAAGTGCACTGTCCTATCAGAGTTATGTTTTTTGTTTGCATTATGACTGCAGGTATTGTGGTCTATGCAAACATGACTCCTTGTAAAAAGGTGTCAGTTTTGTTGCCAGATAAAAGGGTAAAAAAAAACAATTATCATATTTTTACTGGCAAATGAGATTCCCATGGTGCTTCCTGTTGTTGTCCATCCTACATGTGTCCATACAGTGCCAGTTTCCTTCTCATCACTGCCTGCATCTTCTTCCATGCACAACCATGAGGCATAGCACTTTGAAATGATCCTCATCTTTCACTGCGTGCATCTTAGCCACACTAATTGGGTACGACTGGGGAATAAAATTGCGACAATTAATTATGGCAATTCATTGAATTGTGTAACGTTGGGAGAGCCAGGGGAGGTAAAATAAATAATCACAGAACTCATACTGATGAATTCGCACATGGCAAGACAACCGAATACATATTAGGGTGTTAAGATGTAAAATGTTTTATTGCCAGAAAGGGTAAAAACATTTTCTTATATTTTGATACTGGCAAGTGAGGTCCCATGAAGTATTTGGGACCGCACGATTGTAAGCTCGCAAACTGCGTGATGTGCATATACTGTATATTTCATTCACGTTGGCATCCACGATGAACATGGTTCAGTGAGACTGAAGGGTAAATAAAAATAAACTACCCACACAGTAGGGGAAACACAATAGCAGTCAACATATTAACTAACAAAATAAACTAACCTTGTTTTGTCTAAATACCCCTAATACATACTACTAATAATTCCGCTGCCAAGTTGTTACCTGCTTCCACAGGCAAGTGTGGCGATTAGTGCAAACCTCAGCAGGAAAAACACCTTTCCCGTTCCATTTGCTTGTCAATCAAAATTCGCGAATTTCCGGTGCAGGAGTTACGTGCCCCTCCCCCACCCCCAATGCTTTACACAAAAGTGTGTGCGAAGCAACGTCATCATTCTCTGTCTTCTAAAAATCACACCACGCTTTAAAGCTTTCGTGACTGCAGCGATTCATCTTCTTGGTTCTTTCGGTAAAGTCACGTAGAAGGGAACTAATAAAATAATAAAAATAAAACATAATAAAATAATTCTCACGACGTTTCGGCCACAACGCAAGCAGCCGTCCTCAGGTGAAAACCAGACGCTGTTTTCCCGACAGACCTGGTCTTCACCTGAGGACGGCTGCTTGCGTTGTGGCCGAAACGTCGTGAGAATTATTTTATTATGTTTTATTTTTATTATTTTATTACTTCCCTTCTACGTGACTTTACCGAAAGTACCAAGAAGATCACACCACGCATTATAAAAAAATAACCATACTTAAAGTAAATTACTGAACATAACCACGGGTATCGTATTCTTCCTCTTCTGATTGTGCACGTAATGCCTAAATCTAAAGCCACTGTTAAAATAATTCCTCCATGCCATGCTGGTCGTAAGGGTTCTTTGAATATAAACGGTGCTGGACTTTAAACACTGGTGTGGGTAATTGGTGCTGGGGGGGGGGTTAGATGCAGACCTAAAAGTACACAATGGATCTTGCTGTTCTGCACTATCCTGCCTACATACAACGCAGTCTATCTAGGCTCAACGCTACTCCACTTCTGAGAAAGGGCGCATTCTGGGTGATACGGCCAAAGGCCAAGGTACTGTCACCATTACATGGCACTGTACGAAATTATCAGCAAATAAATCAGTACGTTACTCAAAGTGTCAGAAAGCCTAGTCACCAATAACCATAAATTTTACCCTGAAGTGTGAGGTCAAAACTATGCCATTATCCGCACTGCATTCTTTCGACACCAATCACTTACTGAAACAAAACCCAACAACATCTGCTGTATCATGAGGCCTCCTTTGCCAGTACCAAAATATACTAATAGGGGTTTTCCCCGTTTTTCTGGCAACAAAACTGACACCTTTTGCAAGGAATCATGTCAACATTAACCACAATACTTGCAGTCAAATGCAGACAAAAACAATACTCTGATAATTTATGCATTGTCCTTGAAATTGATTGGCCCACACCAGAGACAGCTTTGCTTAGAGCCTAGTCTCATATGGTGTTCGACCAGATGACGCCAAAAAGGTGTCAGTTTTGTTGCCAGAAACAAGGGGAAAACCCCTATTAGTATTAACATCTGCTGTGCCACAAAGCCAATGACTCAGAAATGCAATTAAGTCTTGTGAACATGCAATAACCGAAGTGCCAGTGTGTGTGTGGAATGAAAACAATGTTCAACTGGAGAGATGCATGCCAAGTCTATCTTGTGAAATTAAAGGCTCATCGGCAGATGCACTGGAGTGAATTATTACACTGAACTGACAGCGTGAGAGAGAGAGGAAGGCCACATGTTTTTGGCACGAAGTTTTGAAAGTGCATTTTTGACATCTTTGTAAAAAACTAAATGTTAGCCCACCCTCCTCATCTCTGAAATGTAACCAACAATACTCGCAATACAGGTATTGCTGCCGTCTACAGCAACTTCCTTAAGGGAAATGCTGCCAAAGCCAGCACGGTTGGCTACGTACGGTGCGATAGAAGTTCGACACGCACAGATACGAAGAACCGAGTTATGGAGCCCTTTGTTAATAAACGCACGGCGCAATGTTTGAAATACTGCGAAACGTAAACAAAGAGTCCCTTTAAAAAAGCGGAGGCGTTTATTTGAAATTTACACCACTGGTGGTAAAGAGCTATCGGTAAAATCGCAAAATTGCAGCGTCTTTTGTGGGTTTTTTTTATTTGCAGCATCTGCCTGTGACAAATCGCCTGGAATGCACCCGATCTGGTCGCACCTCGGCGTTTGAAGGGTTGAGTATTCGGATAGGCGAACACCACACCTCACACAAGTGATTTCGGGCAGCAGAGGGCAGTGGGGTAAAATTAATTGTGCTGTAATATTGGCCACATCTATGAGCCTCCTCACATTCAAACCCGCACTGACCACGACCTGCATCGTATGGGGGGGGGCTCATTTAGCAGTGGTTTGACAAAAGGACTTTACACGTATAATATGCAGCATCTACGTTAGGCCATGCTGTTGCACCTTGATGCGATAAAGCAGACATCGTCTTATTACAGTATCTACCGCAGCTAAAAATGGTATTAACCGTAGAATAATTAAAATGGTGTCAAAAGTTAAATCCTGGTCATGTATTGACCCTTCAGCCCTCTGTTAATCGATAGCTGGATGAAGGCCTCCCCATGCAGTATAGAATACAGTAGAAATGAAGATGTATATACAATAGTAAAATTAAGCATTTAAAACCTCGGCTATTGCAACTAATAAAAGTATGTTTTTGTATTCTATTTTTTCATTGAATTTGTTAAATTAGCAACAAGGAAAAACGATGTTCATTTCCTTAGAATTAGACCTTTAAGCAATAGCAGGAATAGCATACAGGAAAAAAAATCTAAATGCAATAAATAATGCCAAATACAGAGGCCCGGGCCTAGAAGCCTGCGTTGCCACGCCACTCTCCTAGAAGCCGCTACCGCTTGGGGCGCGCCACACCCGGCAGAGCTGCAGATTGGCTGCAGGGGTGTGCGGTGGTCCCATCACGGACCCTTAACGTGGCATAGGTGACGTACACACCTCCTAATTGCAGTGGCGTGCACCAAATTAGACTGCCAACTTTTTTTGTGTGTTAATTACATGTTTTCCACCAAGTTGGAAATCATAGCGTTTGGAAATTATTATAAGTCCCACTTCGTGTGGTGACACAATGCCAGGAGGATTTCAGTTCAGTTTATTAGGACGGGTTCAGTGGTTACTTTAAGATACATTAACCTTTACAATCTACCGCTTCACGGTGACAAATAATACCAATCACGTCGTAATGTCACAAAGTGAGGTGAATTTACTGCAGAAAGGGCGATCAGGTAACGAGCGAATGGCCACTGGATGTACTCTCCCTCGCCACAGTAACGTGGAAATCTCGCCGTTTGCATCGCGTGAGCAAAAACTATTGGTCAACTACGGGCGTTCAAAGCTGATTCTGTGTGCGGTGGCATCGGCAGGTGAAGTTAAGACAAGCGAGCTCGTCCTAACCTCACCTTCGCATTCACCTATTGTCCTTTCTGGAATTATCAACTGCTTATGCTGCTGCTGTTGTTGCTCATGATCATTGTGATGATGATGGTGTTGGTGAAACACTTCATTAAAGAACTAACACGGTTATATGTAAGTACGTACAGGTACGGCAGGACAGGTGAGCGTTACCCCACTGCCTTTTGCTCGCTGTGTCTTTTTCTGGAACGATCCGTGACTGCTGCTGATGATGATGACGATGAGGCCAGGTGAGGGGCTATGAGACTAGGTGAGGGGGCTATGAGGAGAGCAGGTGAGGGGGCTATGAGGAGAGCAGGTGAGGGGGCTATGAGGAGAGCAGGTGAGGGGGCTATGAGACCAGGTGAGGGGCTATGAGACCAGGTGAGGGGCTATGAGACCAGGTGAGGGGGCTATGAGGAGACCAGGTGAGGGGGCTATGAGGAGACCAGGTGAGGGGGCTATGAGGAGACCAGGTGAGGGGGCTATGAGGAGACCAGGTGAGGGGGCTATGAGAGCAGGTGAGGGGCTATGAGACCAGATGAGGGGCTATGAGGAGACCAGGTGAGGGGCTATGAGGAGAGCAGGTGAGGGGCTATGAGGAGAGCAGGTGAGGGGCTATGAGGAGACCAGGTGAGGGGGGCTATGAGGAGACCAGGTGAGGGGCTATGAGGAGACCAGGTGAGGGGGGCTATGAGGAGACCAGGTGAGGGGCTATGAGGAGACCAGGTGAGGGGGCTATGAGGAGACAAGGTGAGGGGGGCTATGAGGAGACCAGGTGAGGGGCTATGAGGAGACCAGGTGAGGGGGCTATGAGGAGACCAGGTGAGGGGACTATGAGGGGACCAGGTGAGGGGGCTATGAGGAGACCAGGTGAGGGGGGCTGAGGAGACCAGGTGAGGGGCTATGAGGAGACCAGGTGAGGGGGCTATGAGGAGACCAGGTGAGGGGGCTATGAGGGGACCAGGTGAGGGGCTATGAGGGGACCAGGTGAGGGGGCTGAGGATAGGAGGTGAGGGGGCTATGAGGAGACCAGGTGAGGGGGCTATGAGGAGACCAGGTGAGGGGGGCTATGAGGAGACCAGGTGAGGGGCTATGAGGAGACCAGGTGAGGGGGCTATGAGGAGACCAGGTGAGGGGGCTATGAGGGGACCAGGTGAGGGGCTATGAGGGGACCAGGTGAGGGGGCTGAGGATAGGAGGTGAGGGGGCTATGAGGAGACCAGGTGAGGGGGCTATGAGGAGAGCAGGTGAGAGGGCTATGAGACCAGGTGAGGGGCTATGAGACCAGGTGAGGGGGGGCTATGAGGGGACCAGGTGAGGGGGGGGGGGCTATGAGACCAGGTGAGGGGGCTATGAGGAGACCAGGTGAGGGGGGGCTATGAGACCAGGTGAGGGGGCTATGAGGGGACCAGGTGAGGGGGCTATGAGGAGACCAGGTGAGGGGGGGCTATGAGACCAGGTGAGGGGGCTATGAGGGGACCAGGTGAGGGGGCTATGAGGAGACCAGGTGAGGGGGCTATGAGGGGACCATGTGAGGGGCCTATGAGACCAGGTGAGGGGGGCTATGAGGAGACCAGGTGAGGGGCTATGAGGGGACCAGGTGAGGGGGCTATGAGGAGAGCAGGTGAGGGGGCTATGAGGAGACCAGGTGAGGGGGCTATGAGGGGACCATGTGAGGGGGCTATGAGACCAGGTGAGGGGGGCTATGAGGAGACCAGGTGATGGGCTATGAGACCAGGTGAGGGGGGCTATGAGGGGACCAGGTGAGGGGGCTATGAGGAGACCAGGTGAGGGGGCTATGAGGAGACCAGGTGAGGGGGCTATGAGGAGACCAGGTGAGGGGCTATGAGGAGACCAGGTGAGGGGGCTATGAGGGGACCCGGTGAGGGGGCTATGAGGAGACCAGGTGAGGGGGGGGGCTATGAGGAGACCAGATGAGGGGGCTATGAGGAGACCAGGTGAGGGGCTATGAGGAGACCAGGTGAGCAAGTTGCGAGCTATCGCAGGCTGCCCTCCTCCTCCACTCTGAAGAAATCCTCCACACGTTGCCTTCTACTACATAACACGACCACGGCCGATGGTGCTGCTGATGAATTTGCTAAAGACAAGAAATGTGATGCTGCGTTGGTTGCGACGGCACGAGTCAAAACACGTCACGACGAGGAAACTACACACACACACGTACGGTACAAACAGGCGACGTTTCGGGCAAACGGCCTCGCCCAACTCTCCCTCACCCCTGACCCCTACCCTTTCAATCTTCCTGCCATGCCGAGGAGAACCCGTCGCCCGAAACGGAACTTCATGACAGAGCTCAGGTGGAGGAGGGCGAGGGGGGCGCTGGTTAGGCAACTAATCCACCACCTTCAACCCTAAGGGAGACAAGATATCTTCTATTTACGTTTTAAAAAATACCACCTACCCACCATCAACTCCCTCCTCCTTCTCCCACCATCACCACCACCATCACCATACTCTCTTACTTTCTCTTTGCCGTTAATCTCGGAGTCCAGCAAACTCTGCAGTCTCGAAACGTTGTCTTCTGTCTCGTCGGCCCTTTCCTGCAGCGCTCGGATCTTCATGCGCACCACCTCCACGCAGTTCACGACCGTAGTCATGGCCGCGACGTTCCGCCACCACCACCAACAGCAGGAGCAGCAGAAACCCACACGGCCAAAAGCACCGCGACCCCGGAATTCAACTTTAAACCTTCGCAGGAACACTGTGGGGGTGGTGCAGCTGGGGCGGTCTTCTCTGAAGGTTTTGCTTTAAAAAGTTAACAGAGTTGTTGTTGTTGGTGGTGGTGGTTTGGTTGTTGTCGTCTTGAAGCGACTGCCTCGCGGTTGCTGCTGTAACGCATTGAATGTCCTTGTGGTGGCTGTGGTGGCGGTGGTGGCTCACGGCTACCTGGGACGGAGGGGAGGGGTGGCGGGGGGGGGGAAACGCCTCGATGCGGTGACGTCACGGGCCCGCCCTATAACCCTCATCACCCACAAAGACAAAAGAATCCACCACGTGTAGCCTTCACAGACTGTAGGGGCAAGTGCTGTTGGCGAGCACCTATGAAGGCCCGCACGGCACACGAGGGGGGGGGGGGTAGCCAGCACCACCACGCCCGGCCGCCTTTGTCTCCCCCAGGTGGCAATGGGTTTCTTACGCACCACACCAGGTATTACTCATTTGAGGCTGAGTCGACCTAGGGGAGAGCCCAGCACCGGTTCAGATAAATCGTCACCGGCGTTGTCACCGTGAGCGGGAATCAAACTCGGGTCGCCGGGTTCGTAGCGCAGCGCGCTAACCGCTATCCCACCGCTCCCCACACGCAGCCACACACACACCCATTCATTAGTCACCACTCAGGTATTCAGTCGAAAAGGTATCATTCATTCATTCGGGGTGTTCAAAGTGAGGCGCTGTTCGTTCATTCATTCACTCCTCACCACACCTCGGATGCTGTATTGAAGTGAGGTTTGCCATTTCATTTAAAGTGCGGTTTGGCTACGTACGGTGCGAATGAAGTTCAACATAGGCATCCATATGGGGCCGTCCATAAATGACGTCATGCGATTTGGGACGATTTTTGACCCCCCCCCCCCATCGTCACACGGCGTCACAAAAAGTCAGACCCCCCCTTAAATATGACGTCACAAAGCTCTGCCCTCCCCCCCCAATAAAATAAAATGCTTCAAATCGCTTTAAACTATTGTCATTGTAGTACGCATTTAATGTGGCGCTGCACTCTGACGTTGTAGGAGAAAACATTTATTAAAAAGTCTATTTAATTAAGTAGAACGTGTTGTCTATATTTATTTAAAGTTGCGCATTTTGATGTGACGTCACATTTCTCAACCCCTTCCCCCTCGTCACACATCGTCACAAATGTCTGACCCCCCCCCCTAGGTGCGTGACGTCATTTATGGACGGCCCCTATATACATATAAGCGAGTTGTCAATTCGCGGACTAACTCACACGAGGTGTAATTAATCACTGGGGTATTCAATCGAGGTGTAAGCCATGCACTTAGGTAGGCAGTCGAGGCGTAATTAATTAATTTACTCACTTAGGTATGAAATTTGGGTGTCATTAATTAATTCACTTAGACATTCAGTAAAGGTGTTATTTATTCACTTAGGTATTCAGGTGGGGTGTAATTCAATTACATGGTTAGGGGCCGTCCATAAATGAAAGTGTACATTGCCTAGGTGAGGGTGTTATAATTGTATAATTCTTTTCCGCGGGTACCCCCTGTAGTAGCCTCGCACACCACCAGGGGTCCGTGGACCACAAGCCGGGAATCGCTGCTCTATGCCACGCGTTCGACAATCCAAGTTAACTAGATACAAGTATTTTTGGAAAACAGATGATATTTACTGTATTAAATATTGTAATAATTCCAGTAGCATCGTTAAATTTACAGGCCCTTATTAATCAACTGCTGGTTAATAATCATACTCTGATACAGTTTGTAATTCCCACAATATTTCGCAGGCATAAATGACCCCCATGACTCATGCTGTTTCAGTCGTAGGAGTTGTTTGACCATACTTCACCACCCTGGCCACTGCGGTTTGGTGAAGGGTTTAATACATTTTAAGTTAACTAAACTATTTTATTTTACCAGGTAAGGCCCACTGGGCTATATAGCTCGTTTTCAGAAGCGACCTGGCCACAAATGATAGCTCATAAAAGTGGCTTATCACGTGGAAATGTATCGCAGCCAACTGCTCTAAACGCATGGATTCCAAATGTGGAGGGAAACACTGGAGGGCCTGGAGAAAAATCCACGCGACCACGGGGAGAACATGCAAACTCCAAATATACAGGTGCCAGGGTTGGGATCGAACCTACGGCCTCCTGTATACCAGGCGAAGTAGTTAAACATCTCGTTCTTAGCAAAGGGTTTGGCGAGGGTTATCCAGCACTGGATTAGCCGTATCACTCGCCACCCATGTTGGTCGTAGCCGGGGAATGCAACTCAGGTGGCCGGGTTCATAGCGCGGTGCGATAACCACTCCATCACCCACCGCTGCACCCACTCCTATAAATACCGCGGCGTGTGCCCAGGTTTTTGCTCAAGCATGCCCTTTTTGGCCGCGTCAGGTTGGATGAGCCCCTGTGGGCTTTGCGCGCACACACACGCACGGCTCAGGAGGCCATCCCCACACCCACTTGCCACGTCTTAAATAGCAGCAGAGTTGAACCCCTGCACTCGCTCACCCCCTTGGAGGGCAGTTTTTTTTCTCTCTCTCTCTCATCGTGGTCAGCGAAAACCGAGAGAGTGCCGCTATAAATAATCCGTGCACACTCAATAGACCGTAAATAACAATTACGAGATGCGAAAGTTAATTTTAAGAGGAGGCTCGCCGCAACGAGATCTGCCGGACCAGAGGGCCTTGTTGGGTTAAAATCGAGGGATGACTTTCAATTTGGATAACAAATTTACCCCTCCCCCCACCCGCTCCAACCTCCCGGCAGGGGTTCCAAGTCCCCAATTGCTGCAAATGCGAACCACTTCGTCTAATAAGGGATTTTGCACCTACCACTCGGCAAAATGTTCAGTTTGCCAATTTACCGCGACCAGTACACGAAGGACTGATCACCCGTAGACAATTATTATTATTAATCCACGCGATTCATGACTGGCATTTATAATCGTGTGCTGGCTATGAGGAATTGCGTCAAACAAATCATTGCAGTGCCCTTTAGTTGAGATACCGTTGCATGTGGATGTTTCATTAATCTAAATTGTAATATGCTGCGGAACATATCGTGACCCCGGCGCGACAGAGCCACGTTTAGGTGAAATGTTTTTAAAGTTGTTTTGAATGTGTTTGGAAAATCACGAAGTCGTCATTTAAAATACCATTGCATTGGCGAGCGCATGTTCAACATGATGAAGATATCGTACTCGGCGTGCATATAATGTGCACCTTAAATAACCTGAGATGACATACATTGCCAAAAGCAGACCGCTGCACTGCTGTTCCATATTCCAGAGTCAGGTTAGAAACGTTGCCTTCAGTTGCACCGTGCTATTTGTAAAGTACTTGTAACGATACATTAACAAACATTTGAAGTCAACTATATACCTCTAGATTTCCAAAGTAAAAAAAAAACCATTAGTATGACCTCTTCATCGTTTGTCACCTTGTTAAACTCATAGGCCATCATTCACATCAACTTGCATCTTTATCTGCGTGACATTTTCGCTTTATATTCCGTGCCGCTTAAAACGAGATAAGCTATTGTAATCGGCGACAGTTACGGATTAAGCAAAAAAAAAACAAATCACGCACGCACGCACAACAAATATGCCCATCCCTTCTGTTTCATCTTGGAGACCAGCAGTGACAGGATTACCATGTAAAGCCCTGCGCTAAAAATACGAGCCTTGCGCCTGCAAGGGGCAACATTCCCAAGTCGTATCGCCTTTCTGCAGGCCCGCTTCATCACGCCCGCTCGCCCAGATGTATGCAGGGCTGACAAGAAGGAGGGGAAGCGGTGATGGTCCATTGGGGGGGTGGTGGGGGGGGGCCTAAGCACAAGTTATATTTGGAGGGCCCTCCCTGTTAACGTATCAATATCCGAGTGAGATGACGCACCCACGAGATGGACTATCCAGAGGTCCCTCTAGTGACGTGATCAATCAATTGCAGGGCTATCTATGTAACCTTTTTTTTCCGGAGAGGCTAAAGCCTCTTCTTATTTTTTGACCATTTTGATACTGGTAAAAAAAG
The DNA here is from genome assembly GCF_965212315.1 of Lampetra planeri. NCBI lineage: Eukaryota > Metazoa > Chordata > Hyperoartia > Petromyzontiformes > Petromyzontidae > Lampetra > Lampetra planeri. Next base: position 7,827,281 of record NC_136159.1, read on the forward strand.
AGAGGTCCCATATACATAACTGCTCAAGCCGAGCTATGGTCTAACACTGGTGGTGAGACAAGTCCATAAAGAAGGCCGTCTCTGGTGCAGGCCAATCAGTTTCTAAAACAATGCAGACATTGACTCGAAGCTTTCGGTAAAGTGACTTTACCGAAAGAACCAAGGAGTAATGCAAACATAATTATCAGAGCATGTTTTGTTTGCATGTTTTGGCCACAGGTACGTGTGGTTAATGCAGACTTGATGCCTTGCAATGTGTCTGTTTGGCGATTGAACATCTGAACACTTCCTGTTTTTTTATATTCTTGGTTCTTTCGGTAAAGTCATGTAGAAGGGAAATAATGAAATAATAAAAATATTCTCACGACGTTTTGACTGCAACACAAGCAATCATCAAATTATTTTATTATTATTTCCCTTCTACATGACTTTACCGAAAGAAACAAGAATTTGAATCCCTGCAGTCACAAAAGCTTTAAATCAAAATTTAAAAACCTCCTGTTTTATTGCCAGAAATGGTAAAGTCAATTGCAGAGCTGCACCTTCATCACCAACACCTTGGCGAGTGAGACGACAGAAGGCATGCAGACTTCTATTGAGATGATAGGGGTGAAGGCAAATGCCAGATGCGGACATCGTGGACGTGAGAGGTGAATGGGATTGTAATGTCCATTAGCCTTTTATGTTTATTGGGATTTTAGTTGACATTTGATGCACCCCTCGTTTTGTTTCACGAATCCAGCCCCCCCTCCCATTGAGCCACTTGGGGCAATACGCTTTCGAGCTGTGTGTTGATGCAATTTAACACTCGGTAGGCTTTCTCGAGCGATGTTATTCGTAATAAATGTTTATTTTCTGGCTTTCATCGCCAGCGAAACGTCGTACTCGAATTGTAAATGTTGTGGGTTTACTCTCCAACACACCGGTGTGCTGTCCAAGTAACTAATTGGCACGTTCTGTTTACATTACAAACTTTACTAATTCGGCTTTGTCGGGTGGTGATGGTGGTGGTGGCTTCACGACACATTTATATTTACGCGATTTAACCCAACAAAAACATCCCTTATATCAATATTACTATTACGTGTGTGTGAGCGTGTGTTTATTCCGAGGTCGACTCAGCCTCTAATGAGTACCTGGTGCGGTGTGTAAACCTTGTCACTCGGGAGACAAAGGCGGCCGGGCGTGGTGCTGGCCACCCACCCCCTCGAGTGCCGTGCCGGCCTTCGTAGGTGCTCGCTAACAGCACTTGCCCCTACAGTCTGTTACAGGCTACACGGGAGGTCTTTGCATTTTTTGTGTGTATTTTATTTCCTCGTGCGTATCCCCTGCATGTCCTGGGTCGCTCTGCGTTTGCTCGACTCGGAGCGGCTGTCAAAAGTCCCCGAGTCTAATTTCCTCCCCCCTCCCCACCAACACTCTCGTACCTTGGCGTTGTCCCCACGAGACACACGGCCTTGTATACCTAGCCGTGTTAAATATATTATACAGCGGCGTACAGGTGTGTTTCCTCTTCATAGGCGACAGGTGCCGCCATAAATCAACAGTGAGTTCAGATTGGGTCGCCGATTACAGCCCCTGCAGTTGGAGGACACGAGGCTGGGGGGGGGGGCCAAGGAAGTTGAGCTGCTGCCTCTTCTCATCATCTGGCGGTCGCCTGATGATGCTGGTTGTGATCACCGGCGAAACGTCGTTACCCGAATTGTAAATGCTGCAGTGGGTTTACTCTCCGACACGCCGGTTAGTGCTGGACTAGTAGCGAATTGGCACGTTGCGTTTGCGCGACACAGCCTTACTAATTTGCCGTGTCGGGTGGTGGGTGGGTTGAACGACACATTTAGATGTAATCGATCCAACCCCCCCCACCCCAAAAAAAACCTCTATTACGAAGCCTCTTCTGTTATTTAAAACTTTTTGTTGTTGCCGAGTTCAGACTTAAAGGCCCCCACGTGCCAGACGGCACAGCAACGTCGAAGTTGGGACTTCGATTTCGAGTCGAACCGCGTTTCTTGAATCGAGCGAGGTTACTGCGAGAGCTTGGGGGGGGTGGGGGGGGGCACGGTGGGGAGGGGGGGGTGGCAAAGTCGAGCTGCGCAAAAGAGAAAGAGACCGAGGCGTGAGCCGCAGAAGCTGGATTCAGACGCAAAAAATTTGAACCAACCTGGACCGCATGTGGAGGGTCATGAGCCGCACAAGCTACGGTGCTATGATTAAAGTTTGTACGTGGTGACACACATGTTCAACAACTTATTCTTCTTCTTTCGTACGGCTGATGATGGAGGCGCAGAGCATCAACTACAATTTCACATTCAGGGTGGTCAAGCCAGACAACGACCGCGTCGGAAGCAGCGGACTGTCTCATCGCTGTCCCACTTCTAGGCTCCCCGCCTTCACCAACTCGTAGTGGCCCAGCGTGGGAAGTGTGGTCAAATAACCTCACCCCCCCCCGCACCCCCAACAGAGGGCAGGGAAACCCCCCCCCCCCCCCATTGTTGTACTGTGTTTCTATGCTCCCACTTCTAGGCTCCCCGCCTTGACCAACTCGCACTGGCCCAGCGTGGCGGAGTGTGGCCAAATAACCCCTCCCTCCTCATACCCCCCCCCCCACCAACAACCCCCATGTCATCGGGAGGCCCTCGTCCAGATTGGCAACGAATCGATTCTCGAAAATCGAATTGTGCCCCCGTGAATCCTCACAACGGAGTTGCCGGTTCGGCGGGGTGTGCAAGTCGTGCGCGCCTCCCATGAGAAGGTTGAAAAAAATCGCCACTACTCTTAGTTTTTTCGGTAAAGTCACGTAGGTAAAAAATGAAATAAAAATTAATAAATTTTTTACCTACGTGACTTTACCGAGAAAACTAAGAGTATGAATCCTTGCAGTCACGAAAGCTTCAAATCTAAAATCGCCACTCTCGAGCGAGTGGCCTGTGGCGTTCACACGCAAGAGCCACCGGCCACAGGGAGGGCTTTCTCTGCGCGAAGGCGTTGGCAGTACACAAATATGAACAAAACCTGCACGGCCCTTCTCGGTCTGTCACGTAGTGAACTGAACACTGCCTGGGAGACAGCCAAGCTGATTGAGAAAGAGGGCTCCCAGTATGGATGGGAATCGAAGTTCAAATCCTGGCCAGAGTTAACTGAAGTGTCTTGAACTTATGATGATGATGATGATGTTATCGTCAGCGTCGTCGTAATTTATAAAACGATCACCGCCTAATGAGGCTGCGCCAAAGGTGGGTGCAACGATTGCGTCGATTGCGTCGATTGCAAGCGATTTCGACGCTCAAGATATGTTGCGTAACAATCCATTATTTTACGATGCCCGGTAATTATATTGCGAATCTTACCTTTGGGGCTACTGAGACGAACAATAATACAATTGAGACGTAGGAAATAAGAACGCGGGAAAAAAATCTGGTCATTAAAGGAATCGTGACCCCCCCACCCCCCAAATCATGATAGTACATTCATTCATGACAGGGTGAAGACGAACACTCGTAGCGATTATCCGACGGAGAGACTTGGCAATTAGCCTTGCCGCGGTAATGTGGAATTCCCCCCACCGATTTAGCTCTGCCAGGGGACAGGCGCACCGGCCGCCTCGCCTTCACATAATTGAGTTGCCCCGGCGAGACCCGGGGTAGCGGTGAGTGACAACCAACTCGCGGAGCCAGCTTTGTCGGTCCATCTTAAATCGACACGCGGTCGGTCATAAGTTGTGACTCGAGCGGGCAGCCCTGTACCCGACACCGCAACTCTTGTACCTGCTCGTCCTGTACCCTGTAACGCGGTGCTGCACACATGCCACGTGTACATATCCCCACGAAAATAATCGAGAGGAATTAAAGAGAGAGAGAGAGAGAAAATAATAAATGTTGTTTCAAAGGCTTCTACAAGTCGCAATCAACTTAGTTTCCCAGTAGGGAGAGATATTGCGACTGATTTGACCCAATTACACAACACGTGAGCACATCTTGAAATTCGGCAAATTTCGACCGTGATACAGCACCCACAACACGTGGGCCTCACTCTATTTCAAATTACGTCACGGGGCCCTTACACCCCCCCCCCCTCCCCGCAGTATTAACCAGGGCAGCCGCACGTGTCGAACCAGCGAAACCTCCGCCACGAGCGGGCGGGTGCTACCCTTTCGGCCCCCCGTCACCGCCTGCCCCCCCCCCCCCCGGTGACAAATAAGGCCGTAGCCGAGCCGGGAATGCGAAGACTCCCCCCCCCACCACACCCAGCCCCCCACCCAGCCCCCATCCAGCCCCCCCCTTCACCCCCTGAGTGTCGGGAGATGTTTCTTTTTTAAATCCTTTATATTAAGTTCACTTGCTTGCTTGCGCGCTTACGACCGTGCAAATCTTTCGGTCGTTTTTTAACCCCACTTCCCGTGATCCAATCGAGCTAACATTTTGCACACAGACTCGTTGTGCGTGACAATTTATTTTCGTAAAAACATTTTTCCATAACTTTCCACTTTTTAGGATTTTTTTTTCATATTTAATTTAAAATACCAATGTGCTAAAAATGAAACTCTTACTCTAGTAAAACAGAAATGAATAATAAAATAAAACCGATGCCACGCATATAAAGGATTTATAGTGAAAAACTTTGTTTTTACGGGTTAATTTTTTTACTCACGTCAGCCGCTTTCTTCTCGGCGACCTCAAGCTTCTCCTGGGCGTCCTTGAGAGCCTCCGAGTACTTGTCCAGCTCGTCCTCTGTCCCCTTGAGCTTCTTCTGCAGAGCCACCAGCTCATCCTCGAGCTGCGTGTCGGCGGGCGAGGGAAGGAGGAGGGATGGAGGCAATGTCAGGATAAAACCACGAGATAAGTTGTTTTGCAGCGCACACCGCCGTGATGTGTAACAAAGCCACGAATTTAGCGCTTCCGAAATAAAATCAAACCGCCCATTGTCGATGTTCGGGTTGCATCTATCCGTGCGGGGCTTGGAGTGTGATATCTGATCGTATGTCTGGTGGGGTATTCTCCGGGTTCTCTGGGTTTCTTCCGCGCGAAGCCAATTGATCTTGAGCAGAATTGACCGAACATCCCAATGCAAATAATGTAATCGATGAAACCGATGGGTCACTTTAAATTTGTTCGATTGCTTTTTTTTACTTTACAGCCGACCACTCAACTATGAAAGAAAAAACCTTTACAAAATGTTCGTGTCGCCGCTGATCAATTTTTGCGTTGTCTCCCGAAAGTGTCGCTGGAAAAGGGACTCTAAACGAATCTTTAGAAATCCCACGGCTGCGATAGATTTGTTGGGAAACCCCAGTCCTGGTGTCTCCCCACGGTCTATATTTATTGCGTTGAGCAATTCTAAACGAACGCAATTATATTTCGGGGGGAATTAAAATATCACGACAAAATCTTCCATCTGGACGACCAGATGTGTCTACGCTAAGGGGCCTCTGTTCGATCTAATTCAATCACACACACACGGATGGGTTATTTATAAACGTGCAAAACAAGTAATTGCGTGCGATAAAATAAGGATCGTTTCGCAAATATGACACGCAGCGTCGTACGCGTTACACCGCCCACTGTTTCCACTTCTTCAGCAAGAAGAAGTCGACGAAGAGAAAAGACAAATGTCCCCACGTTTTGAATCGCTTGCGATTCTTTCGCCTTGAAAATTTGCGTCCGCGACCCTCCGACGGTGTTTTCAGGTTGCACCGCGCGGCGTTCGGGGCACGGTGTCCGACGTTTCGTTCCACGCGCGTTGGGAGCATCTTCAGGACCCCCCCCCTCAAGTCCGCCAAGCTCCCCAGCACGCGGAGGGAAACATTTCGTGCCCGAACGACGCTTGGGCGACAAAACCCGAAATCACAACCGATAGCTGTGTAAGATATCTTAAAGCACACACACACACGCACACACATGCACACACACACGCACACTCACACACATGCACACGCACACACATGCACACGCACACACTCACACACATGCACACACACACACATGCACACACGCACACTCACACACACGCACACACTCACACACACGCGCACACACACACAATGCACAATAAGCGAGCACAACTCTGCCTGCAAATACATAACTAAGAGTGGACGATCATGGCCCAAAAGAGCAGCGTCTTTGGTCTCACGCAACACGTGGGCGATGGCTCTGCTCGGAGCGCATGAAACCATGAAGACAACTCACGAGCTGGGAGAATGGTGGGTCTGGCACAAATGATCGCTCGACCCGACGGGAAGAGGTTAGACTCTACCTGCTTGGTCTTCTCCTCTGCCGCCTTCTTGTCCGACTCGGCCTGCTCGGCTCTGTCGATGGCGTTCTCCTTGTCCAGCTTCAGCATCTGCATCTTCTTCTTGATGGCGTCCATGGCTGCGGCTGGTGATGGTGGGCAATGTGCTCACACGACGAAAGTGAGGAGGATGAGGGAAGATTGACGGCTTCGGACCGTGACTTGGCCGGCTGCGGCTCAGCGAGGCGAGTGAGCGGAGCAAGCCAACGGGCCGTGCAGATAAGCGCAGGGCAGGGAGGGTGGGGAGGCGGGGACCTCTGATCTGACCGCACCCCCCCCCACCATCACCACCTTCCTAAATCTAAAAGACATTTTTGGAAGTGGCCGCGTCAGTGGCCCTGCCGGCCTATGGGAATGCGGCAAAGAGCCCGAGCGCCGTCCGGGGTCGCGTTGCGCGCTATTTCGTCGGCGAGTGGATGCTGCGGTGCCCGTAAACGGAACGGAGGGGGGTGTGGGAGTGGGAGTGGGGGTGCGTCCTGATTGACGGGCACAAGAGGCAAACCCACTACCACCAGCACCACCACCACCAGCACCAACACCACCAGCACCACCACCATCAGCACCAACACCACCACCACCACCACCCAACTAACAAAATCAACCGGCCGACCGTTCCGACCCAACCCGATCCCCACCCCACGACGGCCGATACCTCGACCCCTCCCGCCCCCCCCCGGGGGGGGGCACCGTGACCCTCGGCGTGCACAGAGAGTCCCGTCTGTATTACTGCGGCCGTGTAATCGTGGCCGTGTAACGCTACGCCAATCTTGCGATTCCAGCAGACAGAGAGAGAGAGAAACGTCAAGCCTTCCACTTCTGACATCTAATTTATTTTGGAGATTAACCCCCACCCCCCACCCCCACCGCACGACACCACCGCCACCCGCCACCTAGAGTTCGTGACATTCCCAAAAAGACAAAGATCCCCCGTGTAGCTTTAACAGACTGTTGGGGCAAGTGCTGTTAGCGAGCACCTATGAAGGCCGGCACGGGCACACGAGGGGGTGTGGTGGCCAGCAACCACGCCCGGCCGTCTTTGTCTCCCCAGTGGTGATGTTTACACACAGCTCCAGGTACTAGTTTGAAGTCGAGTCGACCTAGGGGAGGCCCAGGACCGGTTCGGATAATCGTCACTGGCGTTGGCCGTGAGCGGGAATCGAACTCGGGTCGCGGGGTTCGTAGCGCAGCACGCTAACCGCTACACCACCGCTCCACACATACACACACACAGACACACAGAGACACACAAACACTCATCCGAAATACAAAATATTACCACCCAGGCCCAGTAGAACGGAACACACGGCGCGGAACAAATAAAAGCGGGCGGCGATAATATGTTGGGTGGCTGGGGGCGGTGGATTTGTCTGAGCTCAGTTTGGCTGTCGGAGGCGAAAGCAAGCAATTTGCGCATTAGATGCGAACCCTGGAACGCCGTCGTTCGTGCCGGCACACAGCCATAGTGTAAGATATACACAAGATTATTATTGGACATTAACCGCAAATTCCCCAATGTCCTCTCGTTAATGAAAGAAAATCCTCGCAATGTCTGAAACCTACGCTACTTTTAATTGGATCGATAGGCTGAGTATACGGCCACCTAAATATATGCTCAACGTGAAGACGTACACACAGAGCGATTATACAAACGTATATAGAAATATACACGGTGCTTGATTTTTCAATGGATATGCTGTATATGGGTCGCCCGGTCGATCGGAGTCGGGGCGCCACGGTGTCGAGATGTTAACTACCTCGCCTGGTCTACAGGAGGTCGTGGGTTCGATCACGACCCTAAAACGTGTATATTTGGATTTTGCCGTGTCTCTCTCTCTCTCATCATCACAATGGCAAGGGGATGTCAACTACCTCGCCTGGTATACAGGAGGTCGTGGGTTCGATCACGACCCTGACAATTGTATATTTGGAGTTTGCGGTGTCTCTCTTTATCTCATCATCATCACAGTGGTAAAGATATGTCAACTACCTCGCCTGGTATACAGGAGGTCGTGGGTTCGATCCCGACCCTGACGCCTGCTGTATATTTGGAGTTTGCGTCTCTCTCTCATCATCATCATCACAGTAGCTAGGAGATGTCAACTACCTCGCCTGGTATACAGGAGGTCGTGGGTTCGATCACGACCCTGACGCCTGCTGTATATTTGAAGTTTGCGTGTCTCTCTCTCTCCTCCTCCGGGGGCTAGGAGATGTTAACTACCTCGCCTGGTATACAGGATGTCGTGGGTTCGATCACGACCCTGACGCCTGCTGTATATTTGCAGTTATGTTCTTCCCCATGGTCGCGTAGATTTTTCTCCGGGTCTTCCCGTTTTTCCCTCCACGTTTCGAGACAACATCACCACGCGTTTAGAGTATACGGGCTGAAATGCATTTCCACTTGATAAGCCACTTCGTCGAGCTATCATTTGTGGCCAGGTGGCTTCTGAAAATGAGCCACGTTTAGCTGCGTGGGCCTTATCTGGCAAAAATAAAAAATAGTTCAGCCAAAGTGGCACGGTGGCGAGTAGGCATGGCCATAACGAGATGCACGATCGACGTGGTGTGCCGGGAGTATAAATATTTTTCTGGGTTACGGAGCACAGCTAAAATTAGGCCCAATATTTATATACGCACTTGTATATATATATCGACACATTGAGAAGTGTTTAGGTAACGTTTATCTCCGTGTTGGTCCATTAGCAGTCGTGGGACCCACAAGACTGTGAATTGGATTTCGCTCCTCCGGGGAGGGTCCCTGCCATCTGCTTTAACGCGCTGATATAAGCACGGAGGAATGTGGATCCAGCAGCCTCGTTCACCACCAGGACTTCGTTTCAGCCGGGTCTCTCCGGGTTCGGCCGGCACACCACATCGAGTATATCCGTGGCTTCTTCGGCTGCGGCCACTGCTGTGGTCCCGGTGCGGGCAGTGCGCGTTGCCGGCACAATGCGAAATCAAAACCCGGAGAAGCTTGCTAGAGCTGAATGGAGTTCAAAGGAACTCGCAAATAAACACTTCGTGAAAGACCCAACGCAGGTTGGATCTTCCACGAAGCTGCTCACGTTCAACCCTAAACCGCATCCGCTGCACAAACCGTGGCAGTAGATGCGGTCACCCTGATGCACAAATAGAAAATTAGAAACTCTCCAGTCGTAGTGGTGCGACTGTAATCATCCAGATCAGACCGTGCAACGTGGAACGACGGAGTGCCCCGATCCACAAACACGAAGGCGATGCACTCCGCTGCTCCTGACGCTGTTGTTACCCGGCTTGACCACCCTGAATGTGAAATTGGGGTTGTCGCTCTGCGTCTACGACATCAGCAGCCGTACGAGAGAAGAACACGGTGCCAGCTCACGGTTTAATAGCGACTCGGGCATGAATGATGGCTCCCGGCACACCGCATCAAGTATACTCCTCTCTCTCTCTCTGTGTCTCTGGCTGCTGTGGCTACGAGTCACGGCGCTGGCGCGTGGCTCTTAACAGCTACTTGGGAAAATTAATGGAGGCTCCCGGCACACCACATTCAGGATACATCTAACCTCGGCTGTGGCTCACGAGTCACGGCGCGACCTCGTGGATTTGTCAGCTACCCCCCCCCCCAAATGTTTAAAAAATATATATTTGGTGAGAAAATGTCAAGCCGTGCTCAGGCTCAGCACGCCCACTATACCCGTGTGTGCATGCACGCGCGCGTGAGGAGCGGTGGTGCCGCGGTCAGCGCGGCTGCGCTACGAACCCGGCAGAGAGCCGAGTTCGATTCCCGCTCACGGCCGCAAACACCGGCGACGGATTATCCGAGCCTGTCATGGGCCTTCGCATAGGTCGGCTCAGCCTCAAATGAGTACCTGGTGCGGTGTGTAAACATCACGCCACTGGGGAGACAAAGACGGCCGGGCCGGGTGTGGTGCTGGCCACCCACCCCTCATGTGCCGTGCCGGCCTTCATAGGTGCTACTCGCTAACAGCACTTGTTCCAACAGTCTGTTAAGGCTATACGGGGGAAGGGGGGTCTTTGTCTTTGTCTTGTTCTGACACACGGGTGCACGCACACGGCCACTGCACAGCGGGACCCCCACTCACTCACTCAATCATTGCCTCAAAGTGCGCTTGGGGCGCAGTCGCGATGGGTGGGCCCGTGATCAACGCAGTCCGAGGGGTCCTCATTTATTTAACGAAGTCTCCGGCACCACTCGTCTGCTCGTTCGCGTCTCAGGCCGCGTGTCCTGGTGAGGGTCGAGGCGGCGGCAGCGCGTTGAGTCGTGGCGGTGCACACCTCCCTGTCCCTGGCGACTGACTTGAGATATACACTACTACACTATACACTACACTATACACTACTACACACTATACACTACACTATACACTACTACACTATACACTATACTATACACTACTAGACTATACACTACACTATACACTACACTATACACTACTACACTATACACTACTACACACTACACTACTACAATATACACTATACTATACACTACTACACACTACACTACTACACTATACACTACACTATACACTACTACACACTACACCACTACACTATACACTACTACACACTACACTACTACACTATACACTACTACACTATACACTATACTATACACTACTAGACTATACACTACACTATACACTACTACACTATACACTACTACACTATACTACACTATACACTACTACACTATACACTACTACACTATACACTACTATACTATACACTACACTACACACTACTACACTATACACTACTACACTATACTCTACTACACTACACTATACTCTACTATACACTATACTCTACTACACTATACACTACACTATACACTATTACACTATACACTACACTACACACTACTAAACTATACACTACACTACACTATACACTACTACACACTACACTACTACACTATACACTACTACACTATACACTACTACACTATACACTATACTATACACTACTACACTATACACTACACTAGACACTACTACACTATACACTACTACACTATACACTACTATACTATACACTACACTACACACTACTACACTATACACTACTACACTATACTCTACTACACTACACTATACTCTACTATACACTATACTCTACTACACTATACACTACACTATACACTACTACACTATACACTACACTACACACTACTAAACTATACACTACACTATACACTACTACACACTACACTATACACTACACTATACACTACACTATAGACTACTATACACTACACTACTACACTACACTATATACTAGTACACACTACACTACTATACACTACTATACACTACACTATACACTACTACACACTACTATACACTACACTATACACTACTACACTACTACACACTACTATACACTACACTATACACTACTACACTACACTATACACTACTATACACTACTACACACTACTATACACTACTACACACTACTATACACTACACTATACACTACTACACACTACTATACACTACACTATAGACTACTACACTATATAATACACTATACACTACTACACTATGCACGACATTATACACTACTACACTACACTATGCACTACAATACTACACACTACTGTACACTACACTCTCCACTACACTATACACTACTACACACTACTATACACTACACTATAGACTACTACACTATACACTACACTATACACTACTACACACTACACTATACACTACTTAACTATACACTACTACACACTACACTATACACTACTACACACGACTATACACTACTACACACTACTATACACTACCACACTATACACGACAATATACACTACTACACACTACTATACACTACTACAATAGACTATACACTACTATACTTTACTATACACTACTACACACGACTATATACTACACTATACACTACTACACTGTAGACTACACTATACACTACACTATACACTACACTATACACTTCTTCACTCTAGACTCCATTATAGACTACTACACTATAGACTACTACACGATACACTACTATACGTAACTATGCACCACTATACACTACTATACACGATACACTACTATACACTACTACACTATACACTACTATACGAAACACTGCTACACATTATACATTACTACACTACTATACACTACTATACACTACACTATACACTACACTATAGACTACTATACACTACACTATACACTACACTATACACTACTACACTATACATTACTACACTACACACTACTTTACACTACACTACTATACACTACACTATACACTACACTATACACTACACTACTATACACTACACTATACACTACACTATACACTACACTATACACTACACTACTATACACTACACTACTATGCACTACACTATACAATACACTACTATACACTACACTATACACTACACTATACACTACACTACTATACACTACACTATACACTACACTACTATACACTACACTATACACTACACTACTATACACACAGACTCTAGCTCTTCCTGGGGGAATTCCCAGGCGTCCCCAGGCCAGCCGAGCGACGTCGTCCCGCCACCAGCAGCCGCAGCAGCAGCAGCCGCGTGGTCCTGGACCGGCCCCGGGGGTCTCCGCCAGCGGTGCCACGTCGCTGCTGCTGCTGCTGCCCGGTAGAGTCCCAGGGGGGGGGGGGGGTCTGCCGGGGTGGGGGCATCCTCACCGGGTGCCCGAACCACCTCGACTGGCTCCTCTCGATCTGCAGGAGCAGCGGCTCGACTCTGCGGCTCTCCCGGATCCCCGAACTCCTCATCCGATCACGGAGAGTTGGCGAGGCCCGTCAACCCCGCGGATCAAAACCTCACTTCGGCCCCCTGTCCCCCCGACCCCATCCTTTCGGTCATTACCACCCAAAGCCCATAACGATGATGATGAAACTACATTGGGCCCTCACCTCTCGTGAAATAAGGGCCGCCGGCCCGCCAAGGTTTGCTGTTGCCGGCGCGCGTCCCACACCCGATGAAGCCCGCTGCCGCAGCTGTCCGAGTGTGCAGGCGGTGCAACTGCGCGTGGGAAGGGCCCAGGTGCCCGCGTTAGGAAGTCTGAGTTGCGGGTGGTAGCGGATTGGAATGAGGGGTGGCATTTTATTCCTTGAACCCGGGCCAAAGCCCAACACGTGACCCCACTGGCAGAAGCAATTTGTTTACATCGGTGACGCGCGTATTATGTATGTATGTGTGTTGAATTTCTTTCGCACCGTACGTGGCCAACCGTGCTAGTCGGAGGGTGCGTGACGATTCTTTTGTTTGGACACGAACGGGTGAGGTCAGGTTCAGGTCACCCCCACGCCAGCATCCGAGATTGGACTTTGTCTGATTGACCTCTTGATGGCTCGCCCAGTTCCGGGGGTCAACGTACACGCAAGCCCCACTGCCTTGCCAACTCATCTCGTGCCATTGAGGGTTGGCAGAGGGTTTCAAGCCTCGAGGGGCGGTGACACGGCCCCCATCAGTGGCACGATTGTTTGGTCGACTTTGGCAAGCCGCCCTGGGTAATTGTGAGGACTCAGAAATCCTCGTTTATGTAAGTTGAGACTGGAAATAATAAAATAATAAAAATAAAACATAATAAAATAATTCTCACGACGTTTCGGCCACAACGCAAGTAGCCGTCCTCAGGTGGAGAACAGGTCTGTCGAGGAGACAGAGTCAGGTGGAGAACAGGTCTGTCTCCTCGACAGACCTGTTCTCCACCTGAGGACGGCTACTTGCGTTGTGGCCGAAACGTCGTGAGAATTATTGTATTATGTTTTATTTTTATTATTTTATTATTTCCATTCTACGTGACTTTACCGAAAGTACCAAGAAGATGAATCCCTGCAGTCACGAAAGCTTTAAATCGAAATTTAAGTTGAGACTATTCACTTTTATTTTACCGGGTAAAACCCACTGACCTACGGAGAGCTCTTTTTCAGAAGCGACCTGGCAATCACAAATTATAGCTCAACGAAGTGGCTTATCATCACGTGGCAATTTATAGCAGCCACATACTCTAAACGCTTGACGTTGATTCTAAATGTGGAGGGAATACCCGGAGGAACCGGAGAAAAATCCACGCGACCGCGGGGAGAGAGATAGACACGCAAACTCCAAATATACAGCAGGCGCCAGGGTCGGGAACGAAAAACTAAACTATTTATTGTATTTATTTTACCAGGTAATTTACCACTCAGAAGCGACCTGGACATCACAAATTACAGCTCAACGAAGTGGCTCATCATCACGTGGTATTTTATAGCAGCAGCCAAACACTCTAAACGCGTGATGTTGATTCTAAATGTGAAGGGAAAAACTGGAGGACCCGGAGAAAAATCCATGCGACCACGGGGAGAAAGACACGCAAACTCCAAATATACAGCAGGCGCCAGGGCCGGGATCGAACCTACGACCTCCTGTTTACCAGCCGAGGTAGTTAACATCTCATAGCCACCGTGATGATGATGAGAGAGAGAGAGACGCAAACTCCAAACATACAGCAGGCGTCAGGGTTGGGATTGAACCCACGTCCTCCTGCATACCAGCCGAGGTAGTTAACATCTCGTCACCATAGTTAATACTGCGGGTAGAAGAACCGTAAAACAAACCTCACGGGCTGATTCACAGTGGATGTTCGAGATTGTGTCGTCATTCGCAAGCCAGGCCACTGTGAGCTGGCATCACTGCACAAATATGGCTAAATTATATCAATAAAATGACCCGAAAATGACTCTTTGGTGATGACATTCGCAGACCATCGCACTCTACTGGGTGACTGCTGCCCGTTTGCAGGCCACGCGCTCCTGAGTCGCCTCGTGTCGCACAGAGACAGCTGCCACTGGGGGGGGGGTGCCCCCTTTCAGACGTGCCGAGACGAGATGGCGACGTTGGCCGCTGATCGCGTGCAAGCACTTGCTCTGCGACACCGCTGGTGTGAAGGAGGGTGCCTCTATCAAAAACGTGTCATCGTCATCACCTGATCGACAGAGTGCCATCCTCGAGCGCCATCCTCCGTGACGAGGATGGCAAACTCCCTCCACCCTTATCATTGCATCTCCTCCAGGCTCTGCGGTCCTCTACATATATGAATGTCTCTCTCTAGCGCATGGGAACTACGTGGCACATCGCACGCGTCCGAGTTTGAGTCCGTGAGCCGCCATGCGACAGCCCCGGGAGTTGCCGCGACCCACGCCGCTCAGCCCGCCGGAGAGCGGGCGGAGGGGAGCAAAGCTCCGATGTAAAGCTGTTCGTGACTGCAGGGATTCATCTTCTTGGTTCTTTCGGTAAAGTCACGTAGAAGGGAAATAATAAAATAATAAAAATAAAACATAATTAAATAATTCTCATGACGTTTCGGCCACAACGCAAGCAGCCGTCCTCACCCGAGGTGAGAATTATCTTATTATGTTTTATTTTTATTATTTTATTATTTTCCTTCTACGTGACTTTACCGAAAGAACCAAGAAGAGGGTGCAAAGTTGTCCGCGACGCGGTGGTGGTCCATCGTCCGGTCCGGGTGGCCGCAGTCACCCTGCGTGGGTCGCCTTTAGATCCCCCACTCGTGGAGGAGGTGTGCGGGGCGATCAGTTGCTGTTCTAAAGCGCCATACGTAGTTGACGGGTGGGAGAAGGTACAGTGAGGGAACAAAGTGTTTGATCCCCTGCTGATGTTGTACGTTTGCCCACTGACAAATAAATGATCGGTCTATAATTTTTATGGTAGGTTTATTTGAACAGTGAGAGACAGAATAACAACAACAAAATCCACAAAAACGCATGTCAAAAATGTTATAAATTTATTTGCATGTTAAGTGACTCATCGCACGGCTAATACCATCGCTGCGGTCTTTTTTGGCAAATGTGTCGAGGCTATTTATCCGCCAATGAATAACGAGTGCTCACATGGGGAAAACCCACGCGTGTGAGGGGGCAACGCTGTATCCCAGTCGATTGCGATTCTATTGCGGCTGCGATAACGCGGAATCCGTGTGGTGAGATCACAGAGCAGTGCAACCCCCCCACCCCCCTCCCAGCGTGAGATAATGTTCCACAGAAGCAGATAGAGCAGAGCTACATCCGAGATGCCCTCACGTGACTGGGTCACTCACACCCGTGGACGGCATCACTTCTCACGAAGCGGCACATTTAAGTGATTCAAGTAAAACAGAATGCGGCGTATCGAATTTATTTAGATAGAAATAAACAAGAAATGTGGGGTGCCTGGTTTGTCCCCCACCCCCGCCGCCCTCTCCACCCCACGAGAAGCTAATTTTGGCCAATTTAAGCCACCCCTTGGAGAGAGAGAGAAAAACCCCATCAGGAAGTGAAAGGCGCATTCACATTGCTCCCGCGGGCAGTAACAACCTGCCCCTTCCACGGCCTCTAAGTTGCGAACGTGGGCGCGTCCCGACGGTTCGCCCAGGGTTGAACGAACCTTGGGGAGGAGTCGGTGGACCCGAGTGGTGATTTTTTTTTATAAATATATTTTTTAACAAATGCAATCCGGCATTCGTAAGCGGAATCGAACCGAGAGGATTGAGCACGTTTCGCGTTCGCGCCACACCAGCTGGCGACAAGGCCATCGTGAAGAAGCGGCGTTTCACTGACGTGTGCGGGGTGCGGTCTGCGGTAGCTTCGAAGTAATGAGCGAAAACAATTCGGTAATTTTTGCGTGCACATTTTTTTTTTTAATGCGTTGGATGTGCGTGCAACATCGACACCGCGATGCCAGCGCGCACGGCCCACTCTTTCACTTGTTCAACAGCGACTGCTGCAAAGCGGACGGCACGTGTACGAGTATATACTCGCTGGGTTCATGCGACCGCAGGTGGCAGCATTAGGCAGGGCGGCCGCCGGGATCGAACCGCGCCGCGTCTTCTCCAAAGCAAGCCGAAGGGAACGGCCTCAAACGTCACGGCGTGAAGATCCTCTGCCCCTCAACACGGCCAACAATCAGAAGAGGTGGCGGAGAGGGGGGGGGCGTCGGCGGAGGGGGTGCGAGTGGGGCGTCAGCTGTTTCACTTTCTCGAGTTTCACCGCCCCTTCGGCATGGCTATGTAGGGTTAACCCTCGCTGAGAGCCACGGAAGAGTCTCGAAATAGCCACGACTCGAGAGGTATTCGCCAGCGCAGAGAATGGGGGCGTCTTCGACGGCGTCGCCACTTTCAATGCCCCCCCCCTCCACCCCTCGCCGCCCCTCTCCCGAGACTCCCACCCAGCACGTGGGGAGGGGGGGCCGTGGGGGGGGGGGCTACGGTGGGGGGGGGGGGGGTCATAATTGCCCATTACCAACCTCATTCGGCACCGGTGCAGCTTCTGCAGCAACCCTTTCGCTAATTATCAGCGATAATTATCAGCGATAATTAGCGAAATAATTAGCGAAAGGTTTGGCAGGAATTAAAGTCGTGCAGGGTTCGGCTCCCTTGTCTAGTGAGCCCGGGGGATGTTTTCTGCGCCCCCAGCAGCAGAGCGCATCGTTGTGGGACCTCTCGCCTGCGTCTGTGGCTTCATTGCGAGTTAACGCGCCGCCTACTGAAGTTTAACGGCGATCCACAAGATTGTTCGGTGAGAAATGAAGCCGTGGTGATCTTGGCCATGTTTTTAAGGGATCTCAGAAAGTAGTTTCTGTGACATCGACTTCCACCGGCGGTTGTCTAACGCAAGGGGTGACGACGATAATGCTGACGATGCACTCCTTTGCCGGAGTTACAAAACGGAGCGTGCGTCTCGCGACGAGAAGTCCGAAACAAAAATTGGGGATGAAACCGCGAAAGAGGACTGGACACTTTAGGATGGCAAAATAATTGCGAATAAAACAAAAACGTCGCGAGGATTTCCCAACACAATTCGCAACTTGTGTCCAACGCCACTTTCCCACTGCGGCAGTTGCCACCCGTTTTAAATCGCAAAAGATAGCAACACTACCAAACACACTGCATTGGGCAATGCTTCTGAAACGGTGACTAAACCGCTCCTTCCAAACCCACGTCCAGAATTCAGCGTCATTCCAGTCTCTCTCTCCTGTGGCGCGGTTGCTTTGCTCGGACGTATTTTTTCCCCCTTTCCTTATTGTCGCGTTCGCGGGCCAGATCCCTCTTGAACAATTCATCGCTTGAGCTCTCACCCGGCTCAACGAAATTTTCGGAAACTCACATTTCATTACTTGCGTGTATGTTCAACTTCGTTCGCACCGTACGTAGCCAACCGTGCTAATTGGGGGTGCGAGGGAAGAACAGCAAACTAAAAACAAACAGCAGTTGTAAACAAATGAGTTTTGAATCAAGATGATGATTTCAAAGTGCGCATAGCTCTCAGCGGCTTCCTCATGTCGGACGGAAGAGCGTTCCGGACGGTCGCAGAAGCGCGTCTGAAAGCGCTCGGCGCGGTGACCACCGCCTTTGTTCGATGGCTGAGACAAACGCCGTTGCCGCTGCTGCCGCTGCTACTGCTGTTGCTGTTGCTGCTGCTGCCGCTGCTACTGCTGTTGCTGCTGCTGCCGCTGCTGCTGCTGCTGTTGCTGCTGTTGCTGCTGCCGCTGCTGCTGCTGTTGCTGATGTTGCTGCTGAAATTGCTGCTGCTGCTGCTGTTCCTGATGCTGCTGCTGCTGTTGCTGCTGTTGCTGCTGAAATTGCTGCTGCTGCCGCTGCTGCTGTTGCTGATGCTGCTGCTGCTGTTGCTGCTGCTGCTGTTGCTGCTGCCGCTGCTGCTGCTGCTGCTGCCGCTGCTGCTGCTGCTGTTGCTGCTGCTGCCGTTGCTGCTGTTGCTGCTGCCGCTGCTGCTGCTGTTGCTGCTGCTGTTGCTGCTGCTGCCGTTGCTGCTGTTGCTGCTGCTGTTGCTGCTGCTGTTGCTGCTGCTGTTGCTGATGCTGCTGTTGCTGTTGCTGATGCTGCTGCTGCTGTTGCTGCTGCTGTTGCTGCTGCTGCTGTTGTTGCTGCTGCTGCTGCTGCTGCCGCAGCGAGGATGAGCTGAGCTCGCGTGATGATGGTGTACACTCCTTGACGAGATCAGCCGAGGTGTTGTGGTTCATTTGTGGCGAGCACTTTGTGTGCCATGATTCGGTGCTGTAACGATGCAATGACGTTCACTACCCCGGCGATCCAATAGTTGCCATTCAGGGGCCACAATTCAAAAATTGTTTTGGTGTTGTTGTTTAATTTGTTTTGCAATGTGGTGAACGTAGCGGCCGCCAGTGCCTGCAGAGAACACGTGAACTCAACACGAACGGGGTGATGAGTGCTTAGATGTGGGGGGGGGGGGGGGGGCACAGCGTCGTGAGAAAACCCACGCGTGCGAGGGTGCAACGCTCTATCCCACCCAGACGGAACGGTTGGAGGCCACTCTTTGCTGTACCGCCATCTCCCGGCGAGCCAGGGGGTTACGGCTCATCCTCGACGCCCGCGTGCGACGGGAGTTGCACAGCCATCTGTGCGGTGATCCACTAATCCCCGCTGCTGCTGCCCCCACGACGCTGGCGGATTACACGGCAGTCACGTGCAGCGGCGTAGCCATGGCAACCCGAAAAATCACCACCAATAAACAATAATGCCAATTTGGTTTGGTTGAGCGAAGCACAACGTCGCAAAAAACTCAACGAAAGGCAAGATAAACGAGTTGCTTCTACTTAACAACAACAACAACAACACAAAGGCGATTTGCTCACAAACATCTACAATGCACGACCCTAACCCATCACGTCTTGAATGCATGTCTAAAAAAACAAAACTATATTTAATGTCACCAGCTAAGGTCCACTGAGCTAACGTTCTGTTGCTCTTTTTCAGAAGCGACCTTGCTCTCACAAGTGATAGACCAACACAAGCGGCTTATCATCATCACGCGTGGAAATGTAGAGCAGACAAAGACTCTAGACGCGTGATGTGGAGGGGGAAACCGGAGGATCCCGCAGAAAAATCCACGCGACCACGGGGAGACCATGGAAAATCGAGGGTGCTTAAAAAAAATATGTTAACCCTTTCTAGATTTGAAGCTTTCGTGACTGCAAGGATTCATATTCTTAGGTTTTTTCGGTAAAGTCACGTAGGTGAAATTTTTTTTTAAAATTAATTGTAATGTTTTACCTACGTGACTTTACCGAAAAAAACCTAAGAATATGTTAACCCTTGTTAGAACTTTCAACAAAACCACAAGAAATGTGCCTTGGGGCGCTGGAGACCACCTGGAGAAGTTTCTAGGCATACGTGGACAACGATGGCGAACAAGTGGAGACTCAAACTTTTTGAATCTATTAACGTACGTTAGTTTTCATGTTACAGTGTATTATCCGTTCTTTTATCCATTCAAAACGATAGTCCCATTTAAATGTTACCATTTTTTTAAGCACCCTGTATACAGGCGTCACGACATCCTGTATACCAGGCGAGGTAGTTAACGTCTACACCACAACGCGAGCACGGCATGCGGATGGATGGGAGTCGTTCCGACTCTTCCTCTCTGCCAGCACAACAACTCGCTGCAGTGGCGAGATGTTGACTACCTCGCCGGATATGCAGGTGGTCGTGGGTTCGATCCCGACCCTGACGCCTGCTGTATATTTGGAGTTTGCGGTGTCTCTCTCTGTCTCTCTCATCATCAGCAGGGTGGCTAGGAGATGTTAACTACTTCGCCTGGTATACAGGAGGTCGTGGGTTTGATCCCGACCCTGACGCCTGCTGTATATTTGGTGTTGGCGTGTTCTCTCTCTCTCTCATCATCAGCACGGTGGCTAGGAGATGTTAACTACCTCGCCTGGTATACAGGAGGTCGTGGGTTTGATCCCGACCCTGACGCCTGCTGTATATTTGGTGTTGGCGTGTTCTCTCTCTCTCTCTCATCATCAGCACGGTGGCTAGGAGATGTTAACTACCTCGCCTGGTACACAATAGGTCGTGGGTTTGATCCCAACCCTGACGCCTGCTGTATATTTGGAGTTTTAGAGGTCTATCTCTCTCCCCGTGGTCGCGTCCTCCAGTTTTTTCCCTCCACATTTAGAATCAACATCACGTTTGTATGGTTAATTTGACTGATAGAAATGTCCACGCGATAAGCCACTTTGTTGCACGGTCATTTGTGGTGGCCAACTCGCTTCTGGGAAGGAGCTATCAAGCTCAGTGGGCCTTACCTGGTAAAATACAAATAAAAATGTAGTTCATTGCTCACGTTTGTGTTCCTAATCCTTTGGGCATTAACACATCTCCACCCCCACTCCTTGCTGCGGAAGGGATTTCTCATCGCGAACAGAAAAATTGCCGCGATTCTAAAAACATACATTTCCCTACTGTAAGCCAAAATAATAATGAGAAGAAAAAAACAAACCTCAAAATAAACCGATAGGCGACGGAGAATTTACACCGCGGGTTTCGCTCACCCGGAGTAATGGAACACGAAATGTCCCCACGGGAGTCAAAAGGTCTCGCGTGCAACGGGCGGGTGAGAGAGCGGCTCACACGGCGGCTAGAGCTGACGTTGTCTCCGCAGAGGGGCTCATACATCTGTGACCTCCCTCCCCGCCTCCATCCCCCGCCGCCGATAGCCGCCTATGCAACGGTCTGCGGGCAACGCAGATGAACGCAGCCGAGACCGATTTACATTGGGCGGAGGTGGGGGGAGAGAGGGGTGTGGGTGGACTTCAAGACCAAGACATTCCCTGGCACCCTTGGCATGAGCGGCGTTGTCAGCGCCAGAGTGAAGCGGACCCCCCCCCAACCCCCCCCCCCCCCAAAACCAAAACCCAACCCGCCCCCCCCCAAGTGCCGGATTAAGCTATGAAAGTCATACTCTTAGTTCTTTCGGTAAAGTCACGTAGGTAAGAAAATGAAATTAAAATTAATAAAATAAAATAATAAAAAATCACGACGTTTCGGAGGCAACACAAGTCTCCGTCATCAGGTGGGAAACGTCGTGATTTATTATTATTTTATTTTTTATTAATTTTAATTTCATTTTCTTACCTAAGTGACTTTACCGAAAGAACGAAGAGTATGAATCCTTGCAAACACGAAAGCTTCAAATCTAGAATTATGAAAGTCATATTTGTCTGTCTGTGTGTCTGCCTGTGTGTGGACGCAACTTGCGACGGATTTAACTCACAAACCTTGGGGTCAACGACTCACAAAAAGTACCCAGATGTCACGCGATAAGTCCAGGGGTGAGCCAGCGCTATTCGTATTTCCCATCCGTCAACTTTAAAGTAGTTAAATTTACACGTGTCTTGGACCGTGTTCGTGAACATCAGGCAGATCTGAATCACGGTAGGACCAATACCTCGGCCGTGGCTGATCATTGTTTTAACGCTGTGGGCTCACACGAAATTGATTTTGCTAAGACGGAGGTACTCTGCAAACCCACTGGCTATCAGGAAAGATTCGTTCATGAAGCCATCCAGATATATATATAGACACAGACACGATTTCATCCGAGAAGATGGTTATTAACCAGTTTAGGTCATAACTGTCTGTGTGTTCCCTGTCTACCTGCCTATGTTAGCACTATTGTATGTAGCATGTTTAGGTATATATACCTACGCGGGGGTAAAAATATTTTTTTTGGGCTGGGGGGGGGTAGACAATTTTCGGAAACCTTTAAGATCAACTATTTACCCCCCATTTTTTGTTTATAACTTATTGGAGTTCTGCAAGCCTCTTATAATCTTGTTGACGAACAAATGGACAAACGGCACGCCGGGCTTTCACAATAGCTTAGTATTTGTGCATGTATATTTTATGTTTTAAGAGAAGTTTTGAAATGTATTTCCCCCCCTGGCAATTTCGGGTACTTCCCGCTAGTATTTTATAAAGGGGACCTAAATAAAAAAAAACAAATATTAAAACACACGTTTTTTACTTGCATAGTAAAGTAATTGTATTTTTCATTTGCTATACAGCCAGATAATACGACAAATCCCTAACCTTAAACAGTCATGCATAAAAGTTTAAGATGGTATAGTACTATAGTAATAGAGCAAGTGCAGAATCACTGAACCGGAATTGATAGTTTGAAAGCATTTAGCGCGGGGCCCTTGAAAGTGCGGGGCCCATAGCCATAGCCTATGTAGCTACTTTTGCGACTAGGATAATCCGGCACTGCACTCCCCCCCCCGTGTTTAGCTCGGCTATTCTGGGGGGGGGGGGGGGCGGGGGGAGGGGGTGCACATGGTAATTAATCGATTTGCGCGGCAGGAGATCTTGTTAAATAAGAGCGCCGCTTCTTGGTTCATTAGCGGAGGACGCTCTTCATTTATTGAGTATTTTGCGCACGGATGCACAACGCGGGAGGGCGCGCACATCCGAGGATTGTGGTGATCATCATTATTATTGTTTACAATAGGAGTTTATTTGTTGGGTTGGATCGCGTGAAGATGAATGTGTCGTTAAGCCCGCCGCCACTCGACACAGCCAATTACTAAGGTTGTGTCACGTGAACAAAACGTGCCAATTATTAGTAACTAAATTAGTAACTAATTAGCATGCCAATTAGTTAGCATGCCAATTAGTTACTGATTGGAATGTTTTGGGTTTTCACCGCAACGTTTCGTAACCAGGCGCGACAAACCTTACTAATTGGCCGTGTCGGGTGGTGGTGGCGGTTTCAACGACACATTTATATTTACGCGACTAAACATCCACCTCCCCCCCCAAAAAAACACCCCCCTCGATGATGGATAATCTTGGTGGCAAAAGCCTCCTCCTCCTCCCACCACTACGACGAGGTGTTAGAACTATTTCGATTTAAAGCTTTCGTGACTGCAGGGATTCATCTTCTTGGTTCTTTCGGTAAAGTCACGTAGAAGGGAAATAATACAATAATAAAAAGAAAACATTTTATTATGTTTTCTTTTGATTATTTAATATTTTAATAAAACATATTTTATTATGTTTTCTTTTTATTATTTTATTATTTCCCTTCTACGTGACTTTACCGAAAGAACCAAGAAGATGTTAGAACTATGTTTGATTGTTGCGGATGGCTGTTGAGGCCAGTGGCTTTGGGTGCTGCCCCGTTTGGGCGTCACGTGGCTTCCAAGCGCACCGGTCGGGCCCAATTCGACTACACCCCCCTCCCCTCCGCCCCCCCCCCCGCGCCCCCACGTACAGCTGAAACGAACTCATAAAGAATGCCCCCCTTCCCCCCCGCCCCCTGCCCCCCCCACCCACCCGGCCCCCAACCCAAACCTCCGTCCACGCTGCGGTGGACACAGAACGCGCGTGGTAACACCACGTGGTGTCACCACGGGGGCGAGTCGAGCGGTAGCTCTCGGAGTGTGCGGTTGCGGCCGGGGGGGGGGAGCGGGGGGTTAGGCGTTGGTAAGGTGTCTCTCCTCTACAACAGAGACGTCCGGACCTCCGTTGTGGAAGAGTAGGCCAAGATAGTATCCTCTACGGGGTGGGGGTCGAAGTGGGGGGCGGGAGGCTCTTCGGCCAGCAGCAGCGGCGGTGAGCGGGCAATTGCAGGGCTGCGCCTTTGCCTTCACCCCCCCCCCATCCCATCCCAGATGAACCTCCCGAACGCGTGGTGGTGGTGGTGGTGGACGGGCGGCCGATACGTCGTCGAATGCATCATTACGTCATCATTATCATCGTCGTGGCACAAACGCCAAGGGGGAAAGTGAGGGATGTTTTTTTAATGCGCACGGCCGAACTTGGCGCAGCAAGCACCGGTCGTCACGCAATTGGAGGGAGGGTGGGGGGTAAATAAATAACGTGATGAAGGAAACGGACTCGTCAAAATAACGAACAAATTAAGCAATAAATAACCCGACGAACAGAATAACGCACTAAATAAAAAAAGAAACGAGCGTCCGTCGACGATCTTGAAAACAAACGTGGCGACGACCGAGCGAGAAACAAAAATAGCTACGGGCCTAATGAAGATGTCGCCACGACGATCCGTGCGCATTAACAACGACGACGACGACGACAAAGCCGAGTAGCTCAATCGCTCGCTCCTCGCTCGCTAGACGAGACATGGCACACGGTGGAGGCGGTGGTGGTGGTGGCGGTGTCCTGTTGCTGCATCTCGCTACCGTTAAAGGGGGCAAAAGCTTTTTGGCCGCAACAAAATCTCCGGCTAACCGAGGAACTCGCTGGCCCCCCTCCCGGACCAGACCGGACCGGGCCGGACGGGACCAGGCCGGACCGGACCTAAGTGGACCTGAGTGGACCGGATCCGGCCAGACCAGGCTGGATCGGGCCGGATCGGGCCGGATCGAACCAGGCCAGACTGGACCAGACCAGATCAGACCAGGCCAGACCGGAGTGGACCGGAGCTGACCGGGCGACCCGTCCGCTCCCCCGGGGCGGCTGAGTACGAGCACGGCTCCCCGCGGCCGACCGGGTTTTCACCGCAACGTTTCGTAACCAGGCACAGGAGTTGGTCCCTCCGCGTCACCCGCGGAGCGAATCTAGAAACTTCCCAAGAGAGTGGGACGGTGGCGAAATCGCAAGCTTTCTTAACAGGTTCCACACGTTCGTTAAGAGTAAATAAACGTTCATCCACCACCACGTGACATCAACGTCGTCGTCGTCACAATCGGCTACCGTCATTGGCCGATTAAGGCACTGGCTCTGACCCCAGTGACCTCATGGTTAAAGCCACGCTTGTTACAGACATCCACAAGTTGGAAAATCCGGCATAACCGCCCTGGTTAATACTGCGGGTGTCTCAACCATATAGTAATTATACACGCCGCCTGCATCACGGTGGACGTTAAAGATCCCGCGATGTACAGCCTCACCTGTCATACTTCAATGAAAATAGCCGTTACGAAAAGTAAAAAAAAATACACTGAAAATTAAGATTTTTTCCACTGATCTGTGTAATAAATGTTATTTCCGTACGATTCCAATAATTTTTATAGTAAAAATCGCAAACTTGCGTAGCTCCGCTGAAAATACAGGGAGAGACGAGAGGTGAGGCAGCGACGGGCTCAGCCTCCCCTCTGATTGCGCAACCCCTCAGTAACTGGATGGAGCGCGGGCAATAAGCGCGTGCCTGTTACTATCTCAGTATGTCACCAACGTAATGTTTGTAGACCCCTTCATTTCATGTCCTCGCCTTCCATACTCCAAGTAACTTATTTCACGTATGTGTATACAGATATTTAGGCTCGCTGGTCTCGTCATGAAACTGCAATGAAAAAGCACCAGCGGAGGCAGCTATCACATCTGCCTCACTGAGGAGGACGTGTCTAACACGCCCCCCTCCGTGAGGACACGCCCCCTCAATGAGACCACGCCCCCTCAGTGAGCACACGCCCCCTCAGCGAGACCACGCCCCCTTAGTGAGGACACGCCCCTCAGTGAGACCACGCCCCCCTCAGTGAGGCCACGCCCCTCAGTGAGACCACGCCCCCCTCAGTGAATCTGGCTCTGACACGAGCCAGTGCCTCCCCAGCCATTGACCTCACCGCACGTCACTGGTGTGGTGGGGGTGGGGGCAGTGGTAGAACTCGTACCTCGCAGCAAGAGAGCCCTGGGTTCAACACCAGACTCGGACGCCTCTTGCAGAGATTCCCCCTCCCGCGTTCTCCACTTTCTTCCCCGTAGATAATGTAACGTAAAAAAAAAAGTGAACACAAAATGTCAGCGGCACTTGGCCAAACATCCCACAATTGCTGAAACGTCACCCGCAAATGCACCCAAGCGAGATCGAAAAACATCGGCAAGCTCCTGCAAAATAAAAAAAACCCGTGGGAGCCCCCCCCCCCACCCCGAGAGTGAGCCATTTAAGACTCCGACGCTGTCCTGCGCGACAGCGAGCGTAGCACCGCGTGCTAATAACCCGCTGTGGGACCACGGCCGCCCCCAGCACGTGCAGACGAGCCGATTTCGTCGCTCCGTCTCCCCGGACGAGCGCGCGACTCCCTCCTTGCGCGTCGCTCCGCCCCTTGGCCGTCGCTCCGCTGTCAAATCTTGACCGCAGGGCATCGTCCCCTTCCAGCAAGCGGCACGCGCGCCCATCCTGTCCCAAGCCCACGGCGCCAACTTTCCTGAACGCCGCCAAGGGCGCCGTCGTCTGACCTGCGTTGCGTTCTCTCGTCTCGCCAGGTGTAAATAAAACAATAATGCTTGAAGTCCACCGGCATTTTGGTTTCCCAGACAATGTTAATCAGCAGCAGCAGCATTTGTTTGGCAGGCACACTTCTGGACAGGTTTTCACCTTCTGGGTCTCATCGGAAATGCTACGGAGTTTAACAGATGATATAATAATGAAAATTAGAATTTAAACTTGAAATGCGCCGCCGCACACGGTATTCGCTCGCTCTTGAAAAGAGAAAACGACTCTATAGTTTGATTTGATTCATTTTATTTGATCAGGTAAGGCCCCACTGAGCTATGTAGCTCTTTCTCAGAAGCAACCTGGCTATCACAAAAAAAAAATCCTCATCATCATCACCACGTGGAAATGAATATCAGCCAAACACTCTAAACGCGTGATGCTGATTCTAAATGTGGAGGGGGAAACCGGAGGGCCTGGTGTAGAATCCACGCGGCCCTGCTTAGCTTCTGACATCTGAGAAGATTGAGGGCGAATCCCGGATGATTTTGGAAATTGTCGAGGTCCGTAACGATTAACAGCCTCAATATTCAAAACATCGGTCCGGAACACATCACCGCAGACGCTACCCTGAGGAACCGCGATGGCAAGAAAAAAAAAGATCAACGTTTCGAGTTGTGAACTACTGCTTTCTGCGTTTTGTTTGTTCGTCCTTGCGAAAGAAATTCAACGTACAACACAACACGTGACAACTCACCAAAACGGAGTTATCACATTCCCACAATTTCACGGCGCCAAGTGAAGTCGTGGTCCCACCCTTTGGACCGCAATTCCAGAGCCAACATCGGATCGGATGATTGCACCATCTGAAAGGCCGATTTCTTGATAAATACTTAATAAATAAACAAAAAAAAAGAGATAAATACGGCGGGGAAAAAAGTGGCGGCTTGGACACCGAGCGAGGTGAGACGTATTGCGCGATGTAAATATTAACCCGAAGGTGACGATGATGACGATAATGACGATGATGACGATGATGACGATGAGCGAAGCTACAGGGCAATGACATCAGCTCATGGGCGAGTGGCTACGTCGCGCGTCGCATCGCGGGATCGCGAGAGGCGGTGGCGGCTTGGGGTGGCCTTCATCCAGCAGCTGATTGACCGTGGATGAACGATGACGATGCTGATGATGATGATGCAGAGCGCGAAGCCCGCATCGCTCGGCTCTGCAGGTGGACGTCACTGGACTTCCATGAAGATGTCCTCGATGGTGAAAGTCGTCAGAGCATCGGGGTCGGTGTCGGAAGACATGGAGGGGCTGGCGGCGCCGGCGATCCCCGAGGCTCCCAATCGGGGGGCTCCGATCCCCTGCGCCGGGGGGCTGGAGGGAGACCGCACCCCAGGCCTGTACCGCGAGGTCTGATTGACAGGGGTGGGGCGGGGGGGGGGGGCAAAGGTCGAGCGAGAGACAAAAATAACGACAAGGGCTTGTGCGACGCGTTCGTACATATGTAGGTATGTTGAACTTCATAATAATTCATAATAATCGAAAGCCTACGTGTTAAAATGTTGAACTTCTTTCGCACCGTACGTAGCCGACCCTGCCAATCGGCGGCATGCATCGTGTACGGTAAACAAAGCAGCGGCGCGCGTGTGTGAACGCGCGTGTGAGCGCGCGTGTGAGCGCGCGTGTGAGCGCGCGTGTGAGCGCGCGCGTGTGAGCGCGCGTGTGAGTTTCCGCGGTCATTGTCGCATGGCCCTCACGGTAAACGCTCGCGCGAGTACCTGAGCTTCGGGCGAGGCGGTGGCACGAGTTCCGGCCACGTGTTCTCCGTCGCCGCCGTGGCCGTCGTCGCCGCTTACCAACGGACGCTCCACCTCGTCCTCCTCTTCCGCCCTCCCGCCCCTCGTCTCCTCCGCAGAGTTGCCGAGGCGCACGCGGCGCCATCCCTTTGCCCGCTCCACTTCCCCTCCCTGGGCTCGCCTGCCGGCGCTCCTCCTCTTCCCCTCTTGCCCGGACGCGACGGGCGCCGCCGACGAGGGGTCACGCTCGCCGGCGCCGGTCTCGGCTTCCCCACGCCGGGCGGGAACTCCCTCGTCCCGGCATCGCCGTCCCGGGCCGCGGCGCGGACGTTTCACCGGCGCGTCGGGGACTCTGCCCACCCCAGCCTCCTCCTCCTCCTCAGGCTCGCCGCCACCTCTCTTCAGAGCCATCGTCCTCTTCCCGAGGGCCCCCTGTGGCGGCCGCGGTGGTGGTGGTGGCCGCGGTGGTGGTGGCGGCCGCGGTGGTGGTGGCGGCCGCGGTGGTGGCGGCATCCTGGCAGCGGTTTCCTCGGGGCCGATCCGGAGACGTCCTACGGCATCTCGGTCGCGCTTGCCACCGCGTGGCGTCGACTTTCTCCCGGCTACAGCCTTCACCTCTTCCACCTCCACCTCCTCCTCAACCTGCTTCACCTGCTTCACCTCCTCCACCTCCACCTGCTTCACCGCCACCTCCTCCTGCTTCACCGCCACCTCCTCCTCCACCTCCTTCACCTCCACCACCACCTCCACCACCTCCACGACCTCCACCATCTCCTGCACCTCTACCACCTCCTTCACTTCCTTCACCTCCTCCACCTCCTCCACCTCGTCCACCTCATCATCCAACACCACCGCCGCCGCCGCAACAGTCGTCCCTCCTCGTCGGGCGCGAGAGTCATCGGGGTTGGCTTCACGGTCGAGCCGGGGTGCTCGCTCCTCCGTTGAGCCGCTCTGGGCTCCACGCTCCTCTTCCTCCTCCTCCTCTTCCTCCTCCTCTCGTGCATCGTCGCTGCTGCACCTTGCACGGCCCGGCCTCGGTGACGAGGTAAGAGGAGGAGGAGCCATGGAGTCCCACGGGGGTGCCCCCTGCTCTGCTGGGGGTCAAGGGGTTAAAGAGAGAAAAAAGCGCCACTGTGAACATCGGCTCGGTCCTCCCAGCAAGCCCTGCGCGTCGCGCGATATCGCCACATAACTGTGCGCGTGTGGAAGAGGGCGGCAGGACGGTGCACGGGTAACACTCGTGCCTAACAGCAAGAACGATATGCGTTGGGTGGCCTTGCCGTTGGTATGCAGAGTGAGTGCATGGACTTTGTATGCTCTCGCCCTGTTCTGCAGAGTGATAAGGCTACGCGCGTCCTCCAGGCAAGGACATGTACGTACACTTGTAGAACTTTAGTTCGCAGCGTACGTGTCCGACCGTGCCAATCGGCGGTGTGAATGCGGCACACGTCGTGGTCGTGAGCCCACGTGGGCGCTGCCGCGGCTCTGGTCGACACTCACTCGGGTCGCCAGCGCAGCGCGGCACCTCGGCCTCCAACCCCGACGCCGCCTCTCCGCCTCCCATCACCGCTGCATCCTCCTCCTCTTCGCGTTCGGCGTCGGCCCCTCTACCCGCCGGTGCTGTCGCCGCTCCCCCTGCCGCCTCACCCGCGCCGGCAGGACGCGGCGCGCCCGTCGCGTATATGGACCGCGGTATTTCGAACAGCGTGAGCGTGAAGAACGCCGGCGCCTCCTCGGCCGGCGCCGGCGCCTTCCGACGGCCGACGTCGGCCGGCGCATCGTCGTCGGCGTCGTCGTCGGCACCTCGTTCCCGAGCGGCGACGTCGCGTCGCCACGGCGCTTCGTCCTGCGCCGTCTCCGTGGGGTTCGCCAGGCATCGGGCGGCCCGGCCACGCGCCGCTCCGGCGTTTGGTCGCAACCACGCCGCCCCGCCCGCGGCCTCCACCGGGGCCTCCCGGAGACCGGTGCTGCTCGACGTCCCGTCGCCTCCGCCGCTTCGTTCCAGAGCGTCTCCCGCTCGTTCCGGTTTGGCTTCCGAGCGCTTGACCGCCGCGGCCTTCCATCCGGCATCCTCCGAAGCGCCCGGCAAGACCTCGGCAGCGGCAACGACCCACGCGCCGGCCGCCGTCGCCGCAGGGGCGGCCGCCGCCGACCCCTCCGGCCGCTCCTTTTGGCCGCCCGGTCCCACGGCCCCAGCGTCGCGTGACGAAGCCCGGAGACGTTGCGCCACAATCCCCCCGCGGTCCGCGGCCTCCCGTAGAAGCCGCCGGTCCGCGCGAGTCGCCCCGCTCCCGGCCGCTCCGATGTTCGTCTTGGGCCTCGGCGATCTCGACCGCTGGGCTTCGCCCGCGGCGTCCCCCGCGGCGTCGCTCGGCACGCGGCCGCTCGTTCGGGACGCGTCTCCGCCCTGCTCCGTCGCCACGGCGACGTCAAGATCGCCGACACTTTGCCGTCCGCAGGCGTCGGCGTGGGCGGCTTCCCCCCCCCACGCTCCCGCAATCGTTACCGCAACGGGTGGGTCCGGGATGCCGAGCTCATCGCGTCCCGGCGTCGCGGCGCTCCCCGGCATTTCCCATCCCGTGGCGTCTTGCCGCCGGTGGCCACGGCTTGCGGGCTCCCGCGAGGTGAGAGGCGAGTGGCACGGCTCGGGCGAGTTCACCGTCTCGACATCACGGTCATGTCGTTGTTCTCCTTGTTGTTGTTGTCTTTGTTGTTGTTTTTGTTGTTGTTGTTGTCCTTGTTGTTCTCCTCGTTGTTGTTGTTCTACTTGCTGTTGTTGTTCTCCTTGTTGTTGTTCTCCTCTTTGTTGTTCTCCTTGTTGTTGTTGTCCTTGTTGTTCTCCTTGATGTTGTTCTCCTCGTTGTTGTTGTCCTTGATGTTGTTCTCCTCGTTGTTGTTCTCCTTGCTGTTGTTCTCCTTGCTGTTGTTCTACTTGCTGTTGTTCTACTTGCTGTTGTTCTCCTTGTTGTTGTTCTCGTTGTTGTTGTTCTCCTTGTTGTTCTACTTGTTGTTGTTCTCCTTGTTGTTGTTCTTCTTGTTGTTGTTCTACTTGTTGTTGTTCTACTTGTTGTTGTTCTACTTGTTGTTCTCCTTGTTGTTCTACTTGTTGTTGTTCTCCTTGTTGTTGTTCTTCTTCTTGTTGTTCTACTTGTTGTTCTCCTTGTTGTTGTTCTACTTGTTGTTGTTCTCCTTGCTGTTGTTGTCGTTGTTCTCGTTGTTGTTTTCGATCTCGTTCGGCACTCCCCGAGACATCACGAACCTCACCGCCATTTGTGGAAAATTCAAGCGAGCCTCCTGATCGCCGCGCTTCCGCAACACTGAAGCTCTCCCGCCGAGGCTCGCAAACTCCTCCTGCGTCTGGCGGCGCCAGTCCTCCCGGCCCAACGACCGATCCGGCGGCGTTGACGCCGGCGCCGGACAATCCGACGGGCGCCGTCATCTCGCCGCGGAGCGAGGCGCCGTCGGCCGGCTCGTCGCGACGATCGTCCGACGACGACCCCGGGGTGGTGGCCACCGGATCGTCTCCAATGCCCGCCGCCTGGCCACCTCGACGCCGCCCCACAGTGGCGGGCATCCGTTGGCGCGACCCTCGGCCTCTCGTCCCGATTGCCCTGCACCCCGTGATGTTCGGCCGGGGTTTCTGCGGACGCGAGCGACCGCCGCCCTTCCCTCCCGCTTCCGCCGTGTGCGTCGGGACGGCGTCCGTCTCCGCGCTGCCCGAGGCCACCCCCGAGGCCGCCCCCGAGCGGCCTTGGACAAAGTCTTCAGAAGCCTCAGCGGTGGCCTGCAGGCCGGGCCTTGAGCTACAGGCGTCGTCAGACTCGGCGACCGCCTGCGAATCTGCGACGTCCCCCTGCGCTTCGTGCCGTCGCGTTTCGTGTTTTGCGGTTGTCCCTTCGTCGTCGCCACCGTTGCCGTCGCCGTGGACATTTTGGGAGCCGCTGCCTTCGCCTCCGGCCTCAACGGCTCCGCATACAACGTCGCTTCTCCCCGCCTCCGGCCGATTCGCTTCCACGACCGTCGCAGCAGAGCCGGTGGCGCATGAACCCTCCACCGATTCTGCTGGCGCCGCCACGGCGATCTGGCGAGCGACGACGTCCTTCTCAGGCGTGCGTGCGTTTGTAGGGCACTTCCCATCCTCCTCCTTCTCCCCTTCCTCCTTCCCCGGCTTGTCCTCCTCCTCGCCAGCCTCCAACTGCGCGGACTCAAGGGACGCGGCTCCCGCTCCACCGTCGTCGGTCGCCGGCGATCCTCCTCCCGTCCGCCCCCCGCATCGAATGGCCGCGCGCCGCGATGACGGCCCAACGCTCGGCTGCGGCCTCCTCTGCGGCCTCCGCAGCCGCGCCGACGCATCGGCGACGCCACCGCCGCTCGCCGCCAAGACCGGAGCGTCGGCGGGTGCCTCGGGAGGAATCCGTGGGCCGCGGGCGGCGCTCTCCACGGCAGTTCTGTCGCCTCGGGCTTCTGCAACGCTCGCCTGCAAACCCCACGCCTCCGGTTAGCGCGGTTGGCTACGTGCGGTGCGAAAGAAGTTCAACGTACACACGAACGTACCCGCACCGGTGATGGCGACCGGTTCTCCCAGGGTTCCCCGCGTCCTCCTCCCGGGCGGATGTGCTCCGAATCGCCGGCGACGGGGCCGTCGCCTCGGGGGCTACCGCCGGCGCCCCGCCCAGCATCCCTGGCGGATGAACCGGCGGGCGAAGTTCCCGCGATCCGTGTGTCCGCCCCGTCGCGCTCACCGCCTCGGCGCTCTCCCGGCAGAACCTCCGCTTCCGTGTCGTGGTCGTCGCCAGCCGCCGCTGCCGCATCTGTGGATAGTTGAACAAAGTCGCGTGTGCGTGTGATGCGCGTGTGATGCGCGTGTGATGCGCGTGTGATGCGCGTGTGATGCGCGTGTGATGCGCGTGTGTGCGTGATGCGTGCATCCCATCAAGAGGGACGCGCCCAGCGACGATTACATAATGCGACAACGCGATGTGCCAAACGTTTCGTTTCACGTGCCGGGAGTTTTTTTTTTCAGGAACGGAGGAAAATAAAGACGACTGTGGAGAGAAGGTCACGGGGTCGCCAAGAAGGGCTGACGGCCCACGGTCAGGATTCACCGCAGAGTGGCCGCCACCCCTCGAGATTTGATGGGATGATGTCAAGGGGGTTGCAGTGATGGAATCGGCTCATGGTGGGTGGATCGCCGTGAGAGGTGGCGGTGGCTTGGGGATTCCTCCATCCAGCAGTGGATCAATCATGACTAATGATGATGATGAGTTTATCTTTTTAGATTATTATTTCATGGGTGTCCTCCGATGGTACAGACATTAGACATGATGAGTTATAATCGTGGTTTCACGGGTCGCGATGCGGTGGTGAAATGTTAACTACCTCGCCTGGTATGCAGGAGGTTGCAGTTTCGATCCCAACCCTGAAGCGTGTATATTTGCGTGTCTCTCTCCCCGTGGTCGCGTGGACTTTTCTCCGGGTTCTCTAGTTTTTCCCTCCACGATTAGAATCGACGTCACATGTTTATAGACTATGTGTGTCTCTTTTTTTTAATCAAATTTCACACTTAACTTCAAATTTTGCAATCTTTGGAGATCGTAATCAAGCAGACTATGCGTTAACTGTGTGTTTGCCGACTCTCTCCGTTGCATTGCATTACATTTCCCAAAAAAATTCTAAGTTTGTGTTCTCAAACGGCCTATTTCTCTCTCTAAAATGTACCCGGCTCTCATAGGTCCATTCGCTCTTTCTCTCCCCCGGCCGCTTCGGGGTGGATTTCCACACAACTCTCTGCGTGTCTCTGTTTGTCAAATTTCACAATTAACTTCTAATTTTAGCAATCTTTAGAGATCGTAATCAATCAGGCTATGCATGAACTGTGTGTTAGCCGACCCTCTCTGTTGCATTGCATTACATTTCAAAAATATATTTGCTACACTTTGTTTTCTCAAACTATTTCTCTCTCTATACTCTTTGGTTCTTTCGGTAAAGTCGCATAGGGGTAAAATAAAATAAATCACGACGTTTCGATCGCAACACAAGCGGTCGTCCTCAGGCGGAAAAAATATAATCCAGCAGTGGAACTGCTGAACCAGGAAGAAACACAGCGAGAGAGCTGCTACAACAAGACGTTATATATGTGGCAAAGGACAAGCAGGCGTGGTCTGAGCTAGAAAGGAATTCCATCCACGGAGGCAAGCACGTCAGTTGTGTTAATGGGGGAGATTAGGGAGAGAGGGAGATTAGCATGAATGAGCTTCCATCGCCGCATAAGAGTATCATGCCCGCATATGCGCACAGCAGCAGTGTCAATGAGAGATTAGCACCATGAGAGTGCAATCCAAAGGACATGTAAGCATGAGAGGTGCAATCTCTAAAATTTACCAGGCTTTCATAGGACCATTCGATCTTCTTTCCCTTGGTCACTTCGGGGTGGATTCATTGACATGCTAATTTTTCTGCTCCAGCAGCTGCCCCAGCAGACCCACCTCTCTCTCTGCCCCCCCCCCCCCTTCTCTCTCTATTTAAGGCCTCGACACAGAGGCATTGGGTCTCCGTGTGTCTATGTTGTGTCTCTTTCTCTGTGTCTTTGTTGTCTCTCTCTGCTTGTGTGTCTGTCTGTGTGTCTGTGTTTTGTCTCTCTCTCAAACTTAGTTCTACCTGATGACGGTTGCTTGTGTTGCAATCGGAACGTCGTTTTCTATTATTTAATTTATTTTCTTTCTACATAACTTTACCGAAAGAACCAAAATGTGTTTATAGACTATTTGGCTGCTATCAATTTCCACGGGGCCTTACCTGGTCAAATACATGTCAAAAGTTCCTAGGTTACAAGATTAACACGTAGGCTTTCACGACCACTATCATAGTAACGAATTGGCATGTTCTGCTTTCGTGACAAACCTTACTAATTTGCTGTGTCGGGTTGGTGGCGGGTTAAACGACACTTTTATGGATTTACACGATCTAACCCAAAAAAACTCTATTATGGAGTTCATAAGATGTTGAACATCCTTGACGATCTAGACAAAACAAGATGGCTACCCAATTCACCTGGGGTTGAGCAGCTCTCCCTGGGTACTGCCTCCGTCACAATTCTCGCCACATCCTTCCCCTTCCCTCCTCCTCTCCCTCCTCTCCCTCGGCTTCCCCTCCCACCCCGGGCTCCCCGTCCACCCCTCCTCGGCCCGACCGCGGTCCCCACAGACAGGGGTTCTGCCACCTCAGCTCCTGGATCCGTGCTCGGCTGTTCCCCCGCTGCTCCAGGGTCTCTGCTCCAGGTGGGTGCCACAAATTAGTCAACGTCTGAGGGAAGCGGCAAGGCTGTGGGTTTCTGTGTGAGTCTGTGGGTCTCTGTGCATGTCTGTGGGTCTTTGTGAGTCTATGTGGGTCTCTGTATGAGTCTGTGGGTCTCTGTGCGAGTCTGTGGGTCTCTGTGCGAGTCTGTATAACTTGATTTGGTGCGTCTTACAATCTGGACTGCTAGGAAGTGCCCAGGATGCATGGTGCGTGGTACGCACCCATTCTCTTTCTCGTACCAAGTGAAGTCCGGGGCAGGCTCCTCCTGGCCGTCTCCATCACGGTCGCCGTGATCGTTTTTGACTTTTATCTTCTTTAATTTCCTGACTTTTTTCTTTTCTAGGAAAAGTAAAAAGGACAAAGTGAACCAACGACGTGGGTTTGCGACGACGCGGGTTCGCTGACGTCGTTTCAAGCGACGTGCCAATTGGGAGCCTCCCGAGAGGCTGAGAAGAGACGCCGCTGCCGCTGTCGCTGGGCTACTCGCGTAGCCGTCGGTCGGGTGTGCAAGCGGTGCAACTGCATCGGACCCGGGCGTGGAGCCGTAATCCTGCAACGCTCGCGTGTAAACCCCGCACCTCCCGTTAGCACGGTCGGCTTCGTACGGTGCGAAAGAAGCTCAACGTACACACATACATACACCGCACCTCCAATTAGAGCGGTTGGCCATGTACGGTGCGTAAGAAGTTCGGAATATACGGCACTGTAGCAAGGGCTGGTGGATCGCACGAATTCGTGAAGCTTCCTCTCCCCTTTCCGCTAGGCGTCATCAGGGTCTGATGGCAGCACAGCCAGTGGAATTGGACTGATCGCCATCAGTTTCCATCCATACGGGGATGGAGTATTCCCACCCACCCCCCACCCCGGCTCGTGTGAGATGTTCTACGGGGTTCTCCGGTTTCCTCCCACGGAGCGTTCAGAACAGTCACTGATGCAGTTGTTCAAATCAGTCACCGATGGAGCTGGCCAAGCATCCCAATGTGTAGGACCGCAGAGCTTGGACAAGCAAGGGTTTTGATCCACCCATCGAGTTTGCGGTGTCTCTCTCTCTCTTTCCCCGTGGTCGTGTGAATTTTTCTCTGGGTCCCAGAGAACGTGAGCAAGAGAGAGAGAGAGAGGTGTGGGGCGCGCCAAAGTGGCTAGGAGACGTTAACCACCTCGCCTGGTGTACATGAAGCTCGTGGGTTCGATCCCAACCCAGATGCCTGCTGTATATTTGGAGTTTGCGTGTCTCTCTCTCTCTCCGTGGTATGGCCCCACTGGGTTAGGTAGCTCTTTATTAGAAGCGACCTGGCTATCACAAATGATTGCTCATCATCATCACGTGGAAATTCATAGCACCAGCCAAATACTCTAAACGAGTGACGTCAATTCTAAATCCACGGGACCGGGGGGAGAAAGACACCGCAAACTCCAAATAGACAGCAGCAGGCGCCTGGGTTGGGATCGAACCCACGACCTCCTGCATACCAGGGGAGGTAGTTAACATCTCGGCACCACGGTGCGTACCATGCACGGTGTGTATTGGGCGCGTCTTTAGGAGGACTGGAGTGGGGAAATTGGACCGCGAGGGGGCTGGAGTCCAGGCCTCGCGCCACGGCCCATGCCAACCCTACGCTGCGCCACCGCGGCGCTCCGCGACTCCTCACCCTGCGCCGCCTTCCCGTCCGGCGCTTCTTCCGTCTCCTTCTGCTCCGCCTCCTTCTCCTCGTCGTTCCGTCTCCGCCGCCTCTTCCTCGTCTTCTTCTCGGCGACCCCCGCACGAACCTCGCAGCCCCTAGGCGCAAAAATGCACCGGCGCGATGGAACGGTGCTAACGATTCACCCCCTCCGGCCGCAACGGCCGCGAGGGCGCAAGGGCCCTGTCCCAGTACCAGCAATAACAGCAGCACCAGCACCACCAGTAGCAACAGCACTACCAGCAGCAACATTACCACCAGCAGCAACAACAGCAGCAGCAACAGCAGCACCACCAGCAGCAGCAACAGCAGCAGCAGCAGCACCAGCAGCACCACCAGCAGCATCAGCAACAGCAGCAGCAGCAACAGCATCAGCAGCAACAGCAGCAACAGCATGCACAACGCTCATCGCCCTTCTCGCATGTGTGTGCGCTACGAAACCTGCCGACCCGAGTTCGATTCCCAATCGCGGCCAACACCAGTAACGACTGTCTGAACTGGTCCTGGGCCTCCCCTAGGTCGACTCAGCCTCAAATGAGTATTCTGCTGTGGTGTGCGTATACATCACCACTGGGCGTGGTGTTGGCCACTCACCCCACCTTGTGCCGTGCCGGCCTTCATAGGTGCAACGCGCCAACAGCACTTGCCCCAACAGTCTGTCAAAGGCTATACGGGGGATCTTTGTCTTTTGGGGTGGTCGGGGTGGGAGGTAGGGGGTGGGGGGTGGGGGTCACGTGTCGCTCACCTGCCAGGAACCATTTCCGAGGAGGCGGCGTCGTCATCACCACCCCCCGCGCCGACGGAGCCGCCCTCCGGAGCAAGCGGCCGATCCACGCCATCGCCGCTCGCCGCCTGTCCAGAGTCGTCTCCGCCGCCATCCTTCCCTTTGCTCGTCTTCCTCGCCCTCCTCCTCTTCCTCTTCGCCGCCGGCGTTCCGGACAGAGCGGCGCTGCCAACTTCCTCCGCCGCCACCCGCCGCCGTTGCCTCCCTTGCGCCTCTCCGCCTCTCCCGCTTCGTCTTTGTCCGGCTTCCCTCGTCGCACGCTGGGTCCTCGCCGCCGTTGTCGTCGTCGTGCTCGACGCCGCTCAAACCACCCTCCTCCTCCTCCTCGTCGTCATCTGGGGCGCGAGCGTCAGCAGCGAGAGGGGAGCTGTTATGTCACTGGGGGTGTGTTGTATGTGTAGTGACTCAACTCGGAGACGATAAGACTCGGAGGCACTTCTTTATTTAGCAAACACCATCGGGATAGTACACGCCCTGCGTGGGTGCACACTATTATAATGAAGACCGTTTATTGTCGGCGGCACTACTCAGTCAGGACAGTTGGTAGGCCGTCTGACTAGAGGCGCCCCAGGATGGTGAAAATGGTATACGACGATGAGATGGTGACGACAATGGACTTGAGCCTACTTCCAACAACAGCCACGTTGTCCCCCCACAGGGACCCCTCTTATACTCCCAGCGCGGCCTCGCTCCGCCCCCGGCCACGCCCCCCTTCCGGAACCTACCATCGGGTTCCCGGGGCTTCCCGATGGGCTCCTTCTGTGACCTTTCCCCAAGATGTCCCCTGCTAGTGTCTATCGTGGCCTGCTGACGTCAGTACTGCCATACGCCACTTTTTGCCAGCAGCCGGCGCTATGCCACTACACCTGTATGTACATTGAACTTCTTTCGCATCGTGCGTAGCCAACCGTGCTAATCGGAGGATGTGGGGCAAGGACAACAAACGAAACACAACAAGCAGTTCTAGATTATGATTTAAAAGTGCACAGCTGCAGCGGCTTCCTAATATCGGAAGGAAGAGTGTTCCAGACGGCCGCAGAAGCGCGTCCGAAAGCGCCGCGCGATGCGGTGACCAACGTCTTTGATTAGCCACAAGCTGCTGCTACTGTTGCTGCTGCGAGGATGACCGGGGTTCGCGTGATGGTTTATGAACCACGCCGCGGTATGCACGAACCACACAGTGGACACTAAAAATTCCTGCCACGTCATTCGCAAGAGCAGCCCGACGTGTGTGTGTGTGCAGGTGGTGACTGGCCACATTTTTTCAGGATTCGAAAGATTACACTGCAGATTACATAAATTGCAATCATCGCCCCCCTCACCCCCCCCCCCCCCCCTCGGCTGTTGCAAAAAAAAAACGACTCCGGATCATTCTAAAAGGAGAGTCGCGAGACCGATGCTCCGCATGCAAGTCAGGAGCTTAGAGTCAGCTTTCTGCTGCTGCGCAGGGACAGCTGCCGATTGGGGGGGTGGGGGTTGGTGGGGTGCACCCCGTCCAATGTTTGAGATGGGATGCAAAGGGGGGGTGCTGCTGCAAGTAAGCAAGCAAGCAAGCGCATTTCTACAAACTGGCCTCACCCCTCTTTAGTTTCGTCGGTTGCCCTGGTTCTGTAATTTTTAGTTTACTGGCTCTCCTTGCATTGGGGGGGCATTGGGATCCTGAGATGGAATGACGACCAACACACGTTTCATCAAGTTATTAACATCCTTCATTTGGCCGCACGACCACCGACTTCAGGCACGAGCTTCTCTTCGCCAGCCACGAACTTCGTCTTCTCTCTTTCAACCATTTACCCTGTGAAGCTAACCTTCGTTTCCCCACCCTTTGCGCTTGCATCTTTCCTCCAATGATTTCAATTCTCTGTCACCAGACATTCCTTTTCTAGGCCCCGCGCCACCCCCCCCCTGTGCCCCCCCTTTCTCCATCATCCACCCCCACGTGGTCTCTCCCAGATCAGGGGCACCAATCAGAGGCCTTGTTTTGCTTCCCGACTGCCCGTGTTTGCACGCACAGCGTACGCACTACTGTGCCAGGTACGTCGCTTGTTGTGTTTCAATCTTCACACAAGGACAGAACGCGCATTATACATTAGAATTATCAAAATGATTATTAAATGCAAGTATAGTTATTGTTGTCGTTGTTGTCGTTGATTATTCATGAATCATTGCGTGGGCATTTTCGGAAAGCCACGCGGAAATGTGAGCCAACGGAGAGAATGAGATTGGCAACTCGAGTGAGAGAGACGGGGGGGGGGGGGGGAACGAGACGATGCGAGGCGATGCAGCTCTCGCGGGGCGCGGGAGCAAATCGTCGGATGTTGTTGTCGAATACCAAAACCGCGGAGGAGAGAAAAAAACACACTTACCCGACAGTTTTGCACGCCTCTTGCGGGGTTTTCTTTTTTTAGTTTTCTTCTTGTTCCGCTCTTCCTCCTCGTCGGCCAGCAGCTTGGCGAAGCCCTCCTTGTCCATCGGCTTCTTCTCCACTGGGCGAAACAAAACGGCAAGGGGGGGGACGCCGCAGTGGCGAGATGTTAACTGCCTCGCCTGATATGCAGGAGGTCATCCCGACCCTGACGCCTGCTGTATATTTTAGAGTTTGCGTCTCTTTCTCTCTCTCTCTCCCCGTGGCCGCGTGGATTTTTCTCCGGGTCTTCCAGTTTTTGCCCTCTGCATTTAGAATCAATGTGCGTTTATAAAGTACTAGCGGGAAGTACCCGGCGTTTCCCGGCCAAAAAAAGACACACACACACATCGACTAACACACACACAAACACATCGACTTACACACACGCATACATAGACTCACACACACATCGAACTACACACACACACATGGACACACACACACATCAACTGACACACATAGACTCACGCACACACACATCGACTCACACACAGACATATCGACTTACACACACACAGACTCACACACACACATGGACTTACACACATGGACTTACACACACACATCGACTCACACACACACACATCGACTTACACACACACGCACATGGACTTACACACACATATCGACTTACACACACAGATCAACCCACACAAACACATCGACTTGCACACACACACAGCGACCTACACACACACATCGACCTACACACACACATCAACTTACACACACATATGGACTTACACACACACACACACACATCGACGCACACACACACACATAGACTCACGCACATCGACTTACACACACACATCCATTTACACACACACATCGACTTACACACACACAGATCGACTTACACACACACACACACAGTGACTGTCACACACACACATGGACTCACACACACAACGCACACACATATATGGACTCGCACGCACACGTCGACGTACACACACACATTATTACTTGTATATTTAAAAAGTTTTCAAATAATAGTTTTCTATCTACGTGGCTTTAGTGAAAGAAGCAAGTTAGAGGGGAAATGCACGAGTATATAGTAAGTAATTAAGAGCGACGACGATGGTGTTCCGCCATTTTTGTACAAACATTTGCCGCGAGCAAAAGCGGAAAATACATGAAAGTCAACGAATAATAATGAAACTTCTCCCACCTGTAACTATGAGCTGATGCGCACCAATTAAGCCTAATTGACATAACGTCACTGCTCAACCCCCGTACTGAGGGGGCAAGTGTAAATATGTGAGAATGAAGACGTAATAGCATTCAGTATATGTATTTGTTTGGCCCTGCGCAGTAAGTGATATTACACGTGGCTGCTTACGCCTCAAGAGTACAGAAAAAATGCTTTTCTTCCCCTCAAACTTGTTTTTTGTGAGCAGAACAGCGATATTTATAAAGGTACCTATTCTAAAAGAGAAAACGTGTGCACAAGTGTCATTCCGATAATTGGTTTTTTACCCTTCTATCTGGCAACAAAACTGACACCTTTTTTGTTGCCAGATAGAAGGGTAAAAAACCAATTATCATATTTTTACTGGCAAATGAGGTCCCCAAAGTGTCATTCCCTCACAAGCGCAAAGTTTGTGGGGAATAAGAGGCAACAGGAATAGTAACGAGCAAACAGTCACTGTGAAGTATCGGAAATGACGGCAGGAAGCTTCTTGACGGGTAACACACTTTTTATTAAATCTTGACTTGTCACAATACAACGTGTGTTCTCTATTCTTCCGACGACACACTTTACTTAACTCGTGTAGACTCTCTGCCTCTGGCTACACTCTTTACTTAACTCGTGTAGACTCTAGGCCTCTGGCTACACCCGTCACTCGTCTCGTGTAGACCCTATGCCTCTGGCTACACACTCCACTCGTCTCGTGTAGACTCTAGCTCTCTGGCTACACACGTCACTCGTCTCGTGTAGACTCTAGCTCTCTGGCTACACACATCACTCGTCTCGTGTAGACTCTAGCTCTCTGGCTACACACATCACTCGTCTCGTGTAGACTCTAGCTCTCTGGCTACACACTCCGCATGCTGACACTGCATGCTCCCCCTACACTCCGCCTCTGGGTTACACCGAGTCCGGGTCCTCACAGGACAGCGGGACTGGGTACCGCAGGGCCCTGTCTCTTCCTCTCCGTCTTCAGTCTTCGCTGGTTACACTCTCCCCGTGCGCCTGTGCGCATCACCTTATATAGTCCCTCCTCCCGGGAGACGGAGCGGATGCGGACCTCGATGTGAGCATCGCTCCTTAGTGAACCAATCACGACGCGCTATCTCTACGATCCGCTTTCCCCCAGCGCGTGTTTCCACTCATCACCCAATCACGCCGCGCTGCCACCCGATCACTCCCACACCAGCGTGTCACCGGCACCCAGCCAATCAGCACCACACAACACACGATCCCGCGCTGACCCCTGATCCCTCACTGTCAGTGCGCGTCACCACACACACATCCAATCCCGACGCGCTGGCA
The DNA here is from genome assembly GCF_965212315.1 of Lampetra planeri. Taxonomy (NCBI): domain Eukaryota; kingdom Metazoa; phylum Chordata; class Hyperoartia; order Petromyzontiformes; family Petromyzontidae; genus Lampetra; species Lampetra planeri. The sequence continues at coordinate 7,871,040 of NC_136159.1, forward strand.
CCTGATCGCTACCCCAGCGCGTATCGCCACTACAATTGTAATAAATGTTTGAAGGGAGCTGTATATCTGCGTGTGTTACCTTGCGCAGTGTCCACACGGATGAGAATTGCCCCCTCCTCCCCACCGAACGCGTGTGACTTGGTAGGGGCGTGCACGCGCAGATGCGTGCTTTGGGGCGCGCTCGGAGGGGCGACGTAATAATAAATGAACTAAAACAGCACTAAATTGTTAATTAAACTATTTTAAAGCGCTGGCTCACCACGTGGCTTATGCCGTGCTGCCTGGGTACTTTTTTTAAGCGTCAACCACACGGTTCGCGAGCCAAATCCCTCGCAAATGTCGGCCACACACAGACACAAAAAATTACTTTCACAGGTTACATTTGGCTGCTACTGAGCGATCATTGGTGATGGCCAGGCCGCTTCTGAAACAGAGCTATATAGCTCAGTGGGCCTTACCTGGTATAAGAAAAAATACGTTTATTGGCACGGCTGGCAAACTTCCCGGTGTGGCAGGGGGACAGGCCTGGGCCCACCTCATCCACCTCCCCCCCCCCCCCGCCTACCGGAGTTTAGGACGACTCGCGCAATCGGTTGCACGAGATGAAACTCTGAACGACTCCGGTCACATTAGCGGGGAGTGAACAAATGTCGTTAGGACGGCGACCTCACTCACGCGCCGTATGTCAAGATCAAGGTAGAAAAACAGTAAAGCGGTAATTAAATAATATTCTCATTGGCAGCATTAATGACGTTCTTTGATATGGAATTTAATAACAATAATAACGTAAACATACTGACCACAGCCATGGTACGGCGGTAGTCTCCCACACCTCCTATTGGCACGGTTGGCTACATAGGGTGCGAAAAGGATTCACAACACACAGACACCTACGTACCGCCAAGCCGTGCGGGCAGCCAACGCACCACAAGCAAAGCGGAAGCAACGGAGTCAGGGAGGGATACGAATCTCGTAGTTTGCAACGACGCTCGCAGGAAGGTGGACGAACCTCACGCATCCCCCCCGACCCCCCCAGCCGCCCCCCCCCCCCCACCGCCCCCCCCCCACCCCCCGCGCCTCCCTTCACTTACGCTCTTACTTACTGCAGGCCTTGTCTATCCTCCACGGGTGGACACGCGACTCCCTTTTGAATTTATTCTGCGGTTGCACACGCGCACACACACAACCACACACGCACACACACACAACCACACACGCGCACACACACAACCACACACGCGCACACACACAACCACACACGCACACACACACAACCACACACGCACAATGCAATATGATACAATTACAGGGTGGGGCGTGGTGCAGAAAGAAAGAAGCGTTCAGTCGGAGGCAAGAGGGAAAAAACATGTGAAGGTCTGGACTTAAACATGGACAGGGAGGGGAACAGCTGGGGAGGGGCGGGAGAGTTCTAGACGGTGGAGGCAGCAGAGAAGAGTGAGCGACCTCCCGCTGGCCACAGGCAACCGGGGGAAGTTCAACAGAAAGCTATGGTTTCTGGAGGGGAGTCGAGTGAGATGAGAGGGGAAGAGGTAAGAGAGTGATGTTGGTGCAGGTGCACTCACAACAACAACCGCCATTCGCCACTAAGTGGCGGTGACGTCACCACGACGCTTGTGCCAGGCCATGTGCACCTTGAGGCCACGTGAAGTGTCGAACGCCCGCTGGCAGGAGGTCACGGGGCAGACCCAGGTGCCACGGGTCGACTGACCGAGATGACCGAGATGACTGGCTGATGCACCACCTGTGCCCCCTACTGTGCCAACTTGCTGTGCTTTAGCCACCCGGCGCTCCGCTCGTTGTTGTGAGCGTCGCTCCTCCGCCCTCCGTTGTTGTTGGAGGGCGACTGCCTCCAACTGCCCAGTAGCGTCCTTCACGAGCCTCCTCCACAGAGGCCGATCTTGACACCGCTGGTACCAGTCATCGGCAAGTCCACTCAGCTCCACGTCCTCCTGTACCACATCACTCCATCTCTTCTCTAGCCCGTGCCACGCCCGTTTAGCCCCCTCGATCCGGCCGAACAAAAGCTGTTTAGGCATGCGGTGGCTGGGCATGCGAGCTACATGACCCAGCCAACGCAGCCTTGCCTGCCGGAGGATCTCACTGATGGGACTTTGCCAAGATCCTTCAAGGATTTGTGAGCTCCTCACACATTCCAGCCTGGTTAAACCCAGGATGGATCGTAGGCAGGCCAGCCTAAATGTTTCCAACAGGTGAAGATGCTCCATTAGGGGGGTCCACGTTTCGCAAGCATAGAGAAGGGAGGGAATGACTGTGGCCGAGAAGACCTGAAGCTTGGTGCGGAGCGAGAGCTGCTCATTCAGAGGAGGAGTTGGAGATGCTGCTGCTGAGACTGGAGCGTGCCACTAAGAGGTGGGGCCTTACCATCAGCCCCACCAAAACTAAGCATCTGCCTGGGTATTTTGTACCATTGGACACTCCACCCCCACAACTCCAAATCGGTGATGGGGCAGTAGTGGAGAGAGTGGAGAGTTTCCCATACCTGGGCAGTGTGCTTATGACCGGCTCCAGTTGCATAACGCTGTGTGGAAGCTACCTGGTCTGTCGCTGCGCACACACACACGTGCACACGCGCGCGCACACGCCCAGCATCCCGGCCGTTACCTTGAGCTCGTGCCTGCTGCGCGTGGGGAAGAGGTGGGACACCATCGACATGTCGGTCCCCACCATGCTGATGGCCAGGAAGTACAGCTCAGTCTCTGCGGCGACGTGGGAGGGGTGGTGGGGGGGGGCGGCAGCGCGGGGGGGGGGGGGGTCAGCTCGCCGCACTACGAACCCGGCGGGCCGAGTTCGATTCCCGCTCACGGCCACCAACACCGGGGGCGATTTATCCGAACCGGTCCTGGTCAGCTCAGCCTCAATAATCAGTCCCCGCTTGCGGTGTGTAGTAAACATCGCCGCCGGGGAGGCGGCCGGCCGTGGTGCGGGCCACCCACCCCATCGTTGTGCCGTGCCGGCCTTCGTAGGTGCTGCTCGCAAACAGCACTTGCCCCAACAGTCTGTTAGAGGCTACACGGGGGATCTTCGTCTTTGGGGGCTCGGGGGGGGGGGTGGTCACGGCGTGGACACCGCTCGTCTCTGACCGCGGCCGGTGCGGCGGTGGTGACGGTGGTAGCGGTGGTGGTGGTGGTGGTGGTGGCGGTGGTAGCGGTGGTGGTGGCGGTGGTAGCGGTGGTAGCGGTGGTGGTAGCGGTGGTGGTGGTGGTGGTAGCGGTGGTAGCGGTGGTGGTGGTGGTGGTAGCGGTGGTGGGGGGTAGCGGTGGTGGTGGTGGAGGTGGAAGTAGTGGTGGCGGCGGTGGTGGTGGTGGTAGTGGTGGTAGCGGTGGTGGCGGTGGTGGTGGTGGCAGCGGTGGTGGTAGCGGTGGTGGCGGTGCTTGCAGAGGGGGGCGGGGGGTTTGACGGCGTGTACCCTTGTCGCCCCATCTCCGCGTGGCGACGTGCTTGGAGAAGTTGCTGTAGCGGGCGGAGGAGCCGTCCTCGCGCAGCGCCTCCACGGCGAGCGCCGCCGCCACCCTGGCGTCGTCCTCGCCGGCATGCTGCACACGCACCGTGAGGCTGGCGGCGGGAACAAATGACAGCAATCGCGACGGCAACGACGACAGCGGCGGCGACAACAATGACAATGACGACAATGACAACGATGACGACCATAACAATGACAATGACGACAATAACAACGATGACCACCAAAACAATGACAACAATGACAATGACGACAATGACAACGACGACAATGACAACGATGACAACCAAAACTAAGACGACAATGACAATGACGACAATGACAATGACGACAATGACAACGACGACGACCATAACAACGACAATGACGACAATAACAACGATGACCACCAAAACAATGACAACAATGACAATGACGACAATGACAACGACGACAATGACAATGATGACAACCAAAACAATGACGACAATGACAATGACGACAATGACAACGACGACAATGACAACGATGACGACCAAAACAATGATGACAATGACAATGACGACAATGACAACGATGATGACCATAACAATGACAACAATGACAATGACGACAATGACAACGATGACGACCATAACAATGACGACAATGACAACAATGACGACAATGACAACAATGACGACTACAAAAAAAACAATAACCGCCACTCATGCCATTTTTCCCACTGGCAGTACAACCGTGCTGTGCCAGGCCTGTGCCGGCACCGTGCCGGCCCCGGCATGGGCTTCACGAGGCACCAGGCCAGAGCCGGATCAAGAGACTTCTCAAGGTGGACGGCGGAGGTGGGGGGGAGGGGGGGGAGGTTGGCTGAGAAATATGAAGCTTTTCGAATAGGGTGCTACACAAATAATAATAACAACAACACTCATTCTATTGATCATCTATGATCAATATCAAGACAATTTTACTTTCCAGGTTTCAGGGGGAGGTGGGGGGGGGGTGATAGTAGACGTGGTGGTGGTAGTGTTGCTACTGGTGGTGGTGGTGGTGCTACTGGTGGTGGTGTTGGTGTTGGTGCTACTGGTGGTGTCAAGATCGGCCTCAGTGGAGGAGGCTCGTGAAGGACGCTACTGGGCAGTTGGAGGCAGTCGCCCTCCAACAACAACGGAGGGCGGAGGAGCGACGCTCACAACAACGAGCGGAGCGCCGGGTGGCTAAAGCACAGCAAGTTGGCACAGTAGGGGGCACAGGTGGTGCATCAGCCAGTCATCTCGGTCATCTCGGTCAGTCGACCCGTGGCACCTGGGCCTGCCCCGTGACCTCCTGCCAGCGGGCGTTCGACACTTCACGTGGCCTCAGGGTGCACATGGCCTGGCACAAGCGTCGTGGTGACGTCACCGCCACTTAGTGGCGAATGGCGGTTGTTGTTGTTGTTAATGGTGGAGGTAGCGATGATACTGGTGGTGGTGGTGGTGGAGGGGGTGGTGCTACTGGTGGTGTTGTTGATGGTGCTACTGGTGGTGTTGTTGATGGTGCTACTGGTGGTGTTGTTGATGGTGCTACTGGTGGTGTTGTTGATGGTGCTACTGGTGGTGTTGTTGCTGGTGTTGATGGTGCTACTGGTGGTGTTGTTGATGGTGCTACTGGTGGTGCTGTTGATGGTGCTACTGGTGGTGTTGTTGATGGTGCTACTGGTGGTGTTGTTGATGGTGCTACTGGTGGTGTTGTTGATGGTGCTACTGGTGGTGGAGGTGCTACTGGTGGTGGTGGTGGTGCTACTGGTGGTGGTGGCGGCGGTGGAGTCAACGCGGGAGCGATAGAGAAGCCGCACACCTCTCATCGTCGAGGATGAGCGTGCCGTCCTCACCCACACGCACCCTGGGCACCATCAGACCGTCGTCGCCATCGTCACCATCATCGTCGTCAACGTCGTCGGCCTTGGCCACCACCTCCGGCTTCGTCGGACATTCTGGCCGCGGCGGCACCGCCACCGCTTTGTCCGCGAGGTGGTTTGTCCGCCTGCACCACAGAGGCACAGAGACACAGACAACAACAACCACAACCGCCATTCACCACCAAGTCGTGGTGATGTCAACACGGCATCACCTCGACACTTTCAAGGGCTCGCTGCTGGTAGGAAGTCACCGGACAGACCCAGGTGCCATGGGTCGACTGCCTGAGATGACTGCCATGTGGGACAAAGATCCCCCATGTAGCCTTAACAGACTGATGGGGCGAGTGCTGTTAGCGAGCACCGATGAAGGGTGACATGGCACACGAGGGGGGTGGGTATCCATCACCCAATGGTGATGTTTTTGCACACCGCACCAGGTATTCATTTGAGGCCAAGTCGACCTAGGAGATGCCCAGGACCAATTCAGATAATCGTCACTGGTTTTGACCTTGAGCGAGAATCGAACCCGGGGTGCCGGGTTCATAGCGCAGCGCGCGAACCACTACACTACCGTTCACCACTGACAGATAGCGAGACAAAGACAAAGATCTCCCGTATAGCCCGAACAGACTGATAGGGCAAGTGCTGTTAGCGAGCACCTATGAAGGCCGGCACGGCACACGAGGGGGTGAGTGTCCAGAACCACGCCCGGCCGCCTTTGTCTCCCCAGTCACGATGTTTACACGCCGTGTTAGGTACACGCACACGTACACACACACGCGGAATCTGTCCAGCCGAGCGGCATCATTGGGACATCAATTACTCTTGGCCCGGGAGCATGCCACGTTTAAGGTGGGAGTAGGGGGGGCGGTCATGATATGGTCAATGTTAAAGATACTCTAAACGAATGTCAATCGCTATACACAATGACGATATGATCCGATGTTGTCTTTGCGTGCATGCTGCTCCGGCTCACACCCACGTGTGCACAAGGGAAAGGCCGCGACAGTCATAACTTTATTGTGCGATGAAGAATACTCTTTGTTTCTTTCGGTAAAGTCACGTAGGTGAAACAAAAACCGAAATCAAATTAAATAACGACGTTTCGGAAGCAACACAAGCCTCCGTCATCAGGTAGGATAGCCACAGCAATAAATAATGGTGGTGTTGTTGGTGGTGGAGGTGATTTAATTTAGTTATTTTAATTTAAATTTTATTTAAATTTTTATTATTTTTATTTTCACCTACGTGACTTTACCGAAAGAACCAAAGAGTATGGATCCTTGCAGTCACGAAAACTTCAAATCTAGAATGTGCGATAAGAATGTAGTTGCACGCGTAGTAGTAGCAGTAATAGTGGGGCTTTCGCGACCGATATTATCTAAGAGAGGTTTTCTTTGGGTTCGATCACGTAAACCCATCACCACCCGACAATTCTGCCCGTCGCCTGATGATGCTGGTTGTTGTTATAATTTCCAGCGAAACGTCACGCTACTCGAATTTAAATGTAATGGGTTTACTCTCCAACACACCGGTGTGCTGTACTAGTGTAATAAACGACTGGACCACGATGTCTGGCTCAGTGTCCTTTATTCGGTTCGTGCTGTACACCCACACGGCTGTCTTTACTCTGTAGCTTCTCCACGGTGCTGACTCCAATGTCGGCCCGATCCACAACAGCAGCTCCGCTGCTGTTTCTCTCACACAGCCCCCCTTGGCTGTACTCGCTGCAACTCCTCTCCCTCCGCAGCTCTGACAGCCTCTTGCTGTCTCTCTCTCTCTCCGCAGCTCCTCCTGGCAGCCACACCGCTGCCTCTAACACGCAGCCCTCTCTCTCTCTCTCTCCGCAGCTCCTCCTGGCAGCCACACCGCTGCCTCTAACACGCAGCCCTTCTGGCTGTCTCCTCTGCAGCTGCACACCACTCCGCAGCTTCCTCTTATCTTCGGGGTTGGCTCCCGATGGCCGTCGGCGCCCCCCCTCTCCACACTCGCCCGCGTGGCCTCACTCTTTTCCGCTCACACCCCGACTGCCTTCCCCTTCCGGTTTACCCGCTTAAGGCCCCGAACCTTCCACCCACGTCACATGACTCCACCCCCCGTGACGTCACATCCGGAAGGTCGCTTACGCCCGCATTACACCACCCTCCCCCGTAGAAAAATCCCAGCCGACCTCGGCTGACCAATAGCAATCGTAATGCGGCGAACCGAGCTTCCCCCCCTAAAGGACACTAAGCATACAATGTAACAGCAAGAACAACAACAACGCAATTAACATCAACGAACGTACAAAAGCATGCAATAAATACAACTGTAAGAAAAAAAAAATAACAAGACAGCAACAATCAACGAAACGTAAGCGATTTGGAACGTGTGCGGGTCGCCGGCCCGTCCCGGACGGTCGGCGGCCCACTCGCAGAACGGGAACGCGATGAAAGTCGAGGAATGACAGGGGGTAATCCCCCTGTCGCAGCTGGAAGTCCACCGACGTCCCGTGTCCCTAAAGAGTTAGTCTTGGGCTTGTCCTGTGACCGTGCCCGCAGCTGGGTCGGACGGGCTGCAGGGCTCGAAGGTCCCGCAGACCTGGCAGGTGTCCTCCGAGCAGGGCCCTTCGTCCCCCGCAATGTCACGGCCGGCCTGTCTGGAACAGGTACGACAGGCGCTCTAGCAAGATCAATGGACGCAGGCAGGGGAGAGTCAGCAGCAACAGACCCCGGCAAGGCAACATTGGGGGATGACGCATCATGTAAGGGAGCAACATATGGTTTCAAGCGCGACGTATGCACAACCCAGCGACGAGACCCAATCTGGACGCGTGCTGACTGTGGGTTGGGAACCGCAATGAGGCGTACGGGACCATGCCAGGGTTTGTGCAATTTCGGCGAGGTCCCCGGACGTACCTGTGGACAATGAAGCCAGGCTAGGTCCCCAACCTTCCAAGGGCACTCCCCCTCAGACCGTCGCGCATATCGCTCGTTCCGGGCCTGGGCTTTGGCCGTAGCCACGCGGGCATTCTCCCGCGCCTCCGTGACTCGGCGAACCGTGTCCTGGATGTATTCAGGAAGTGGTTTACGAGGTCCCTTCACCCCAGTTCCCAATTGCACATCCACCGGCGGCACGTTTTCCCGACCATACATAAGGTAAAACGGCGAATATCCTGTAGCCGCATGAGGCGTCATCCTGTACGCCGAAAGCACCCCGGGGATGTGCAGATCCCAATCTGATTGTTGTTCACTCACGGTATGGCAAAGCATGGCAGACAATGTCCTGTTCAGCCGTTCAACCATACCATCCGTCTGCGGATGGTATGGGGATGTCCGTACTTTCTTAGTCCCAAGGCCCGCGCACACTTCCGCCAATAATTTAGAAGAGAAATTCCTGCCTTGGTCCGTGAGGAGTCTCTCAGGCGCCCCCTTATCCATAATATACCCAAACAAAAAGGCGTCGGTAATGGCCGCGGCCGACTGATCGGGCAACGGCCAGGCCATCGGCCAACGGGAGAGGTACTAAACCCCTACCAGCAAATATTTATTACCCCTCGCCGATGGTGGAAAAGGTCCCAATATGTCCAGTGCCACCAATTCATTGACTCGAGACACCTGAATCGACTGGAGAGGCGGCACGTAAGGATGTTTCGGCGGCTTACATCGTGCACACGCAGGGCACGCGCGCACGTGCCCTACGACATCTGTCGCCATGCCGTGCCAAAAATAATGACGTTGCAACGTCAACAAGGTCTTCTGCACCCCTAAATGTAAGAGAGTGTCACAATGGAGGGTTCTAATCAACTCGAATCGCAAGGACGTTGGTACCACCAGGCGCCAACGTTCCTGGAACCCCTCCCGCCACATAAGCAGACCATCTCGGAGAGCGGTTTGCGGCCCCATAGCCGTACTCGGACTCCCATTGTCCCTAGCAGACCGCTTCCGCAAGGACACCAATGACTCATCCATCATCTGTTCCCGGATCCAGACAGACCGCGGCAGATTCAAAACCCCGTCAGCCGGTCCCGGTTCCATCGGAGTGTCCGACTTCTCGACGGCCAACGTAAGCGGCTGAGGGGGGTTTGGAATCGGCGAACACCTATGCGTCCCCGACTCACATTTACAAGGGGCGCGCCGCGGTAATCTGGAAAGTGCGTCAGCGTTCGCATGGCGCACTCCCTTCCGATGTTGAATTTGGAAGGAAAATTCCTGTAGCGTGTCCAACCAACGTGCCAACTGTCCGGATGGCTGGTCAATTTTAAGGGCATATTGCAAGGCCGCATGATCCGTACGCACAATAAAAGAACGACCGTAGAGGTATGGTCGAAATTGCCGTAGGAAAAAAACAACCGCCAATAGTTCTCTGCGAGTGACACAGTAGCGGGTTTCCGCAGGAGACAAGACTCGGCTACCATACGCCACGACACGCTCTACACCCCCTTTAGACTGTGATAACACCGCCCCAATACCTGTGTCACTCGCGTCCGTATCAAGAATGAATGGGTGATCGAAATCGGGATAATCCAATGTTGGGGCCGTGGCCAATAGATCACGCAGACTCCGAAAGGCCGCCTCCTCCGGCTGTCCCCAAACAAACTTCCGTCCTTTACCCGTAAGGAGATGCAAGGGCCTCGCAATCGTCGCAAAACCCGGCACAAATCTTCGGTAATACGAGGCAAATCCCAAAAACCGCCGAACATCCCCCACGGTGGCCGGAGTCGGCCAATCCCGGACGCACGCCGTCTTTTCCGGATCCGTGGACACTCCCTCAGCACTCACAATGTGCCCCAAATAGCGGACGGACCGTTGCAGTAGGTGACATTTCTTTGGTTTGAATTTCAATTTGGCAGAACGCATCCTCGTGAACACTGTCTCCAGCCGCGTCAAATGTTCATCAAATGTGCGGCTGAAGACAATAATATCGTCCAAATATATAAGACACGTCTCCCACTGCAACCCCGTCAAAACGAGCTCCATCAATCTTTGAAATGTAGCAGGGGCCGCATTCAATCCCATCGGGAGACAGTTGAATTGAAATAACCCCTGCGGCGTACGGAATGCGGTTTTCTCCCGTGAGGACTCGTCAAGGGGAAGCTGCCAAAATCCCGAAGAGAGGTCCAGTGTGGAAAAGAACTTAGCCCCCGACAATGCATCGAGGGAGTCATCCATACGCGGCAGGGGGTACGCATCTGCCACCGATATCTTATTCAATTTGCGGAAATCAACACAAAATCGCAATTTGCCATCCTTCTTCTTAACCAAGACGACTGGAGCGCCCCATGGGCTGTTAGATGGCGATATAATGTCCGCAGCCAACATGTCTTCCACTGCCCCCCGTACGTGTTCTCGCTCCGCAGGACTCATCCGATGCGAATTTAATCGAATAGGGGCAGCATCGCCCGTCTCAATGTGATGGTAAAGCAACGAAGTGCGGCCCAAATCCAAATCATCGGAGCTGAACACATCGGAATATGTCAACAACAATTTACGCAGCGCACCACGTTGCTCCATGGACAGGGAAGAATTTTCGTCACATAAATGAGCAACCCAACGATCATCCGAACTCCTTGGCTCGGAAACCCCAGCAACAACTCCCCGGCTATGTGGACAATCATGGTTCGCAAACGCCGTAGTGGCATGTGCCACAACCGTACCGGCCGGGACACGGACGTTTTCTCCCCCCGCATTAAGCACCTGTAAAAACGGTAATTGATCCGGCCGGACGATGGTCTGTGCCCCCACTAACGCCAACCCGGATGTTATCGTGGCGGACGGTGACAACAAGACCCCTACTGCTCCTAGCCGATCAGGCAGGGGCTTCCGATACCGCAAGGGTATAAGCATCTGTGTACCAGGTGGGATGTCCACAGATGCGACGGACAGCGCCTGCACTTGTACGGCCGAAGCAGGTCGCCCCCAGGGCGACGGCAGAAACGAGATTTGACGGCCCCCCGGCAGTTCAATACAATTCTCATTGATTTTGATCAAAATGGGCATCTTAGCCAAAAAATCGGTGCCTAACAAACAAGGAACCGCCAAAGATCTCGATATCAACACAACACCCGAGGCCGACACATCCCCAATAGATATCTTAGCATCCACCTGACCCACGATACCCATGCTACCCCCGTTCGCAGCGACGCACGACCCATAAACCGGACGCACAGCCCCCGGCGGAATGCCCAACAGATGGAAAATGACATCCGATATAATAGTCGCAGACGCCCCCGAGTCGACCAAAATGCGCACGTCCACACCTTGTATGGACCCCGGTACAGTGGACGAACCCGTAGTGGCCGCGACAACTCTCCGTGCCAATTTGCGCCACTGCGTAACTGAATGACAAGGCCCCGTCGATGGCCTTTCTTTAACAACAACAATAGGATCGCGCAACACAGGTGGTGGGTGAGGTGGAAAGCCTTGCCGAGTGTCTGGTGCGTGCCGACATGCCTGTTTCGGAGGATCTTTAGCCGACTTGACCGGTGCCGAGGCCTCCTGCTGCGGCGGAGCCGGGAAGCGGGCCCAGCAGTCTCTGGCGTAGTGGCCCCTACGCCCGCAGCGGAAACATTCGGCCTCGTTGCGCCGAAGCGCAGGCCTCGCCTCCTGACGGCCCCGTTCTGGTAGCGCCGCGCGCGGTCTCGGCCCGCCGCGTCCCGTCCATGGAGCGGAGGCGGCCGTCAGTTGTTGAGGGCCCCGGTCATCCGGAACATAGACAGCCTGCGCAGGGTTCCACCCCAGCGCATCCTCTTCTTTGACGGGCCCCCCCGTCCACGCCGTCACTTGTTTCCAGCGACGGAGGTTGAATTGCGCATCGAGACACTTAGCAGCCGTCCGGGAAGTTAGCTTCTCATGCCCACACACAGGCATGGGGATCCCTAGATCCCGAGACAGCTCCAACATTTTCCCTAATATGAGAGGCTCGAGCAGGTCCTGTGGCGTCTCAGGATAAGCTGCCATGGCCAGCTCCAGCACCGCACCCCTGAACGCCACGGGCGACTCCTCTGGTGCTCGTTGTCGTTGAGCGAATCGCCGATGCGCATCATCTGGTGGCTCATAAGCATCGGCCATTTCTTGAAAAACACCACATAAAGTTGCCTTCTTATCGGTCGTTATGGAACGGAAGAATCGGACAGATTCGTCGTCCAGGAGAGTCGGCAACACCTCCAAAGCCTCCGCATCGGTCCATCTTGCCGTGCGTACCGCCGCCAAGAAGCGGCAGGCGAACGCGCTCCAGTCCCCACCGACGGAAAATTCTTTAACCGTTGTAAGGTGGCGACTCCGACTCCTCTTCCTGCCGTCTTCCAATGGTGGTGGTTGTGATGGCAAATTCAAAATGGCGTCGGCCCGCGGCGTGGCCAAGATGGCGGTTTGGCGCCACGGAGCGCGCAAAATGGCGGCCTCCTGCCGCGTGTGCAATGGCGGCGGCAGGACAGGCAACGTGGCGGCCCGCGGAGCACCAACTGCATCATCCATCGTCCCTGGCGCGACGAGATGGCATAGATGCGCCAGGACGTCCTTAAGTGCCTCCAGTTGTACCGCCATCGCTTGCCATCGTTGATCCGCGTCTGATGATGTCGACGGACCCGCCACCGCGCCAACATCCTCCACTCCTGTTCCCGTGGTCGCCTCAGCTGGGCTCTCCTCCACCACCCCAACAGGATCCGTGGTTGGAGGGAGTTCGTCGTCGTCGGACGAAGAAGCCGATGCAGGCGCCGGAGTAACTTTCTTCCTCACTTGTTTCGACATGCCGTTGCACTTCCGACACCAGTGTAATAAACGACTGGACCACGATGTCTGGCTCAGTGTCCTTTATTCGGTTCGTGCTGTACACCCACACGGCTGTCTTTACTCTGTAGCTTCTCCACGGTGCTGACTCCAATGTCGGCCCGATCCACAACAGCAGCTCCGCTGCTGTTTCTCTCACACAGCCCCCCTTGGCTGTACTCGCTGCAACTCCTCTCCCTCCGCAGCTCTGACAGCCTCTTGCTGTCTCTCTCTCTCTCCGCAGCTCCTCCTGGCAGCCACACCGCTGCCTCTAACACGCAGCCCTCTCTCTCTCTCTCTCCGCAGCTCCTCCTGGCAGCCACACCGCTGCCTCTAACACGCAGCCCTTCTGGCTGTCTCCTCTGCAGCTGCACACCACTCCGCAGCTTCCTCTTATCTTCGGGGTTGGCTCCCGATGGCCGTCGGCGCCCCCCCTCTCCACACTCGCCCGCGTGGCCTCACTCTTTTCCGCTCACACCCCGACTGCCTTCCCCTTCCGGTTTACCCGCTTAAGGCCCCGAACCTTCCACCCACGTCACATGACTCCACCCCCCGTGACGTCACATCCGGAAGGTCGCTTACGCCCGCATTACACTAGTATACACTATACACTACACTATACACTACACTATACACTACTATACACTACACTATACACTACACTATACACTACACTATACACTACTATACACTCCACTAAAATTGTAAATGTTGTAGTGGGGGTTACTCTCCAGCACACAACCGGTGTGTGCTGAACTAGTAACTTAATTGGGCACGTTCTGTTTACGTGACAAACTCACTAATTGGCTGTGTCAGGTGGTGGCGGGTTCAACGACACATTTATATTTACACGATCTGACTCAGAAAACCTCTCTGATGTTTAAGAGTTTACCAAGAGTTGGCTGAGCCTCCAGTATTGGGAGGCATTGGCCCTCTCGATCCCCCCAAAATAGCAAGGCGTTTGAAGCGAAATCAATGGAAGCGACGTAACTCTTTGGCGACGACTTTCTCCTGTTCCTCCTTCAGAGCCGACCTGCGGTGCAAAGCGGAAACACGAGGCTGGTAACGTCCGTGCAACGTCATCATCATCACCATTGGAACCTCCTTTGCCAGTAGCAAAATGATAATTGGTTTTTTACCCTTTTATCTGGCAACAAAACTGACACCTTTTTTTTTTATTGTGCGCCTTTTGGCGTCATCTGGTCCAACACCATGTGAGACTAGGCTCTAAGAAAAGCTGTCTCGGGTGTGGACCAATCAATTTCAAGGACAGTGCATACATTATCAGAGTTGTGTTTTTTGTTTGCATTCCGACCGCAGGTATTGTGGTCAATGCAAACATGACTCCTTGTAAAAAAAGTGTCAGTTTTGTTGCCAGATAAAAGGGTAAAAAAACAATTGTCATCATCATCATCGTAAGTCCATCACCAGCGTATGCTCATCACCACCATAAGTACATCAACCATCGTACATCCATCACCATCGTCATCATCATAGTACGTCCATACACCATCATACATCCATCATCATCGTACATCCATCATCGTCATGATCATCGCCATCGTATGTCCATCATCATATTCAACACGGTATATACATCACTATCATACGGTTATCATCAATAGCCAAGGTCAAACCGCCTGAGTCTGTGTGCAATGGCAATCGAGCGATTTCGAATTTGGCAAAACAAAAAAACCAACATCAGGAACAAGTTCCTGTCCGTGTGCTCACAGCATTGGGTTGTTGCTGGGAATCCAGTACAGGAGCTGCCTCATGCTCATCTTGCTGTGGTCCACATCCTGATAGTCCTCCCCGGACATCATCAAGCTCCTGTGCATCTGCTGCAGTTCACACGGTGGTCAACACAACGAGTTTAGCGGCGCGTAACGAGTATAACTGAACATGCGGGGTGTTTGTCATCACGCAAGCGCGCACACACCAACACGCGCACACACACCAACACGCGCGCACACACACCAACACGCGCACACACACACCAACACGCGCACACACACCAACACGCGCCCGCACACACCAACACGCGCGCGCACACACCAACACGCGCACGCACACACCAACACGCACACACACACACCAACACGCGCGCGCACACACCAACACGCGCACACACACCAACACGCGCACACACACCAACACGCGCCCGCACACACCAACACGCGCACACACACCAACACGCGCGCACACACCAACACGCGCACACACACCAACACGCGCGCGCACACACCAACACGCGCACACACCAACACGCGCACACACACACCAACACGCGCTCACACACACCAACACGCGCGCGCACACACCAACACGCGCGCACACACAAACACGCGCGCGCACACACCAACACGCGCACACACACACCAACACGCGCGCACACACCAACACGCGCACACACACACCAACACGTGCACACACACACCAACACGCGCACACACACACCAACACGCGCGCGCACACACCAACACGCGCGCGCACACACCAACACGCGCGTGCACACACCAACACGCGCGCGCACACACCAACACGCGCGCACACACACCAACACGCACACACACACCAACACGCGCGCACACACACCAACACGCGCGCACACACACCAACACGCGCGCACACACACCAACACGCGCGCACACACACCAACACGCGCGCACACACACCAACACGCGCGCACACACACCAACACGCGCACACACACCAACACGCGCACACACACACCAACACGCGCACACACACCAACACGCGCACACACACACCAACACGCGCACACACACACCAACACGCGCACACACACACCAACACGCGCACACACACACCAACACGCGCACACACACACCAACACGCGCACACACACCAACACGCACACACACACACCAACACGCGCACACACACCAACACGCGCACACACACCAAAACGCGCACACACACACCAACACGCAAACACACACCAACACGCGCACACACACACCAACACGCGCACACACACACCAACACGCACACACACACACCAACATGCGCACACACACACCAACAGGCACACACACACACCAACACGCGCACACACACACCAACACGCGCACACACACACCAACACGCGCACACACACACCAACACGCGCACACACACACCAACACGCACGCGCACACACCAACACGCGCACACACACACCAACACGCGCGCACACACCAACACGCGCGCACACACACCAACACGCGCACACACACACCAACACGCGCACACACACACCAACACGCGCACACACACCAACACGCGCACACACACCAACACCCGCACAGACACCAACACGCTCTCACACACACCAACACGCGCACACACACCAACACGCGCACACACACCAACACGCGCACACACACCAACACGCACACACACACCAACACGCGCACACACACCAACACGCGCACAAACACCAACACGCGCACACACACCAACACGCGCGCACACACACCAACACGCGCGCACACACACCAACACGCGCGCACACACACCAACACGCGCGCACACACACCAACACGCGCGCACACACACCAACACGCGCGCACACACACCAACACGCGCGCACACACACCAACACGCGCGCACACACACCAACACGCGCACACACACCAACACGCGCACACACACCAACACGCGCGCACACACCAACACGCACGCACACACCAACACGCGCACACACACACCAACACGCGCGCACACACACCAACACGCGCTCACACACACCAACACGCGCACACACACCAACACGCGCGCACACACACCAACACGCGCTCACACACACCAACACGCGCACACACACCAACACGCGCACACACACACCAACACGCGCACACACACACCAACACGCGCACACACACCAACACGCGCACACACACCAACACGCGCACACACACACCAACACGCGCGCACACACACCAACACGCTCGCACACACACCAACACGCGCACACACACACCAACACGCGCACACACACCAACACGCGCACACACACACCAACACGCGCACACACACACCAACACGCGCACACACACACCAACACGCGCACACACACCAACACGCGCACACACACACCAACACGCGCACACACACACCAACACGCGCACACACACACCAACACGCGCACACACACCAACACGCGCACACACACACCAACACGCACACACACACACCAACACGCGCTCACACACCAACACGCGCACACACACCAACACGCACACACACACCAACACGCGCACACACACACCAACACGCGCTCACACACACCAACACGCGCACACACACCAACAGGCGCACACACACCAACACGCGCACACACACACCAACACGCGCGCACACACACCAACACGCACACACACACACCAACACGCGCTCACACACACCAACACGCGCACACACACACCAACACGCGCTCACACACACCAACACGCGCTCACACACACCAACACGCGCTCACACACACCAACACGCGCTCACACACACCAACACGCGCTCACACACACCAAAAGCGCTCACACACACCAACACGCGCACACACACACCAACACGCGCACACACACACCAACACGCGCACACACACACCAACACGCGCACACACACACCAACACGCGCACACACACCAACACGCGCACACACACACCAACACGCTCACACACACCAACACGCGCACACACACACCAACACGCGCACACACACACCAACACGCGCACACACACACCAACACGCGCACACACACACCAACACGCGCACACACACCAACACGCGCACACACACACCAACACGCACACACACACACCAACACGCTCACACACACCAACACGCGCACACACACACCAACACGCGGACACACACACCAACACGCGCACACACACCAACACGCGCACACACACACCAACACGCACACACACACACCAACACGCACACACACACACCAACACGCGCTCACACACACCAACACGCGCTCACACACACCAACACGCGCACACACACACCAACACGCGCTCACACACACCAACACGCGCTCACACACACCAACACGCACACACACACCAACACGCGCACACACACACCAACACGCGCACACACACACCAACACGCGCACACACACCAACACGCGCACACACACCAACACGCGCACACACACACACCAACACGCGCACACACACCAACACGCGCACACACACACACCAACACGCACACAACAACAACGGCCATTCGCCACTAAGTGGCGGTGACGTCACCACGACGCTTGGGCCAGGCCATGTGCACCTTGAGGCCACGTGAAGTGTCGAACGCCCGCTGGCAGGAGGTCACGGGGCAGACCCAGGTGCCACGGGTCGACTGACCGAGATGACCGAGATGACTGACTGATGCACCACCTGTGCCCCCTACTGTGCCAACTTGCTGTGCTTTAGCCACCCGGCGCTCTGCTCGTTGTTGTGAGCGTCGCTCCTCCGCCCTCCGTTGTTGTTGGAGGGCGACTGCCTCCAACTGCCCAGTAGCGTCCTTCACGAGCCTCCTCCACTGAGGCCGATCTTGACACCGCTGGTACCAGTCATCGGCAAGTCCACTCAGCTCCACGTCCTCCTGTACCACATCACTCCATCTCTTCTCTAGCCCGTGCCGCGCCCGTTTAGCCCCCTCGATCCGGCCGAACAAAAGCTGCTTAGGCATGCGGTGGCTGGGCATGCGGGCTACATGACCCAGCCAACGCAGCCTTGCCTGCCGGAGGAGCTCACTGATGGGACTTTGCCCAGATCTTTCAAGGATTTGTGAGCTCCTCACACAATCCAGCCTGGTTAAACCCAGGATGGATCGTAGGCAGGCCAGCCTAAATGTTTCCAACCGGCGAAGATGCTCCACTAGGGGGGTCCACGTTTCGCAAGCGTAGAGAAGGGAGGGAATGACCGTGGCCGAAAAGACCTGAAGCTTCGTGCGGAGCGACAGACCAGGTAGCTTCCACACAGCGTTACGCAACCGATGAAAAGATATTGCCGCTCGACTGATTCGGAGTGAGACCTCTGCTGATAAACTGGAGCCGGTCATAAGCACACTGCCCAGGTATGGGAAACTCTCCACTCTCTCCACAACTGCCCCATCACCAATTGGGAGTTGTGGGGGTGGAGTGTCCGATGGTACAAAATACCCAGGCAGGTGCTTAGTTTTGGTGGGGCTGATGGTAAGGCCCCACCTCTTAGTGGCACGCTCCAGTCTCAGCAGCAGCGTCTCCAACTCCTCTTCTGAATGAGCAGCTATTACCAAATCATCGGCATACATAACGTGGTTGACCAATAGGGACCCATCCCTTGATCGCACCCGGGCGTCGATCAGCCTCCCATTATATCTGTACCAAATGGAAATTCCCCCGGTACAGCTATTGAAGGCTTCACGAACTACGCAGTCGAAATAGATGTTAAATAATGTGGGAGCCAGAGGACATCCCTGTCGCACCCCAAGGTGTACAGGGAAAGGCTGCGACTCCCGGCCACGTAGTTTTACCCGGGCCCGCTCACCATCATGAAGGTCCTTAATAATCGTGAGCAGAGGGTCAGGGACTCCGAAAGCACGAAGAACAACCCAGAGCCCAGTCCTACTGATGGTATCATAGGCCTTGACCAGGTCAATAAAGCAGAGATGTAGGTCTTTTTGGAATTCCCTACACCTCTGCTGTAGCAGACGGACAGAAAATATGGCATCTGTGCAGGACCGCCCTTTCCTGAAACCGCATTGGGGCTCCGCAAGCCTCTCCTCAGCGTGCCTAGCAAGGCGATGTTGAATAATCCTTGCCAGGACCTTACCCGGCACACTGAGGAGTGAGATGCCCCTGTAGTTGTTACAGTCGGTACGGTCCCCCTTCTTAAAGAGGGGGACCACCAGGGCATCCTTCCAGTCCTGCGGAACCCGTCCAGTGGTCCAGACTGTTGTTATGATGTCATGTAGGGCAGTCTGTGCACAAACGCCACCCTCCCTCAGCATTTCGCTTGGGAGATCATCTCTGCCCGGTGCCTTCCCTGGTCTCAGACTCCGGATCGCCCTCAGTACTTCCTCAACAGCTGGCACCTCAGCCAGCCACTCACAGGGGGTGACCTCTTCCAATATTTGAGGCACCGCAGCCTCAGCAGGGTTATCCCCACTTTGTGCCATGATGTTTTCCTGGCTGAGAGATTTTCCCTCCCCCAGGACCTCACAGAAATGCTCAGCAAATCTGCAAACCTGTTCCTGGGGGTCAGAGATTGGATCACCGTTTTTTCCTCTAATGATGGTAATAGGTGTGGCGCTGCAGGTTACTTTTTTGATGGAGTTAAATAGTGATTTGTGATCGCGGGCCACTGAGGCAGACTCCATCTCCTCAGCAACCCGCGACCACCACCCATCCTTACAGCGCCTCACGGCTCTCCGAACCTCCGAGCGAAGGCTGCGGTAAACCTCCTCATTCTCTGACGTGGGATGCTGTAGGCGATGAGAGTGCGCCTGTCGCTTTTTCTCAATTAACCTGAACACCTCCTCCGTCAGCCAGGGTTTCTGGGGAGGTCTGGACCGCGTACCCAAAGCAGCCATTGCAGCTGCATGAGTCACAGTCTTAAACCTCGCCCATTTACCCTCGACATCAGGTGGAGTGGGGGACGATGCCAACCCCAGCTGCAAGCAATGATGAAATTCTCGCTTGCAACTTTCATCAGCTAGCTGAGACCAGGCCACTTTTGGTTGGAATGGGGTCCTGGGTGTACACCCACCACCGGAGTGGAAGAATGGCAGGCGCATCTTACAGATGACTAGTCGATGGTCAGAGGTCAGATCAGCTCCACGGTAGGTCCTGGTGTCAAGGACATGGGCTCGCATCCGCTGGTCCGTCACTATGTAGTCCAGCAGATGTTCTTGCTTGGACCCGGCATGTATCCATGATGTTGTGTGGATGCGCCGATGCCGGAAGAGCGTGTTGGTAATTACAAGCCCATGGGCTGCACAAAAATCTAGCAGCCTCCTACCGTTATTATTGAGCTGATCTGGCCCATGCCTTCCAATCACTCCAGACCAGGTGCCAGCATCATGACCAACTCGGGCATTGAAGTCACCCAACAAGATGACTCTGTCCCGAGTGGCCACTTTAGCCAGCACCTGTGACAGGAGGTGATAGAAAGCGTCTGACTCATCGGCTTTGCCTGCATCCCTCCACGGATGTTCGTCTTCGGTGGGGGCGTAAGTAACCACGACCACCACTCCTCGCCTCTGGTTGATGGGAAGGCGAGCCCAAAGTATCCTGGGGCTTACAGCTTCCCACACCTCACCGCCACGCTCCCACGCCCCCTTCATTCTTTTGTTCAGAAGAAGAGCCACACCCTGTTGTTTGGCAGTCTCCTGCCCCGAGTAGAGGACTGTCCACCCCTCATGGTTGCAGGAGCCAGAACCGGTCCACCGGACCTCCTGAATGCCACAGAGATCCAGGCGGTACCGGTCCAGCTCCCCACAGAGGAGTGGCAGCCTCTCCTCGGCATTGAGCGTTCGAACATTCGACGTGGCCATCCGCAATGGTTTTTCGTTGTTTCTGGAGGAGCCCCGAGGGTGAAAATTCAATCTCCTGGCTCCGCCAAATGGGGTTTGGCCAGGAGACGTCATGAAAGCCTGACCCCCCGGGGCCTCCGGCACAAGCTTGTTAATTACAGGTTTATGTTTAATTCGTAGTTTAGTGGTGGTTAATTGAAGGTGGAGGTGTTACCAGCCCCTCGCACCCGTCCAGAGCCCCCGTTTAGCCACTGTGGTGGTCACAGACGCCATGAGGGGAGAGGCCAATGGGCATTGGCCCTCCCCCCACAGCACTGCCCACGACAGTGTTGCCCGTCCGGCACCGCGAGGAGGTAGGAGGTTGTTTTGCCGCACACACACACACCAACACGAGCACACACACACCAACACGCGCTCACACACACCAACACGCGCTCACACACACCAACACGCGCTCACACACACCAACACGCACACACACACCAACACGCGCTCACACACACCAACACGCGCACACACACACCAATACGCACACACACACACACCAACACGCACACACACACACCAACACGCGCTCACACACACCAACACGCGCTCACACACACCAACACGCGCACACACACACCAACACGCGCACACACACACCAACACGCGCACACACACACCAACACGCGCGCACACACACCAACACGCGCACACACACACCAACACGCGCTCACACACACCAACACGCGCACACACACACCAACACGCGCTCAGACACACCAACACGCGCTCACACACACCAACACGCGCACACACACACCAACACGCGCACACACACACCAACACGCGCTCACACACACCAACACGCGCGCACACACACCAACACGCGCACACACACACCAACACGCGCACACACACACCAACACGCGCGCACACACACCAACACGCGCACACACACACCAACACGCGCACACACACACCAACACGCGCTCACACACACCAACACGCGCTCACACACACCAACACGCGCACACACACACCAACACGCGCACACACACACCAACACGCGCTCACACACACCAACACGCGCTCACACACACCAACACGCGCACACACACACCAACACGCGCTCGCACACACCAACACGCGCCCGCACACACCAACACGCGCACACACACACACCAACACGCGCACACACAAACCAACACGCGCACACACACCAACACGCGCGCACACACCAACACGCGCGCACACACACCAACACGCACACACACACCAACACGCACACACACACACCAACACGCGCTCACACACACCAACACGCACACACACACACACCAACACGCGCTCACACACACCAACACGCGCACACACACCAACAAGCACACACACACACCAACACGCGCTCACACACACCAACACGCGCTCACACACCAACACGCACACACACACACCAACATGCGCGCACACACCAACACGCGCACACACACCAACACGCACACACACACCAACACGCGCACACACACACCAACACGCGCACACACACACCAACACGCGCTCACACACACCAACACGCGCTCACACATCAACACGCACACACACACACCAACATGCGCGCACACACCAACACGCGCACACACACCAACACGCACACACACCAACACGCACACACACACACCAACACGCGCACACACACCAACACGCACACACACACACCAACACGCGCACACACACACCAACACGCGCTCACACACCAACACGCGCTCACACACCAACACGCACACACACACACACACCAACACGCGCACACACACACCAACACGCGCTCACACACACCAACACGCGCTCACACACACCAACACGCGCACACACACACCAACACGCGCACACACACACCAACACGCGCTCACACACACCAACACGCGCTCACACACACCAACACGCGCACACACACACCAACACGTGCTCACACACCAACACGCACACACACACCAACACGCACACACACACACCAACACGCGCTCACACACCAACACGCACACACACACACACACCAACACGCGCACACACACACCAATACGCGCTCACACACACCAACACGCGCACACACACACCAACACGCGCACACACACACCAACATGCGCGCACACACCAACACGCGCACACACACCAACACGCACACACACACACCAACACGCGCACACACACCAACACGCACACACACACACACCAACACGCGCACACACACACCAACACGCGCTCACACACCAACACGCGCTCACACACCAACACGCACACACACACACCAACACGCGCACACACACACCAATACGCGCTCACACACACCAACACGCGCA
This sequence comes from Lampetra planeri, assembly GCF_965212315.1. Classification (NCBI taxonomy): domain Eukaryota; kingdom Metazoa; phylum Chordata; class Hyperoartia; order Petromyzontiformes; family Petromyzontidae; genus Lampetra; species Lampetra planeri. The sequence continues at coordinate 7,895,028 of NC_136159.1, forward strand.
CACACACACCAACACGCGCACACACACACCAACACGCGCTCACACACCAACAGGCGCTCACACACCAACACGCACACACACACACCAACACGCGCACACACACACCAACACGCGCTCACACACACCAACACGCGCTCACACACACCAACACGCGCACACACACACCAACACGCGCACACACACACCAACACGCGCACACACACACCAACACGCACACACACACACCAACACGCGCACACACACCAACACGCACACACACACCAACACGCGCACACACACACCAACACGCGCTCACACACCAACACGCACACACACACCAACACGCGCACACACACACCAACACGCGCTCACACACCAACACGCACACACACACACACACCAACACGCGCACACACACACCAACACGCGCTCACACACACCAACACGCGCACACACACACCAACACGCGCACACACACACCAACACGCGCTCACACACACCAACACGCGCTCACACACACCAACACGCGCACACACACACCAACACGCGCACACACACACCAACACGCGCTCACACACACCAACACGCGCACACACACACCAACACGCGCACACACACACCAACACGCGCACACACACACCAACACGCACACACACACCAACACGCACACACACACACCAACACGTGCTCACACACCAACACGCACACACACACCAACACGCACACACACACACCAACACGCGCTCACACACCAACACGCACACACACACACACACCAACACGCGCACACACACACCAATACGCGCTCACACACACCAACACGCGCACACACACACCAACACGCGCACACACACACCAACATGCGCGCACACACCAACACGCGCACACACACCAACACGCACACACACACACCAACACGCGCACACACACCAACACGCACACACACACACACCAACACGCGCACACACACACCAACACGCGCTCACACACCAACACGCGCTCACACACCAACACGCACACACACACACCAACACGCGCACACACACACCAACACGCGCTCACACACACCAACACGCGCACACACACACCAACACGCGCACACACACACCAACACGCGCACACACACACCAACACGCGCTCACACACCAACAGGCGCTCACACACCAACACGCACACACACACACCAACACGCGCACACACACACCAACACGCGCTCACACACACCAACACGCGCTCACACACACCAACACGCGCACACACACACCAACACGCGCTCACACACACCAACACGCGCTCACACACACCAACACGCGCACACACACACCAACACGCGCACACACACACCAACACGCGCACACACACACCAACACGCACACACACACACCAACACGCGCACACACACCAACACGCACACACACACCAACACGCGCACACACACACCAACACGTGCTCACACACCAACACGCACACACACACACACCAACACGCGCACACACACCAACACGCGCGCACACACCAACACGCGCGCACACACACCAACACGCGCACACACACCAACACGCGCGCACACACCAACACGCGCGCACACACACCAACACGCGCTCACACACACCAACACGTGCACACACACACCAACACGCGCACACACACACCAACACGCGCTCACACACACCAACACGCGCTCACACACACCAACACGCGCACACACACACCAACACGCGCACACACACACCAACACGCGCTCACACACACCAACACGCGCACACACACACCAACACGCGCTCACACACACCAACACGCACACACACACACCAACACGCACACACACACACACCAACACGCGCACACACACCAACACGCGCACACACACACCAACACGCTCACACACACACCAACACGCGCACACACACACCAACACGCGCACACACACACCAACACGCGCACACACACACCAACACGCGCACACACTCCAACACGCACACACACACCAACACGCGCACACACACACCAACACGCGCACACACACACCAACACGCGCACACACACACCAACACGCGCACACACACCAACACGCGCCCGCACACACCAACACGCGCACACACACACCAACACGCGCACACACACCAACACGCGCGCACACACCAACACGCGCGCACACACCAACACGCGCGCACACACACCAACACGCACACACACACCAACACGCACACACACACACCAACACGCGCTCACACACACCAACACGCACACACACACACCAACACGCGCTCACACACACCAACACGCGCACACACACCAACACGCACACACACACACCAACACGCGCTCACACACACCAACACGCGCTCACACACCAACACGCACACACACACACCAACATGCGCGCACACACCAACACGCGCACACACACCAACACGCACACACACACCAACACGCGCACACACACACCAACACGCGCACACACACACCAACACGCGCTCACACACACCAACACGCGCTCACACACCAACACGCACACACACACACCAACATGCGCGCACACACCAACACGCGCACACACACCAACACGCACACACACACACCAACACGCGCACACACACCAACACGCACACACACACACCAACACGCGCACACACACACCAACACGCGCTCACACACCAACACGCGCTCACACACCAACACGCACACACACACACCAACACGCGCACACACACACCAACACGCGCTCACACACACCAACACGCGCTCACACACACCAACACGCGCACACACACACCAACACGCGCACACACACACCAACACGCGCTCACACACACCAACACGCGCTCACACACACCAACACGCGCACACACACACCAACACGCGCACACACACACCAACACGCGCTCACACACACCAACACGCGCACACACACACCAACACGCGCACACACACACCAACACGCGCACACACACACCAACACGCACACACACACCAACACGCACACACACACACCAACACGTGCTCACACACCAACACGCACACACACACCAACACGCACACACACACACCAACACGCGCTCACACACCAACACGCACACACACACACCAACACGCGCACACACACACCAACACGCGCTCACACACACCAACACGCGCACACACACACCAACACGCGCACACACACACCAACACGCGCTCACACACACCAACACGCGCTCACACACACCAACACGCGCACACACACACCAACACGCGCACACACACACCAACACGCGCTCACACACACCAACACGCGCACACACACACCAACACGCGCACACACACACCAACACGCGCACACACACACCAACACGCGCTCACACACACCAACACGCGCACACACACTCCAACACGCGCACACACACACCAACACGCGCACACACACACCAACACGCGCACACACACACCAACACGCGCTCACACACACCAACACGCGCACACACACACCAACACGCACACACACACACCAACACGCACACACACACACACCAACACGCGCACACACACCAACACGCGCACACACACACCAACACGCTCACACACACCAACACGCGCACACACACACCAACACGCGCACACACACACCAACACGCACACACACACACCAACACGCACACACACACCAACACGCTCACACACACCAACACGCGCTCACACACACCAACACGCGCACACACACACCAACACGCACACACACACACACCAACACGCGCACACACACCAACACGCGCACACACACACCAACACGCTCACACACACCAACACGCGCACACACACACCAACACGCGCACACACACACCAACACGCGCACACACACACCAACACGCGCACACACACACCAACACGCGCACACACTCCAACACGCACACACACACCAACACGCGCACACACACACCAACACGCGCACACACACACCAACACGCGCACACACACACCAACACGCGCACACACACACCAACACGCGCACACACTCCAACACGCACACACACACCAACACGCGCTCACACACACCAACACGCGCACACACACACCAACACGCACACACACACACACCAACACGCGCACACACACACCAACACGCGCACACACTCCAACACGCACACACACACCAACACGCGCACACACACACCAACACGCACACACACACACCAACACGCGCACACACACACCAACACGCGCACACACACACCAACACGCGCACACACTCCAACACGCACACACACACCAACACGCGCTCACACACACCAACACGCGCACACACACACCAACACGCACACACACACACACCAACACGCGCACACACACACCAACACGCGCACACACTCCAACACGCACACACACACCAACACGCGCACACACACACCAACACGCGCACACACACACCAACACGCACACACACACCAACACGCACACACACACACCAACACGTGCTCACACACCAACACGCACACACACACCAACACGCACACACACACACCAACACGCGCTCACACCAACACGCGCTCACACACCAACACGCACACACACACACCAACACGCGCACACACACACCAACACGCGCTCACACACACCAACACGCGCACACACACACCAACACGCGCACACACACACCAACACGCGCTCACACACACCAACACGCGCTCACACACACCAACACGCGCACACACACACCAACACGCGCACACACACACCAACACGCGCTCACACACACCAACACGCGCACACACACACCAACACGCGCACACACACACCAACACGCGCACACACACACCAACACGCGCTCACACACACCAACACGCGCACACACACTCCAACACGCGCACACACACACCAACACGCGCACACACACACCAACACGCGCACACACACACCAACACGCGCTCACACACACCAACACGCGCACACACACACCAACACGCACACACACACACCAACACGCACACACACACACACCAACACGCGCACACACACCAACACGCGCACACACACACCAACACGCTCACACACACCAACACGCGCACACACACACCAACACGCGCACACACACACCAACACGCACACACACACACCAACACGCACACACACACCAACACGCTCACACACACCAACACGCGCTCACACACACCAACACGCGCACACACACACCAACACGCACACACACACACACCAACACGCGCACACACACCAACACGCGCACACACACACCAACACGCTCACACACACCAACACGCGCACACACACACCAACACGCGCACACACACACCAACACGCGCACACACACACCAACACGCGCACACACACACCAACACGCGCACACACTCCAACACGCACACACACACCAACACGCGCACACACACACCAACACGCGCACACACACACCAACACGCGCACACACACACCAACACGCGCACACACACACCAACACGCGCACACACTCCAACACGCACACACACACCAACACGCGCTCACACACACCAACACGCGCACACACACACCAACACGCACACACACACACACCAACACGCGCACACACACACCAACACGCGCACACACTCCAACACGCACACACACACCAACACGCGCACACACACACCAACACGCACACACACACACCAACACGCGCACACACACACCAACACGCGCACACACACACCAACACGCGCACACACTCCAACACGCACACACACACCAACACGCGCTCACACACACCAACACGCGCACACACACACCAACACGCACACACACACACACCAACACGCGCACACACACACCAACACGCGCACACACTCCAACACGCACACACACACCAACACGCGCACACACACACCAACACGCGCACACACACACCAACACGCGCACACACACACCAACACGCGCACACACACACCAACACGCGCACACACTCCAACACGCACACACACACCAACACGCGCACACACTCCAACACGCACACACACACCAACACGCGCACACACACACCAACACGCGCACACACACACCAACACGCGCACACACACACCAACACGCGCACGCACACACCAACACGCGCCCGCACACACCAACACGCGCACACACACACACCAACACGCGCACACACACACCAACACGCGCACACACACCAACACGCGCGCACACACCAACACGCGCGCACACACACCAACACGCACACACACACCAACACGCACACACACACACCAACACGCGCTCACACACACCAACACGCACACACACACACCAACACGCGCTCACACACACCAACACGCGCACACACACCAACACGCACACACACACACCAACACGCGCTCACACACACCAACACGCGCTCACACACCAACACGCGCACACACACACCAACATGCGCGCACACACCAACACGCGCACACACACCAACACGCACACACACACCAACACGCGCACACACACACCAACACGCGCACACACACACCAACACGCGCTCACACACACCAACACGCGCTCACACACCAACACGCACACACACACACCAACATGCGCGCACACACCAACACGCGCACACACACCAACACGCACACACACACACCAACACACCAACACGCACACACACACACCAACACGCGCACACACACACCAACACGCGCTCACACACCAACACGCGCTCACACACCAACACGCACACACACACACCAACACGCGCACACACACACCAACACGCGCTCACACACACCAACACGCGCTCACACACACCAACACGCGCTCACACACACCAACACGCGCACACACACACCAACACGCGCACACACACACCAACACGCGCTCACACACACCAACACGCGCTCACACACACCAACACGCGCACACACACACCAACACGCGCACACACACACCAACACGCGCTCACACACACCAACACGCGCACACACACACCAACACGCGCACACACACACCAACACGCGCACACACACACCAACACGCACACACACACCAACACGCACACACACACACCAACACGTGCTCACACACCAACACGCACACACACACCAACACGCACACACACACACCAACACGCGCTCACACACCAACACGCACACACACACACCAACACGCGCACACACACACCAACACGCGCACACACACACCAACACGCGCACACACACACCAACACGCGCACACACACACCAACACGCGCTCACACACACCAACACGCGCTCACACACACCAACACGCGCACACACACACCAACACGCGCACACACACACCAACACGCGCTCACACACACCAACACGCGCACACACACACCAACACGCGCACACACACACCAACACGCGCACACACACACCAACACGCGCTCACACACACCAACACGCGCACACACACTCCAACACGCGCACACACACACCAACACGCGCACACACACACCAACACGCGCACACACACACCAACACGCGCTCACACACACCAACACGCGCACACACACACCAACACGCACACACACACACCAACACGCACACACACACACACCAACACGCGCACACACACCAACACGTGCACACACACACCAACACGCTCACACACACCAACACGCGCACACACACACCAACACGCGCACACACACACCAACACGCGCACACACACACCAACACGCACACACACACCAACACGCTCACACACACCAACACGCGCTCACACACACCAACACGCGCACACACACACCAACACGCACACACACACACACCAACACGCGCACACACACCAACACGCGCACACACACACCAACACGCTCACACACACCAACACGCGCACACACACACCAACACGCGCACACACACACCAACACGCGCACACACACACCAACACGCGCACACACACACCAACACGCGCACACACTCCAACACGCACACACACACCAACACGCGCTCACACACACCAACACGCGCACACACACACCAACACGCACACACACACACACCAACACGCGCACACACACACCAACACGCGCACACACTCCAACACGCACACACACACCAACACGCGCACACACACACCAACACGCACACACACACACCAACACGCGCACACACACACCAACACGCGCACACACACACCAACACGCGCACACACTCCAACACGCACACACACACCAACACGCGCTCACACACACCAACACGCGCACACACACACCAACACGCACACACACACACACCAACACGCGCACACACACACCAACACGCGCACACACTCCAACACGCACACACACACCAACACGCGCACACACACACCAACACGCACACACACACACCAACACGCGCACACACACACCAACACGCGCACACACACACCAACACGCGCACACACTCCAACACGCACACACACACCAACACGCGCTCACACACACCAACACGCGCACACACACACCAACACGCACACACACACACACCAACACGCGCACACACACACCAACACGCACACACACACACACCAACACGCGCACACACACACCAACACGCGCACACACTCCAACACGCACACACACACCAACACGCGCACACACACACCAACACGCACACACACACACCAACACGTGCTCACACACACCAACACGCACACATGGCATGCGCTCACTCGCACATCACGCACGAACACACACACATCACGCACGCATCACGCACGAACACACACACATCACGCACTCTCGTCACGCACATACCACAAATCAAAGATCCCGCGAATAGCCTTAACCGACTACAAGGGGCAAGTGCTGTTAGCAAGTAGACCCTATGAAGGCCAGAACAGCACACGAGGGAGTGGGTGGCCAGCACCACGCCCGACCGCCTTTGTCTCCCCAGTGGCGATGTTTACACACTGCACCAGGTACCAGTTTGAGGCCGAGTCGACCTAGGGGAGACCCAGGACCGGTTCAGATAATCGTCACTGGTGGTGTTGGCAGCGAGCAGGAATCGAACTCGGGTCGCCGGGTTCGTAGTGCAGCGGTGCGCTAACCGCGACACCACCACTCCCCACACACGCACACTTGTTACGCACCCACTCACACACCATGCACACACGCACTCAGGCACACGCGCACTCACGCACGCACACACGTACACACAGACACACTCACGACGCACACACTCACACACACACGTACACACTCACTCACGCACACACTCACACACACATGTACACACGTACACACACACTCACACACACGTATACACAGACACACTCACTCACGCACTCAGGAAGCACACACTCACACACTCACTCACGCACACACACGCGCACACACACGCACACACACGCACGCACACACACGTACACACGCGTACACACATACACAGACACACTCACGACGCACGTACACACACTCACACTCACACGCGTACACAGAGACACACTCACGACGCACACTCACACACACACGTACACACTCACTCACGCACTCACGCACACACTCACACACACATGTACACACGTACACACACACTCACACACACGTACACACAGACACACTCACTCACGCACTCACGACGCACACACTCACAATCTCACACGCGTACACACAGACACACTCACTCACGCACACACACGCTCACAAACACGTACACACGCGTACACACATACACAGACACACTCACGACGCACGTACACACACTCACACGCGTACACACTCACTCACGCACTCACCTACACACTCACACTCACACGCGTACACACTCACTCACGCACACACAGACACACACACACACAACAACAACAACCGCCATTCGCCACTAAGTGGCGGTGACGTCACCACAACGCTTGTGCCAGGCCAAGTGCACCTTGAGGCCACGTGAAGTGTCAAACGCCCGCTGGCAGGAGGTCACGGGGCAGACCCAGCAGGTGCCACGGATCGACTGACCGAGATGACCGAGATGACTGGCTGATGCACCACCTTTGCCCCCTACTGTACCAACTTGCTGTGCTTTAGCCACCCGGCGCACACTCACACACATGTACACACAGACACACACACCACGCACACACTCACGCACACACTCACACTCACTCACACGCACACACGTACACACGTACACACAGACACACACACGACGCACGTGCTTCTTCCTATGGTCGTCCTGCGCCATGTCGGCGAGTATCTGCGTCTTCTTCATCAGAACAAACTCCTTGACGAGAAGCTGCTTGGAGATCGATGAATCCTCCTCCTCCTCCTCCTCCACCTCCTCCTCCTCGCCTGCCCCCTCCTCCGCCCGGGGTTTCTCGCCTTCGTCCACGGAGCGGCCATCGTCGGAACCCCACTCGTTGGCGACGATCCCCTCCCCCCCCTCCACCTCCTCCTCCTTCTTGAGCGCCGGCAAATCCTGAAGCTCCGTCGTCTCATCTGGCCGGTCTTCCCCACCGCTGCCACGGACGCCACAGCCGCCACCGCCGTCACCGCTGCCACCGCCGCCGGATACGGACGAGGGCGTCCACTCCTCTGGGAAGATTCGGGCACCGAACATTGAAGTCGCGGCGTTAATGATGCAAAAACTTTGTGTGTACGTATTTGGAACTGCTTTCGCACCGTACGTAGCCAACCTCTTCCGGATGTCTTGGAAGCACCCGACTGAGGCTTTGCCGCACGCCACCTGACCATCGACTGACAGTGGTTGTGCCCAATGCGTTCTGCTGGGTGGGATTTCAAGAAACCTGTCGCACCCTTCCCTGTAAGTGCCGGACACGTGAAAATGCCCAAAAAATATCCGTGTAAAAATACACGTTGTTGGGTTTGTTGTCCCTCGCCCGCACCTCCGATTTGCATGGCTGGCTACGTACGGTGCGCGAAAGACGTTCCACATACAGACAAACGCACATGAATACGACTGCCGTGATGTCGTGGGGGACCGGGGATGAGATCAAGGGGTGGGCCTGGGATGAAAAGGTGGTTGGAAGTGGTTCAAAGTGGTGGACAAGGGATGTGAAGGACTGTGGGGTAGATGTGGAGATGATGGCCCAGGTCAGGAGGGAGTGGTGGGGTGCAGGTCAGGAGAGAGTGGTGGGGTGCAGGGCAGGAGAAAGTGGTAGGGTGCAGGGCAGGAGAGAGTGGTGGGGTGCAGGAAAGGAGAGAGTGGTGGGGTGCAGGGCAGGAGAAAGTGGTAGGGTGCAGGTCAGGAGAGAGTGGTGGGGTGCAGGGCAGGAGAGAGTGGTGGGGTGCAGGGCAGGGAAGAGTGGTGGGGTGCAGGGCAGGAGAGAGTGGTGGGGTGCAGGGCAGAAGAGAGTGGTGGGGTGCAGGGCAGGAGAGAGTGGTGGGGTGCAGGGCAGGAGAGAGTGGTGGGGTGCAGGTCAGGAGAGAGTGGTGGGGTGCAGGGCAGGGGAGAGTGGTGGGGTGCAGTGCAGGGGAGAGTGGTGGGGTGCAGGGCAGGAGGGAGTGGTGGGGTGCAGGGCAGGGGAGAGTGGTGGGATGCAGGGCAGGGGAGAGTGGTGGGGTGCAGGGCAGGGGAGAGTGGTGGGGTGCAGGGCAGGGGAGAGTGGTGGGGTGCAGGACAGGAGAGAGTGGTGGGGTGCAGGGCAGGAGAGAGTGGTGGGGTGCAGGGCAGGGGAGAGTGGTGGGGTGCAGGACGGGAGAGAGTGGTGGGGTGCAGGTCAGGTGGTGGGGTGCAGGACAGGAGAGAGTGGTGGGGTGCAGGACGGGAGAGAGTGGTGGGGTGCAGGTCAGGTGGTGGGGTGCAGGACGGGAGAGAGTGGTGGGGTGCAGGACGGGAGAGAGTGGTGGGGTGCAGGTCAGGTGGTGGGGTGCAGGACGGGAGAGAGTGGTGGGGTGCAGGACGGGAGAGAGTGGTGGGGTGCAGGTCAGGTGGTGGGGTGCAGGACGGGAGAGAGTGGTGGGGTGCAGGGCAGGGGAGAGTGGTGGGGTGCAGGTCAGGGGAGAGTCGTGGCCCAGGTCACCACTCAACGTTCGAAGGAAGCAGATCGGGAAAGCAGGAGACCCCCACGTGAGTGCCAAAAATTCCAGGAAGGAGAAGGGACGATAGAAACGAGAAGCCGAATTCCACGCACCTGCATAGGACGAATCTTCAAAACCCAAACGTGAATGCATATTTTTTCCCGCGCAATTCGGCTCAAGATTCACAGGCGGTTTCGGCGAAACGGATTTTCCCGCAGCGGTTGTCTCCTCCGGAGCGGCAGCTGACGCCGCCTCCACCGGCGTGGCCCGAGCAGAGCCCACACGCCGCGCTCCCAGCTTCGGCTGTACCAACGGGCGGCTGCGACGGCCAGGTGCATTCTGGGATCGCACCGCGACATTCTGGAAAGGCACGGTGGCCGGGCTCGGCCCGACAGGTTTGTCGCGCCCCGCGCGGCCTTCTTCTGTGCCACCGCTGCCGCCGCGAGGAGCGGCCGCGGAGGAAACATCGCCCTCTGCGGCAGTGCCCCCTCCGGGGTCTCCGAGCGAACCCAGCGACGGCAGTGACGTAGAACAGGGGCCAGCCGGCGGGACGGCCGGGCCAGGCAAACGGGATGGGAGTGCGCGTGGCTTCTCTGCCCAATCTCTCTGGGAAGAGGAAAAAAGGAAAAAAACGCATTGTGCGAAGACCCGGCAAAGACGTCGATGAATGTCACCGCTCATCAGAGGTGGCCGTGTGGCTCCAAGGCAAAGAGCCCCAAGCGGCGGCCGCTGAGCACCTGGGTTCGAATCCAGGCTTTGGTCGTCCGCGTTATTCGACCGCGTCTTCGAGTGGCTAGCAAGCTGGCGACGGTCTCGGCCCGGTCACGAGGACGTCACCGTGCAAACATTTCGGTTCGGCAGCAAATCGGCGCGGACCGAGTCCCTTCAGGCGTTGCAGAGGTCAAAGGGGGCTGGGCGAAGGAAAAGGTAGCAGTAGAGAGAGCTCGCGACCGAGGCATCCGTGGCGCCCCCACGATCGTTGCAGTTAAGAGGGAGATGTTCACAATGATGACGATGATGATGATCGTGACCCTCCCCCCATTACAGACGGATGGAATGGAGTAAATCAATAAAACGCTTTCCGACCGTAGCCAGGAAGCGCAGTCAGGTACCGCCGGCGTACTGCTGTCGGCGCCGGCGGGCCGAACGGGTGCCTCGGCAGGTCCCTCTCCGCCGACTGGCCCTGGGACCTCCGGTCCATGGGGGGGGCAGCCCCCCGGCTCCCCCTTCCTGCTCACGTTGGGTCTCACATTGACGCGCGAGCGGCGCAACATCGGGCAGACAGAGAGAGACACACAGAGACAGAGAGAGACAGAGACACAAAGAGACAGAGAGACGCCCCTGCGGAAGTTCAACACAACCGTTCACGTTTTTCTGTGTTAACGATGAATACACGTTGGCCAGATATCACAAAGTTTGAATTTCCCATATATAGTACTCTACTGTACACTCATATATATCCGTGACCATACTGCCCATGAGTCCTATGATGTACGCACTGTGCGTTGAACTTCTTTCACACCGTACGTAGCCAACCGTGGCTGATCGGAGGTGCGGGAGGCTGGGCAACAAACAAAGAGATTGGTGCCAGGAAGATGTGTCCACTACTTGAGCCATGTTGGCACAATACGGAGGGGAAAGTGGATACAAATAACAAAATGTGCGGCGGACACCTACGGGGCTATCTGAACCATGGATCGTGATCGAAATTATTTTTCAATGCAGATTTAGATTGCAGGATGTAACACAATTTTTGTTCCAGGGTAGGAAGCGTTATTTCATAATTGCTTATGCTTAAAAGTATAGAAAATGGCTATTATTCCCAAGAAACTTTGCTTTTGTGACCAGGACAGTGATATTTTGAAATTGAACTACTTTCAATGAGAAAACAGGCGAATTTGTGTATTTTTGATCACAAAGTCAGAAAAAAAAACCATATGAATCAAAATGTACGTGTATTTATACTAAAGTAAGGCCCAATTTGATGTGCAGTGGTGGCATCAGCACCTTCGGGGGGTCCACCAGTGGCAAAGATAGGACAGAAACTTGGTAAAACCGCCTTGGAGACCCATCAGGAATGCCACCATTTTGAAGTCTCCATGACCTCCCAGTCGTACTCATCATACTTCAAGGCGTCCAGCAAGGTCTTGATGCTGTTGTAATCCTCTTTGAGGTGCACCGAGGTCGCAAACGGGTTTTGATACCTTACCCGTATCCGTACCCGGCCGCACCAGGGTCGAAAACGGGTACCCTACCCGATACCCGGCTACCCGTACCCGGCCGGGTATCGGGTAGGGTATCGGGTACCCGATTGCGACCTCTGGGATGAAGCCATGTTGCAGGCGCGGGTGGGTTGATTCTAGGAACTTGAATTGTGAGAAGAGACAAGACGTTGGGAAATGAGTGACAAACGGTTACTCACCAGTGACTCACGGCCTACCCGTACCCGGCCGGGTACGGGTAGCCGGGTATTGGGTAGGGTACGGGTATCGGGTACCCGGTTGCGACCTCTGCCTCACACACTGGCTGATGACTTATCGGCTAAAGTGCCTCGCCCCACCGCCCCCCCTCTTCTGAAAATGGGTGAAAAACCGCTGCATTAGATGCACACATGACAGTACAGTGGTTTAATCGTTTCATATCCTCAAATCATCGGCCATTATCGATCCCCTGCTGGACGAAGGCCACCCCAAGCCCCCCTCTCCCGTCACCGCAAACTCCCACGACGACTTTTTGCAAAGTTCAAAATCACGAATCCACGCAAGCACCTGCGGCGCCGAAATCCACCGCTCCATTTCCCACGGTGGGCGATCCTCTGGGACGCGTCTCCTCTGTCCCTTGACTGCCGACCGAACCACTCCACCGTCGGTCATCCACCTCTTGCCGTGCAATACTTGACGCGTCCTGGCCAATTACACCCCCTGCCCCCCCAGGCCGCACACCTACCCCTCGGCCCTCCCAACCCCCCCCGCCCCCCCCCCCGCCCCCCCCCCCGGCCCTCCCCACCCGTGATCACTCTGCCCCCTGGAGTCGATAATTCCACTATGCAACACAATTTTTGTTCCAGGGTATTAAGTGTTATTTTTGTATTGATGATGCCTAAAAGGTACAGAAAATGGATATTATCATTCCCCACAAACTTTGCTTTTGTGACCAGGACTTTACGTGAAGGAATGACACAAATACACACCACGTGTTCTCATTGAAAATAGGTACATTTCAAAATATCACTGTCCTGGTCACAAAAGCAAAGTTAGTGGGTAATAATAGCCACGTTCTGTACCTTTGAGGTATAAGCAATAAGGAAATAATACTTACAACTCAGGAACAAAAAATGCATTAATTTGTTACACAGCGTTATTAATAGAGTGGATTATTAACTTTGCTTTTGTGTCCTGGTAACAAAAGCAAAGTTTGTGGGGAACAATAGCCACTTTCTGTTCTTTTGAGGCAAACGCAATTAGGAAATAACACTTACTACTCAGGAACAATTTTTTTGTTATACAGTGTTATCGATGGATCGATAAAAAGCCATCGATTATTATATAATCGATAAAAAGCAATCGATTATAATATAATCGATGGCTTTTTATCCTGCACACGAGTGCACACTCTCTCCCCAAACAGCGCTTTTATCTCTCTCGCTCTCCCGTCGTCGGATGTAAATAAAGAATCGGATCATTCTAAGCGTGCTTCTTTGCACACTTTGTGTGTGTTTCGCAGCCCTAAGTGGGAAATCAGAATCAACGTATTATCTGTACCAACAACACCGTTTAAATTTCGGACTATAAAGTAACAACCCAATTCTAGCGGCGGCGACGGTAATCATACACGAGTCATTCAGTATGGAAATGTATCATTTGATGAGAAACAAGAAATGTATCCAAGGTCGCTCCGGCGTTCGCCGTGTCTCTCGAGGGCGCGCTCTGTTGGGGTGGGGCAGCAGCAGCAGCACCGGCAAAGTTGCCGCTTCAGCGCACAGCGCCGCCACACGTGGTGTCTCTTCGGGCTTCTCGCCGCAATGCTTCATCAGCATTGCCAACAAAGCGACACACACAGACACACACACACCAGACACACACCGCACACACACACACACACCAGACACATACCAGACACACACCAGACACATACCAGACACACACCAGACACACACAACACACAACACCACACACACCAGACACACAACAGACACACACCAGACACACACAACACACCAGACACACACAACACACCAGACACACACAACACACCAGACACACACCACACACACAACACACAGACACACACACAACAGACACAACACACACACCAGACACACACAACACACACACAACACACCACACACACCACACACACACCAGACACAACACACACACCCCAGACACACACAACACACACACCAGACACATACCAGACACACACCAGACACATACCAGACACACACCAGACACACACAACACCACACACACCAGACACACAACACACACAACACACACACACCAGACACACACAACACACCAGACACACACAACACACCAGACACACACCAGACACACACCACACACACACAACACACAGACACACACACAACAGACACAACACACACACCAGACACACACAACACACACACCAGACACACACACGCGTGCGTGGAGGGACATCTCCGACTTGTCTCGCGAAGACAACAGCCGCTCAGCATCAACAAACTCTCACCTCGTCTGGCCACGCGATCCTCTTCCTGCTCCGTCTCCCCGTGCGCTGAGAACGGAGCTCGATGGTGGTTCAGTAGCCCCCCACCCCACGGCCCCGTCTCGCCGCCCGAGCAGTTGAGAGTCTCCACCACCTCAACCACCCCTCCACCACACCTCCACCACACCTCTACACCACCTCTACACCACACCTCTACACCACCTCCACCACACCTCCACCACCACCTCCACCACACCTCCACCACCACACCACCTCCACCACACCTCCACCACCACACCACCTCCACACCACTACCTCCACACCACTACCACCACCTCCACACCACTACCACCACCTCCACACCACTACCACCACCTCCACACCACTACCACCACCTCCACACCACTACCACCACCTCCACACCACTACCACCACCTCCACACCACTACCACCACCTCCACACCACTACCACCACCTCCACCACCTCACCACACCTCCACTACCACACCACCACCACCTACACACCACCACACCACCACTACCACCACCTCCACTACCACACCACCACTACCACACCACCACACTACCACTACCACTCCACCACTACCACACCACCACCTCCACTACCACACCACCACTACCACACCAACACCACCTTCACACCACCACCTCCACTACCACACCTCCACTACCACACCTCCACTACCACACCACCACTACCACACCACCACTACCACACCACCACCTACACACCACCACCACCTCCACTACCACATCACCACTACCACACCACCACTACCACTCCACCACTACCACACCACCACCACCTCCACACCACCACCACGTGCGTCTTCCCCCCCGATGCAGCTTCACCGGCACCACCCCATGGGTGATTGCGCAATCGTACAACGGGCGCGCACGTGACGCCCCCCCCCGCCCCGGGGCGGCGCAGCAGCGCTTCGCATCATCAGCAGCGTCATCATCAGCAGCGTTGGCATCATCAGCAGCGTCGTCATCATCAGCAGCGTCGGCATCATCATCAGCAGCGTCGGCATCATCATCAGCAGCGGCGTCATCATCAGCAGCGTCGTCATCATCAGCAGCAGCGTCATCATCATCAGCAGCGTCGTCATCAACATCATCATCAGCACCGTCGTCATCATCAGCAGCATCATCATCATCAGCACACAGACAGGGGCATGCTCTATCCGCTGCTGTAGTGAAGAAGCCGGCGGCAGGCATCGTCCGTCACACGGCCGGACGAGAGCTGCCTCCCCCCCCCACGTCAGCGACTGTCCCTGGCTGCAGGACATTCCACAACACACCCTCTCGGTCATTCTCTATCCACTGCTGGATGAAGCCCTCTTATCGCCGTCTTCACGGGCTACCCACTGTTCGGTAAATGTCTTTCCCCCACACCATCATCATCCTCTGTCTTATCCACTGCTGGATGAAGTCATCCCGAGTTGTCGGCGGTCATTCTCTATCCACTGCTGCATTAAGGCCTCGCCTTAATCTTCGTCATCATGTCATGGTCGATCCGCTGTTGGATGAAGACTTACCCATACCCTCATTATCCACTCTTTATCCAATGCTGGATGAAGTCATCCCAAGTTGTCGACGGTCATTCTCTATCCACTGCTGCATTAAGGCCTCGCCTTAATCTTCGTCATCATGTCATGGTCGATCCGCTGTTGGATGAAGACTTACCCATACCCTCATTATCCACTCTTTATCCACTGCTGGATGAAGTCATCCCGAGTTGTCGGCGGTCATTCTCTATCCACTGCTGCATTAAGGCCTCGCCTTAATCTTCGTCATCATGTCATGGTCGATTCGCTGTTGGATGAAGACCTACCCATAGCCTCATTATCCACTGCTGGATGAAGGCCACGAGCTGCCTGCTATTTGGAGTTTGCGTGTCTCTCTCTCTCCTCGTGGTCGCGTGGATTTTGTTTCTGGGTCCTCCGGTTTTCCCTTCACATTGGGGAACGTCCACGCGTTCAGAGGATGTGGCTGCTGCCTTGCATCTCCACTCGATGATGATGATCATGATGCTCATGAGCCACTTGCTCGACTCTCGTTTCTGACAGCCACGTCGCTTCTGACAGAGAGCTGTATGGCTCAGTGGGGCCTTCCCGAGTAAAATAAAAATGTTTTATTTTTTTATTTAAAGCTTTTGTGACTGTAGGGATTCATATTCTTAGGTTTTTTTCGGTAAAGTCACGTAGGTAATTTATTTTATTTCTATTATTATTTCTATTATGTTGGCGCTTACCTCCAATGAAATAATACAAATATAAAACAATACAATTATCACGACGTTTCGACTGCAACACAAGCAATCATCAGGTGTGAAATCGACAGCAAGAAAACATTTCACATCTGAGGATGATTGCTTGTGTTGCAGTCGAAACGTCGTGAGAATTTTATTGTTTTATATTTTTATGATTTTATTGTTTCCCTTCTACGTGACTTGACCGAAAGAACCAAGAATATAGTTTAGTTTTAGTTTATAATTAGTTTAGTTTATAATATATTTTAGTTTATAATAACACATAGTTTAGTTTTAGTTTATAATAATAAATAGTTTATTTAAAGTTTATAATAATCAATAGTTTAGTTTATAATGATACGTAGTTTAGTTTTAGTTTATATTAATAAATAGTTTAGTTAAAGTTTATAATAATCAATAGTTTAGTTTATTATAATAAATAATTTAGTTTTAGTTTACAATATTAATAGTATAGTTAATAATAAAGTTTGCTTTTTGGTTCTTTCGGTAAAGTCACGTAGAAAGAAAATAAGTTATATAATAGCATACGACGTTTCGATTGCAACACAAGCAATCATCATCAGGTACAAATGAATGAGAAAAAACAAACCTAGTAAACTTAGAAATATAATGTAATACAACACAGAGAGTCGGATAACATAACAGTCAACACCCTACCTGGTTGATTACGTTCTTCCAAAGATTGCAAAATTTGAGAGAGAGACAAAACACACACGGAGACAACAACAACAACAACCGCCATTCGCCACTAAGTGGCGGTGACGTCACCACGACGCTTGTGCCAGGCCATGTGCACCTTGAGGCCACGTGAAGTGTCGAACGCCCGCTGGCAGGAGGTCACGGGGCAGACCCAGCAGGTGCCACGGGTCGACTGACCGAGATGACCGAGATGACTGGCTGATGCACCACCTTTGCCCCCTACTGTACCAACTTGCTGTGCTTTAGCCACCCGGCGCTCCCCTCGTTGTTGTGAGCGTCGCTCCTCCGCCCTCCGTTGTTGTTGTAGGGCGACTGCCTCCAACTGCCCAGTAGCGTCCTTCACGAGCCTCCTCCACTGAGGCCGATCTTGACACCGCTGGTACCAGTCATCGGCAAGTCCACTCAGCTCCACGTCCTCCTGTACCACATCACTCCATCTCTTCTCTAGCCCGTGCCGCGCCCGTTTAGTCCCCCCCCCCCCCAGACACACAAGCAGAGAGAGATAACACAGAGACACACCAAGAGAGACACACATAGGCACACAGAGAAACAACGCATCTGTGTCGAGGCCTTAAATAGAGAGAGAGGGGGGCAGAGAGAGAGGGGGGGGGGTAGAGAAATGAGCATGTCAATGAGAGATTTGGAGCTTTCGTGGCTGCAGGAAATACTAGAGAGACAACACAGAGACACAGAGAGAGAAAATAAACTTAATAAAACAAACTTAGTATCATTTGGGAAAATAATGCAATGCAACACAGAGAGTCGGTCAACACACATAGCCTGGTTGATTACGTTCTTCCAAGGATTGCTGAATTAGTGTGACATTTGAGAGAGAGACAATACACGGAGACGCAAAGACAGACACAAACAGAGAGAGAGACCAGAGGGGGATAATGCGGTCATATGAATTACAATGTTACACTATCCATTACCGGTTGGGTTTATTCATTAGGTAATCGACGCGCGTTATGCATGCACATGCATGTACAAGTTCAACATGCATAGTGCATACGTGTAGGGGGGGGGGCATTTAGAGACATCTGTGACACGGCACGTTTGTTTTCCCCCTCGTCGGAATCTCGGAAGCTAAGCAGGTGAAGGCTACTCAACACCAAACCCGTCAAGCCCTTATCAGTGCCCTACCTTATCACAGACCCATTCACACCGTATTGGTCACCCCGTGCCCTTATACATCTCAACGTTCATCCTACAAAGTCCCACCACAAGGGAGAAACACAAACAAATGGACACAAATGATGTTATTAAATAAAAAAACTGTTTAACGTATTAATTTTGATAATTGGTGTCAATGACGCTACTTATGCGACAGTCAGTGATCGTGCATGCTGATGCTTGCTTGATATGTGGATGCCCACACTCTTGTTGTAACTGTAAAACAATCAACACAGAAAAACCTCTCCAACGACTTTGTGTTAGTTTGTTGCCCTATGATGATGTTGTTGTTCTTGTCCGTGTTGAAACGGCTGCGCGCAGTGTGGACCTAAAAACTCAATGTTCCTGCGCAAGAATGCAGAGTAAATCGTATGGGTTGACCGGTATACAACACCATTGGTACCTCATTTGCCGGTAAAAAATATATTTGGTTTTTTACCCTTTTATCTGGCAACAAAACTGACACCTTTTTTTTACGAGGAGTCATGTTTGCATAGACCACAATACCTGCAGTCATAATGAAAACATGTTTTTTGTTTGCATTATGACTGCAGGTATTGTGGTCTATGCAAACATGACTCCTCGTAAAAAAGGTGTCAGTTTTGTTGCCAGATAAAAGGGTAAAAACCCAATTATCGGTATACAACACTTTATAGTAACCGGGGGGAGGGGGGGGCTGAGAGATGTCCAGGCAATGGCATCACAGCAGATGGGGCTTGGAATCTCTGCCGAGCTTTTGAGCGGCAATGCCGCCCGTCCCCAACTCCCGTCCCTCTCGCTGCCAGGTCTCTGTGCAGGTGTGCTCTCAGCAGGGCCGCACCAAGGCACGAGGGCTTCCAGGGATGAAGTGAAAAAGTTCATTTTGTGAATGCTGAATTTTGTTTGTTGTTAGTCTTGTAAAAATGTAGTTTTTTTCTTTAACTTTGTTTTTCTTTTGAAAATGTTACTGGCGGCCTCACAGTAGCTGTAGCCCAGGGGCCTACAAATCTTCATCCAGCCCTGACTCTCCCGTATTGTAAGCAGACACAACTCATCTCTATGTATTCTTAGGTTTTTTCGGTAAAGTCACGTAGGTAAAACATCAAAATTAGCTGCAGCTAATTCGGCTGTGACGGTCCCACCTGATGACGGAGACTTGTGTTGCCTCCGAAACGTCGTGATTTTTTGTTTTATTTTATTTTCATTAATTTTGATGTTTTACCTACCTGACTTTACCGAAAAAACCTAAGAATATGATTCCTTGCAGTCACGAAAGCTTCAAATCATCTCTATGTGTCTCTATGTGTCTCTATATATCTCTATGTGTCTCTATGTATCGCTGTGTCTATATGTATCTCTCTATATGTATCTTTATGTGTCGACGTATTTCTCTGTTTCTATGTATCTCTCTGTATCTCAATGTATCTCTATGTGTCTCTCTCTGTGTCTGTGTCTCTCTTTGTGTCTATCTGTGTCTTCATGTGTCTCTAGGTGTCTGTATGATGTCTCGCCGCATGCGTGCTGGGTTCTCTCTTCAGGCACTTTCCCTTATTGCAAGCCACACAGCTCACCTCTATGCATCTCTATGTGTCTCTGTATCTCTTCGTGTTTCTACGTGTCCCTCTTGGAAACGAGTCGTGAGTTTTGGCGAGGCTTTCCTGTGTGTAACAAAAAATAATAAGTAGATAAAATGTGACGTCTCTACTAGTCCATGGAATGCTAGGTCATGTTACAAATAAACACAGCGTTTAAGTGGCTTCAATCGAGGATGTTTGGGTTCCCAAGGCAAGTTTTAGTCAAAACCCAAAGCTGAGTTTCCCCTCAACTAACACTCCCTTAAATGACGGAGGAAATATGACATTTTTTTACGCAGCCAGCCACAATATTTTGTCAAACTATGACTTCATCATCATCATCAGCGGCGCTTCCCTCCAGCAGAGAGGCGCATTAAGCATCCAATCTGCTCTGATTCGCACGGTTGGCTTCGTACGGTACGAAAGAAGTTCAACCTACGTGGAGACCCATAGACTCACACAGAGACCCATAGACATGGAGACCACATATAACTCACACAGAGACCCATAGACTCGCTTAGAGACCCATACACTCACACAGAGACCCATAGACTCACATAGGGACCCAGATACTCGCAAATCGACCCATTTCCTTACATAGAGACCCCATAGACTCACACAGAGACCCATAATCTCATATAGAGATCCCATAGACTCAGAGACCCATAATCTCAATAAAGCCCCATAGATTCACAGAGACCCATAATCTCACGTAGAAATCCCATAGACTCACAGAAAGCGATAATCTCACATAGAGACCCCATTGACTCACACAGAGACCCATAGACTCACAGAGAGACCCATAGACTCGATGAGAGATCCACCGATAATAATCGGTCTGGTCGGAGCCCAGCACTGGTGCAGCAGAAGCAGCATCATCATGGTTTTATTTACTTTATATTTTTCATATTTGATATCTGTTGTTTATTAACTCTTGTTAATTAGCTCTTGTTTAATAACTCTCGCTGCCGTGTATGTCTGCTGGACGAGTCGCCCTTGAAAAAAACGCCGCGTAGCTCAATGGGTTTATTTACTCGGATAATAAACATCTGATTCAGCTTACACGTGGCCCCTGAATTATAATAAGAATCAATTAGTCCCTCGATACAATCATTGCCATACTTTGCGTGCACGACACAAACTTCCAATCCTAGGCTGCGAGACGCGGCCGTAAATGCTTTTTTTTATTACACGCTTTTATTTAACTCAACTCCATCACGTAGAATGGAAATAATAAAATAAAAATAAAATAATAAAAATAAAAACGTAATAAAATAATTCTCACGACGTTTCGGCCACAACGCAAGCAGCCATCCTCAGGTGGAGAACAGGTCTGTCGAGAAGACAGAGTCTGAATGGCACGCCCCAGGCTTGGAGCAACTATTTATGCTGGGATGGAGGGGCGAAAAGCGTCTTGACAAAATAATTTGCATATCAAGAGGAATTTAGCATATTTATGGAAAATGCAGATATGCGATTAGTACTACTTGTGAAATGCGTAGGAGGTTTGGCGAGGGGTTTAAAGTCATTATGCCCATCCATTCTACGTGACTTTACCGAAAGAACCAAGAAGATGAATCCCTGCAGTCACGAAAGTTTTACTGGTAGGAACGAAATGAACCAGCCTACAATAGATTATATCGTCCGTCCGTCCGTCCGATGTCCGATTAGGTGTAGCAACATCGTCCCCTACTGCAAACACTTGGCAGGACCCTACAAAAACCTTTAGACTCAGTGACGCTTTTCTGGCTAAACAAGTGTAACATTCCCTTATAATTCCCTGAGATAGCTTTTAATTAAAAAACCTTTAGACTCAGTGACGCTTTCCTGGCTAAACAAGTGTAACATTCCCTTATAATTCCCTGAGATAGCTTTTAATTAAAAAAAACCTTTAGACTCAGTGACGCTTTCCTGGCTAAACAAGTGTAGCATTCCCTTATAATTCCCTGAGATAGCTTTTAATTAAAACATTTAAATTAAAAATTAACTCACAGCGGCCTAAAGCCTACAGCTAGGCCTAAAGCCTAGAACTAGGCCTCAAACTCTCCCTTCGTATCGTACCCCCGCGTGTGTGAAAGGGAGTTAATGTTTAACAATGTTGCATTCCCTGATGTTTTTAAATAGAAACATTTACATTTAAAGCTTTTACCTTAATAATTATACATTAATAATGAAAACATTTAAATTAAAAATTAACTCACAGCGGCCTAAAGCCTACAGCTAGGCCTAAAGCCTAGAACTAGGCCTCAAACTCTCGCTTCGTATCGTCCGATTAGGTGTAGCAGCATCGCCCCCTACTGCAAACACTTGGCAGGACCCTACAAAAACCTTTACACTCAGTGAGGCTTTCCTGGCTAAACAAGTGTAATAAGACATTATGTTTATATTATTTGGTTATTCGTTCCTACCAGCCCACCCCGCAGGGACCTGTTAAATCGAAAAAATTAAATCAACTCCGTCGGTTGTCGTATCCTCAAAAAAAATATTGTTACTCAATTTTTACCAACTTCCCAATGTGCTATCGACTGCAAACTTGGTATACTTATATCACACTGATGACAAGACTATATTATATCATAAAAAAATCCAAAACATATATTTATAACATTTTACACGCTTTTATTTAACTCACTGTCTGTTGTTGTATCCTCAAATCTTGTAACTAAATTTTAACCTACTTCCCAATGTGGTATCGACTGCAAACTTCGTATACTTATGTCATACTGATGACAATACTATATTATATCATAAAAAATTTTAACATTCTTTTTTATATGTTATGTTTCGGCTTGTTCATGGTAAACTGACGTTGGCTGCAATTGGCCAAGGTCCCTTACGTTATGGCAAGCTTTGGGGCCACTTCCTGGAGTCTCGTGGAGTTCTTCCATTACGAGTACGGTACATTTCATTAAAGCGTGTTTTAAATAAAACATATTTTTAAATATTACTTATTTCTAAGCTAAATCATCGAAACACAAATTTAAGCACGGGCAACGAAAGTTTAACTCTACTCTGTTTCATCAAGGCCTGTGCATTTATTGACATAATTGTTTGTTAACGAATGAAGGATGCGGTGAAAGTTAAGAACCACTGCTCTTAATCATTCAGACGTAATGCCACGGACACGCTAAGGGGCCGTCCATAAATGACGTCACGCACCTGGGGGGATTTGAGAAATGTGACGTCACGTAAAAATGCGCAACTTTAAATCAATAT
Organism: Lampetra planeri; assembly: GCF_965212315.1. NCBI lineage: Eukaryota > Metazoa > Chordata > Hyperoartia > Petromyzontiformes > Petromyzontidae > Lampetra > Lampetra planeri. The sequence goes on from NC_136159.1 coordinate 7,920,556, forward strand.
AGACAACACGTTCTACTTAATAATTAAATATACTTTTTTTATAAATGGTTTCTCCTACAACATCAGAGTGCAGCGCCACATTAAATACGCACTACAATGACAATAGTTTAAAGCGATTTGAAACATGTTTTATTTTTTGGGAGGGAGGGGGGGCAGAGCTTTGTGACGTCATATTTGAGGGGGGGGGGGGTCTGACTTTTTGTGACGCCGTGTGACGAGGGGGGGGGGGTCAAAAATCGTACAGAATCGCGTGACGTCATTTACGGACGGCCCCTAACATCAGTACACGTCACGCGACTAATTAATGAAGCCGTCGTTTTACGCCACCCATTTGGGACTGATGGGAGTCCAGGGCTGTATTATACAAACAAACAAAACTGTAAACTATTGAATCACGTAGGTGGAAATAAAACTTATTTTATTTTACTTATTTTATTTCTACCCACGTGACTTTACCGAAAGTATAAACTATTGTTTTTATTTTACCAGGTAAGACCCACTGCGCAATGTAGAGCTCTTTTTCAGAAGCGACCTGGCTATTACAAATGATAGGTCAATGAAGTGGCTTGTCACGCGTAAATGTAGAGCAGTAGCCAAATATTCTAGACGTTCACGTGGAGGGAAAAACCGGAGGACCCGGAGAAAAATCCACGCGACCACCGGGGGAGAGAGAGAGACACGCAAACTCCAAATATACAGCAGACGTCAGGGTCGGGCTCGAACCCACGACCTCCTGTATACCAGGCGAGGTAGTTAACATCTCCTAGTCACCGTGATGATGATGGTCACAATTGCACTGCTGTGGCTTCACTGCTACGCACTGTATCTCCGTGTCTCTCTGTGTCTCTATGGATCCCTATGGGTCTCTATGCATCTCGATGTGTCTCTATGCATCTCTATTGGTCTCTATGTATCTCTATGGGTCTCTATGTATCTCTATGGGTCTCTATGTAGCTCTGTGGGTCTCTATGTATCTCTATGGGTCTCTATGTATCTCTATGGGTCTCTATGTAGCTCTGTGGGTCTCTATGTATCTCTATGGGTCTCTATGTATCTCTGTGGGTCTCTATGTATCTCTATGGGTCTCTATGTATCTCTGTGGGTCTCTATGTATCTCTGTGGGTTTCTATGTATCTCTGTGGGTCTATATGTATCTCTGTGGGTCTCTATGTATCTCTATGGGTCTCTATGTATCTCTGTGGGTCTCTATGTATCTCTGTGGGTCTCTATGTATCTCTGTGGGTCTCTATGTATCTCTATGGGTCTCTATGTATCTCTATGCATCTCTATGTATCTCTATGCATCTCTATGCATCTCTATGTGTCTCTATGGATCCCTATGGGTTCACCTGCCGTGCCGGGTCGAGCGGATCCACCCGGCGACCTCTGGACCGTGGGCCCAGTGCGCCAACCGTTGCACCTCGATGTGTATGATGTCTGTGTGTCTCTATGTGTCTCTATGGGTCACTGTGTGTCTCTGTGGGTCACTGTGTGTCTCTGTGGGTCACTGTGGGTCATTGTGTGTCTCTACGTGTCTCTGTGTCTCTGTGGGTCACTGTGGGTCTCTGTGGGTCACTGTGTGTCTCTATGGGTCTCTATGGGTCACTGTGGGTCTCTGTGGGTCACTGTGTGTCTCTGTGGGTCACTGTGGGTTACTGTGTGTGTCTACGTGTCTCTATGGGTCTCTATGGGTCTCTGTGTCACTGTGGCTCTCTGTGGGTCTTTGTGGGGTTACCTGCCAGCGCCGGATCGACCCGGAGAACTCTGGACCGCGAACTCAGTGTGCGCCACCACCACCACCACTGCCACCACCACAACCGCCACCACCACCACCGCCACCACCACCACCACCGCCACCACCACCACCACCACAACCGCCACCACCTCCACCACCACCACCACCGCCACCACCACCACAACCGCCACCACCACCACCGCCACCACCGCCACCACCGCCACCACCGCCACCACCGCCACCACCACCACCACAACCGCCACTACCACCGCCACCACCACCGCCACCACCGCCACCACCACCACAACCGCCACTACCACCACCGCCACCACCACCACCGCCACCACCACCACCACCGCCGCCACCACCACCACCACCGCCACCACCACCACAACCGCCACTACCACCACCGCCACCACCACCACCGCCACCACCACCACCACCGCCGCCACCACCACCACAACCGCCACTACCACCACCGCCACCACCGCCGCCACCACCGCCACCACCACCACCACCACCGCCACCACCACCACAACCGCCACTACCACCACCGCCACCACCACCACCGCCACCACCACCGCCACCACCGCCACCACCACCGCCACCACCACCACAACCGCCACTACCGCCACCACCACCACCACCGCCACCACCACCACCACCGCCACCACCGCCGCCACCACCGCCACCGCCACCACCACCGCCACCACCGCCACCGCCACCACCACCGCCACCACCACCGCCACCACCGCCACCACCACCACCGCCACCACCACCACAACCGCCACTACCACCACCGCCACCACCACCGCCACCACCGCCACCACCACCACCGCCACCACCGCCACCACCACCACCACCGCCACCACCACCACAACCGCCACCACCGCCACCACCACCACAACCGCCACTACCGCCACCACCACCACCGCCACCACCACCACAACCGCCACCACCACCACAACCGCCACTACCGCCACCACCACCACCGCCACCACCACCGCCACCACCACCACCACCGCCACCACCACCACCACCACCACCGCCACCACCGCCACCACCACCACCGCCACCACCACCACAACCGCCACCACCGCCACCACCACCACAACCGCCACTACCGCCACCACCACCACCGCCACCACCACCACCACCGCCACCACCACCACAACCGCCACTACCGCCACCACCACCACCGCCACCACCACCACCACCGCCACCACCACCACAACCGCCACTACCGCCACCACCACCACCGCCACCACCACCACCACCACCACCACAACCGCCACTACCGCCACCACCACCACCACCACCGCCACCACCACGCGTTATTCCGGCAACAGCCGGGCAGGAGGATCGACGGATCGGCGGGGTGGCGTGACGACTTGTCGGATGAGAACCCCCCCCCCACCTGACCCCCCCCCACCTGACCCCCTCCCCCCAAACTTCTTGAGGAAGATGCAAATGTTGTCATCGTTTACTTATTTATTTATAAAACAACCCACACAAGCCCCCCCCCACACACCGCCCCACCAAATTCCCTCTCTCCCGTACGAGGGCGCCGAGCAGCAAGACGAGACAGAAGCAGAGTTCACCACCACGCCCACCGCTCATTCACAACAACAGCAGCAGCAGCAGCAGCAAAGAAGCCAACTAATACATCGTGTTCATAATAAAGGTTTTTGGGTCAGATAGCGTTATTTATAAATGTGTCGTAACCCTCCACCACCCGACACGGCCGAACAGTAAAAAAATTGTGTAACGTTGACAAAGGACAAAATAATTCACTGATGTTGATTCGCTCTTCAACACACCGGTGGGCTAAAGAAGTGAATTAGTTTGTCCTTTTGTAAACGTGACACGTGTTTTATTGGTTCGCCGTGTCGGGTGGTGGAGGGTTACGACACATAAATAACGCGATCTAACCCAAAAACCTATATTATGAATAACATTGGACGCGAAAGCCTTACGTGTTTTAAAACGTCTTAATTTGAAGCTTTCGCGACCTGCAGGGATTCATCCTCTTGGGTCTCGAGGTCATGTCACGTTCACCGGCCACGCGGCCTTGACAACAACTAATAGCGACATCTCGTTTTTTGTTCGTGAATATTTATTGATGTGTATTTATACATATTTATGAATGTATATATATAAATGTGTTTACATTTGAAAATATACAAATGTTTATATAGTTATATATTCATGTGTGCATTTATATCTATATATAAATGAATATATGAATATAAATATATGAATATTTAAATATTTATTACAAATATATAAACATTTATATACGTAGATATAAATATTATATTATATATACACACATAAATGTATAAATACGTGGACGACGTCTTGAATCTCGTCGGCAAAGTGGCGGTGGAGGTGCTGGCCACACTGAGCTTAAAGGTGCATTGAAACATGTGATACTCCGACTGATGCTTCTGATGTTGTGGAGTGACTCATGCAGCCAGCTATGGCTGCAGGGTTTGTGGTACATGTTGTTTGTCGTTTATTGTGAATATTCGGTTACAGTTCCTATGATCACTGTTACATTGCTTTTATGGCTTTACTTTGGTGATTTAAAAAACTTTTTTTGTTGGGCCATGTTTGTTTGTTGTAGTACGGAGTTAGACTGATGGCCTTAATCTAAGTTGTCTTGTGGTTGTTGTTGTTTGACTTGCATCCCACTGGGATTTTTGCACACAGCGTTGGTGTACGGTGCTTTTTTCTGGAATTTTTGCAATTTTTTCCTGGATTTTCAGTTTGCACTTAGTCACTTGAAGATGTTTTCTTGTTCATGTTTTTGTTTGTTGCGGTTGCACCTGATTCAAGAGCCAAATGGCTCACAGGGCTCTACCTAATAAATGAATTTGAACTTGAACCCTCGGCAGAAAGTTTTTTTTTTATAATAATCATAATCGTAATTCTAATTAGTAACTTTAGTTGATAATTATAATTCATTTGAATGAACTGTAATTAATTAAAATAATTACAATTATTGTCATTAAAATAATTAAATGTTGATAATTTCATTCATGATAGTTATACTTAATTACACTTAATTAATTATGATGCAACATTTCAGTCAATTGCACTTATTTTAATTAATTATACTTCATTAAAATATAGTTGAAGCACCCCCTTGTCTTTGGGTGGGTGGCTGGGGGGGGATAAGGTGTGAGCGCATTTAAGCAGACGGGCTTTTAAGTTTGAGACGGGAGCGATATCTATACGGCCGCGTGAGCCAGAGAGCTTGACGCACGCCGACTGCCCAAGGAGCCAACGTTGCGCCAACGTTGGGCTAACGTTTGTCCCCCCCCCACGACACTGCACGTTTACTGGGCACGTGGGCTCGACAACAACTTTGCCGTGCGACATCTGAGCTCAGGCCTTCCGAGAAGGGTCATCTCCTTGCGCCGGGCCATGCGTTCCAGCGGCCCAGTGCCAATGGGAAGGTCTGCAAGGCCGTCACGAGAGGGCTTCAGCAGAGACGGGGAAGCAAAGTGGAAGTCCAGCTGCAGATTTGTTTCAACTTCAACTAAGCGAATTTTAATTTTCGATTTAAAGCTTTCGTGACTGCAGGGATTCATCTTCTTGGTTCTTTCGGTAAAGTCACGTAGAAGGGAAATAATAAAATAATTAAAATAAAACATTATTTTATTATGTTTACTTTTTATTACTTTATTATTTCCCTTCTACGTGACTTTACCGAAAGAACCAAGAAGATAAGCGAATTTTATTTTATTTTAACCAGGTAAGGCCCACTGAGCTATGCATCTGCGACCTGGCTATCACAAATAATAGCTCAGACGAAGTGGCGGACCACCACCATCATCATCATCACGAGGACATTTCTAGCAGCATCAGCAGCCAATGCGTGGTGACGTTGACTCGAAATGTGGACGTGGGAAGAAAAGGAAGCGAAGGACCCGGGAGAAAAATCCACGCGGCCACGGAGAGAGAGAGACGGACACCGCAAACTCCAAATACACAGCAGGCATCGTCAGGGTCGGGAGATCGAACCCACGACCTCCTGCATACCAGGCGAGGTAGTTAACATCTCGTCGCCACGGCACTCCAAGTTTTAGGCAAAGCAAAAATAATAATCCAAAGCGGGAGTGTCGATTGCTCAGCAAGGCGTTGGACTCGTCACCCAGAGCCCTGGCGTTTCATATCGCTGACACGGCCCATCTTACAGAGGCGGGGGGGGGGGATTCGAAGGATGGGAGAGGGACAGACCACTGCGAAATGAAGCCACTTTGGTTCGGAACCGTTAACAACGCGTCACTACGAGCCAAGTTGGCATCTCTGCATCCGCTTGCATCCGCTTGCCTCCAACCCTCCCCGACAGAAAGTACACACACACACATATATACGCTATGATCTGCATAAAGGCGTCTTATAAAAAATATATGTACAACTACATAACAATGAAGCAGCCACGTCTGCAAGTGTCCCACTATGAAAAGAGTCGTCACACAGACCGGTCGATGCACGTGTGTGTGTGTGTGCGCTGACGTGAGTTCGACTCCTGCCCAGGGCGAACGTCGGTCATCGGCGGCAAGTGGGGGTCTGACTTGCCCTGGACAAGCCCCAATTCGAGTTAACCTCGACAGAGTACCCGATGCTTACCAAGACAAAGATCCACACCATCCCATATAGCCTGAACAGACTGTTGGGGCAAGTGCTGTTAGCGAGCACCTACGAAGGCCGGCACGGCACACGAGGGGGGTGGGTGACCAACACCACGCCCGGCCACCTTTGTCTCCCCAGTGGCGATGTTTTTTTTTACACACCGCACCAGGTACTCATTTGAGGCTGAGTCGACCTAGAGGAGGCCCATGACAGGTTGCGTGAGCGAGAATCGAACTGGGGTCGCCGGTTTCGTGGCGCAGCGTCGCGCTAACCGCTGCACCACCGCTCCCCACACCCAATGCCGACACACGCTCACACCAGGAAACCATTTAACACTGAATGAGTATCTGGTGCGCGTGTGTAAGCATCAGCATTGGGAAGACAAGATGCTCACTAATAGCACTTTGCCCCAGGAGTTTGCATGGCTATTAGGGGGAATCTTATAATTTTTTTGTTTTATATGGCGTGCTTAGATTTATATAATTCCGTAGCATCTGCCAAATGTGCAGAAATGCACTCTGCTCTGCCGAAACTGCGAATGAAAGAGAGAGGCGGCTTGGAGAGGCCGTTCCTGTGGGAATCTGCTGCCCTGCAGCCTCGGAGCGCTGAGCCGGCTAACCTCCACCTGGGTTCGAACCCAGTCAGTGGCCTGTGGTCTCAAGCGCAGGAGACGTGACGGTCTCCACTGTGTGGGTCAGAGGTCACTTGAAGGGATCCGTGGCGTCCACTTCGCTCACACGGGCTGGTCTTGTTGCAGCTCCCTGCGGTGCACGCACGCACTGCGGAAGCTCCGGACGGATTCATCGGCTCAGGACGTGGCGACGATTGCGCGACGTGCATTAAAGTGGGGGGGGGGGGGGGGGAGACGCACCGCTGCTGCCGCACGATGGATCCTCGTGATCACGATACGAGCGCGGGCGCAGAGTCGTACGCGCGAGAGATTGAACGCATTCCCGATTCGTCAATCGTCACGTCGCGAGATGCACGTTTCTCGCCCTGCCGAGCGCTGCACGCGCACACACACGCGCACACACACACGCACGCACACACGCACGCACACACGCACGCACACACACACGCGCACACACACGCGCACACACACACGCACGCACACACGCACGCGCGCGCACACACACATGCGCACGCACGCACACACACACGTGCGCACGCACGCACACACGCACGCACACACGCACGCACACACGCACGCACGCGCATGCACACACATATGCGCACGCACACACATACACACGTGCGCGCGCACGCACACACGCGCATGCACGCGCACACACGCGCGTAACTTGAAATGACTTCCTACGAATCTCTTGCATACTCCTGTGCGTGCAAAAGTTGGTTTGCAAGTCGAGGCTGATATTTACATTAATTACAAGCGCTGCTCTCCGCGAGGACGTGCCCGCCCCGTTGTGTGTTGCACGCACTCCATGCCCACAGCGAAAGCTGGCATCAGAATATTAATACGACCACTGCTATTCATTTCTTATCCATCTTTCCATGCATCCAGTAAAGCCAAAACGAGTTCCAGTGACTCGTTTCAGGAGGATCCTGCTACATTGGGGATTTTTTTTATTTTATTTTAAGACGGTCTCAGCCGATTTACGTTGCGAGTGGTTTTTATTTCTGCACGCGGGAGCAAACCGGAATCACCCGGAGAAAAAACCCACGCGTGTGAGCGAGGGAGCAACGCTCTATTCCCCGTACGGATGGAATAGTGGTGGAGATTGGTCCACCCTTTGCTGCACTGCCCTCTGCTGGCGAGATCAAGGGGGTTACGGCTCCTCCTCGACGCCGACGGGAAGGTGCGGTGATCCACCAATCCCTCTCGCCCGCTGCCTCCGCAACGATGGATCGCAGGCAGCCGCAATGCGGAGACGCCGGAGATGTGGCGTTTCGCGGCCGAGTTGACCACCGACTGAGCTCTGCGTTGGGGACGTGGGGGAAATATCTCCGCCGTTTTTTTCCTTCTCCCCGAAAGGAGCCTTTCAGTTCCGTTTGCAGCGCGATTAAACGCAGACGAACGCTCGTCGCGCAAGTTGACGAAAGTTACAATGGCCGAGGACACCCTGAACGCAAAGGGCGCGACGTAACAAAAACCCAATCGCGATCGTGATTTCATCGGGGGCGACGACACGGCCCAGGGGTTTGCCGCTTTTGACAGAGGTTCGAGGCTCGAAACCCGGCAGGCCGCCCTGGTTAACACTTTTTCCCGTTCCGATGACGTACATGTACACGTATGTGTACGTCATCATACGTGATCGTCGGTGTACGTCATCCTACGTGACATAGGCTGACGTACGTGTACTATGACGTACACGTACGTATGTGTACGTCATCCTACGTGGTCGTCAGTATACGTTATATACGTCATCCTACGTGACATATGACGTACACGTACGTACGTGTACGTCATCAAAACGGAATCGGAAGAAAAATGGATAGCGTACACGTACGATGACGCACGGTGGCGTACACGCACGCACGGTTCAGTTTCCGATTCCGTTCCGTTCACGTAGTTGGACGTGAACGGGACGGGAATCGGGAATGAAAGGCCACGCGGGACGGGGCACGGGGCACAGTTTTGGCGCTGGCTCTTCATAGAGTGGCGGCGCTCACGTCCACCGTGGTTCTCTGCGGCGAGTAACGACGTCTTTAAAAAAAAACACCCTGCAACTTGCAGGCGTCACCGGAACAGGACGTGGCTAATACTGCGCATGTGTGAGTGCGTGTGTGCGTGAGTGTGTGTGTATATACTGGCACGTTGAAGATCCCGCGATGCCATTCCAAAAGGGGAGAGAAATCCGTTTTGCCTGCATTCACGGCCCACAAACGCAAAATATATCGGCAAATACTGAACTGGAATTACCCGCTGAAGACCGCCTGTACGTGCGTGACCAACTGCGCTAACCAGAGGTGTGGATAGGGTATGTTGAACTTCTTTCGCACCGTACGTAGCCAACCGCTAACCGGAGGTGCGGGTGAAGGACGACAAACTAAACACACAAAAAGCAATTTAAAGCTTTCGTGACTGCAGGGATTCATATTCTTGGTTCTTTCGGTAAAGGCGCATAGAAGGGAAATAATAAAATAATGAAGAAAAAAAAATATCATCATCAAGGATGATGATTGCTTGTGTTGCAATCGAAACGTCGTGAGAATTTTATTGTTTTATTTTTATAATTTTATTATTTCCCTTCTACGTGACTTTACCGGAAGAACCAAGAATACACAAAAAGCAGTTTTACAAAAATGAGTTTTTAAACTGATCGCCTTGCGCTTCAACACTGCTGCATTTCCCCGACATACTCACAATCGGGCGTCTCTGTAGCTACTACTAACTGGCCATTGTGTGCCGCTCTGTGCTTTTACACCAACGTCGTGATTGTAGCCACCTGCGATTGGACGGAACCTGTCACGTGTTGCGCATTTCACAGCAACTTCCCGATCGTCGCTGCCTGTGATTGGACGGCACCTGTCGCGTTCTGCGTATTGCAAAGTAACTTTCTGTTCGGATGCGATCTGTCAAAGGTGGAACTTACATCGCACTAAAGACGTATTCGCCAAATCCTCCGTGTGTTCACTCGCCAAAAAATATAAATGCGTGTATTTTTTGACCTTGTTCACGAGTAGGAATACTTTTCGTAGGAACATATTTTTTTTAACCTTCTATTGAGTTTACAATCTTTAAATCGAGCAAATGGCACTTCATTTGACCACAAAATTAATTGGAAATCCGGTTAACAGAGCTGCAGGTCATCAGTTAAATTGGGACTCTGGATCTCAGCACATGCATGCAATACACACGCATGTGCTGAGATGTGCGCGTGTCTGCGCGTGCACGTGTGTTTGCACGTGAGCGGTGGCACGGCGGTTAGCGCAGCGCGCGACGAACCCAGCGACCCGAGTTTTGATTCCAGCTCACAGCCCACATCAGTGACGAATATCCGAACCGGTCCTGCGCCTGACATTGAGTACCTGGTGCGGTGTGTGTGTAAAACATCAGCATTGGGGAGACAAAGACGGCCGGGCGTGGATGCTGGACACCCACCCCCTCGTGTGCCGTGTCGGCCTGAATGGCTGCTCGCTCACAGATTTCGCCCCAGCGGACTGTCAAAGGCCATTCGGGGGGAAATTTGTCTTTTGCATTTTGCACGCGAGCATCTGTGCGCTGTATCACAGCGATTCGCGCACCGCGATCCAATCCCGTTTGTCCCGCATTCCGTCTCTTAACCCGCACACGGCAAAAGTGGCCATTATATCTACAAACCCTGCCCGCACCTCCTCTACGTCCACTCGGCCTGAAAAAAAAAGAGCTCCCGATGGCGTACGGTGAACATCGACACCAGAGGGAGCAGCGTCAGCCGCAACGCTGCGCCGGCACCACCCCTCGCCGCTCCCCTGGTGTGCTCCGTGCTGGCCTTAATAGGCGTTCGCTAACAGCGCGCGCCCCGACAGCCTACAACAGCGGTGGGGCGGCGAGGGGACGCATCCGACTGGCAACTTTTTAAAACTTTAGAAACGTGAAATATCTGCGGAAGCGGCACATCGGCCCTGGGACGAACCAGGGCCCGCTGCCGCAGATTTCTGAATTCGAAAACCCCGCGGCCAACCTCCGTGAGTGGGCCGGCCGCGCGACCGCCCCCCCCCCCTCAGTGTGACACGGAACAAGTTGGGCCAACGCTGGTGGCCAGACGCATCCGAACCGCGCGCGATTGGCCCAACGCTCGGACGCGACGGGCCCAGCGTTGGCCCAGCGTTGCGCGTTTCCCGGGAGCGCAGGCAACACGTGCGTCTCTGTGCCACCCACCCCCCCCTCGTGTGCCGTGCCGGCCTTCATAAGGTGCTACTCGCTAACAGCACTTGCCCCTACAGTCTGTTACAGGCTACACGGGGGGCATCTTTGTCTTTTTGTGTGTGTGTGTGTGTGCGTGTCGCGGCGATGGAGCGGCGAGCAGTCCTTGGCGGGCGCCCCGCGTGCTGCCGCTGTTCTTGCCCCCGGGGTTGCCGCCGATGGTGTTGCCGCCGATGGTGTTGCCGCCGCCGTTGCGGCCGCCGCTGTATCCCGTCGTTGGTTGCCCCCCGCCGGTCGCCACCCGCCGGCCGCGGTCACAGCGACGTCTCGTTGGCGGGCGGGCGAGCGTTCTCCTCCTCCAGGAGGGCGATGCGCTGCTTGAGCATCCGCGCCTGCGTCTCGTGGCGCTCCACCATGGACACCGTCTGCGCCTCCAGCCTCTTCACCTTGCTCTGGTACTTCTTCTTCGTCTTCTCGTACGCCGCTATCAGGTTGCTGCGCGGTGCGGGGGCGGCGTAGGGGCGCAGACACACACGGACACATGCAGACACACACGGACACACACAGACACACACGGACACACACGGACACATGCAGACACACACAGACACACACGGACACACACGGACACATGCAGACACGCACAGACACACACGGACACACACGGACACACACGGACACACACGGACACGTGCACGATCGCACCATTTGAAATTTCGGGTTAGGCCACGGCCACGTAGGTGACGGTCTGTTTCTCCTACAACGCTTTCCTGAAGAACACTGCGTGATGGAAAATCGCGTTACAATAAACGATATATAACACAGGAGGTGACGCACAGTGCATGATAACACGTGAGACACGCACGCAGGCCGGACAAAGTCCGAGGCGCGTGGGGGTAGCGTCTAGAAGCATCCAGCAGCATCCCGCCTCGTGCGATGATGCTACGCCGGGCCAGCCGTGCAATTCCTACTCACGCTGCGACGTTGTTCCATTCACTCAATCGCGTTATATACAATTCGCGTCCGCGTCATATGGGGGTCATCTGTGGGGGTCATCTGGGGGGTCACCCATGGGGGTCACCCATGGGGATCACGCGTGGGGGTCACTTCAAGAGGTCACCCCTGGGGGTCACCCAGGAGGTCATCCCAAGGGGTCACCCGTGGGGTCACCCGTGGGGTCATCCGTGGGGGTCACCCGTGGAGGTCACTCCAAGAGGTCACCCGTGGGGGTCACCCAAGAGGTCATCCCAAGGGGTCACCCGTGGGGGTCACCCGTGGAGGTCACTCCAAGGGGTCACCCGTGGGGGGGGTGGGGGTCACCTGTTGGCTCGCTTGAGGTCATTGACGAACTCGGCCGACTGCTGGTGCCTGATCTCGCTGCTCCGCGTCAGCTTCTCCAGCGCCGCCACCAGCTCCTGCACACGGACCTTCAGCTTCTTCTCCCTAGGAGGGACGCGGTGGCAATTCATTTTTAATAGAAATAAATTAGTAAATAAGATAATAATAAAGTGTAATCAGATAATAATAAATCTGAAATAATAAGGAAGTAATAAAAAAGTGTCAGAAAAACAATAAATAATGTGGAATAAAAAAAAATTATTTGTAATTATTTGTAATAAAATACTAAACAATAATAATAAATAATAATAAAAGGCGCAGCCCCGCAATTGCCGCTCACGCCACCGCCGGCGGAAGGAGCCTTCGCTGCAGCGAACCAATGGGAGAGAGAGGCTCTCCGGCGCCGTGCTCTCGGAAGCGGTGGGGCGCCTACCCACAATGCACCCCACCGCTCCCCAGCCTGGGCCGTCCACTCACTGCGGTGCGACCCACTGCCTCCGGCTGGGTGGGCAAACGGACGCGGCGGGGCGGGGATTCGAAGACCGCCGGCCGGCGGACCCTCCTGGGTTGCGGGAGCCCAGTGGTGCCGACCGCTAACAGAATCGGAATATTTACTCACGCCGGAGGAATCCGATGAGCTGCAGAACACCGCTGGTGGCCGCCCTCGGATTTTATTTTGGGTGGGTTGCGGAAATGCTGAAATGTCAACCCCTGAATGAAGCCAAGGTGTGCAGGCGTGTGTGCATCAAGGGCGGTCGCGCTAACAGCACTTGCCCCGACTGTCTGTTAAGGCTATATGGAGGGGATCTTTGTATTTGTCTTAATTGTATTCAGGCTGCGCTAACGAAACTCGTCGGCCCGAGTTCGATTCCCGCTCGCGGCCACCAACACCGGTCGTGATTATCTGCACCGGTCCTGGGCCTCCCCTAGGTCGACTCGGGCTCAAATGAGTAACTGGTGCGGTGTGTAAAAGCATCGCCACTGGGGAGACAAAGGCGGCCGGGCGTGGTGCTGGCCACCCACCCCCTCGTGTGCCTTGCCGGCCTTCATAGGCGCTCGCTAACAGCACTTGCCCCTACAGTCTGTTACAGGCTACACGGGGGGGGGGGGGGGGGTCGTTGTTTTTGTGCGAGCGCGTGGGCTCGACAGATCCCATCCGGATTCAAATGAGCGACGTCCGGGCGACGCTGCTGCTGCTGCCCGTGTCCGAGGTCGACGCCGAGAGACGTGACGGCAGAGGGGCGGCAACTTCGCTCTCTCTCGTCGCAGCGCTTCCCGACGCGCTCCTGCGGCCGTCTGGAACGCTCTTCCTCCTTGCGGTATTAGGAAGGCCACTGGTGTCTTACGCACTTTGACAATCACCTTGATTGAAAACTCATTTCTTTAGAACTGCTTGTCGTCGTCGTCGTTGTTGTTGTCGTTGTATTTAGTTTGGTGCCCCCCCCTACCCCCGCACCTCCGATGAGCACGAGTTGGCTATGTATGGTGCCAATGAAGTTCAACATACATAATAATAGGACAAATGGGCAATATGGTCACGGATATACAGGGTGCTGCAAATTTTTTTTAACACGTGAGAGTGTATTATCATAATACACTGTAACATGTTAACACATGTACGTTAATAGCTTCAAAAAGTCTCCACTTGTTCGCCATCGTTGTCAACGCATGCCTGCGATCTTCTCGCGGTGATCTCCAGAGCCCGGAGGCACCACACTTCTTGTGGCGTTGTCGCACATTCTCCGAAGCTTTAACATCTTTTTGAAGCACCCATTATTACTGTACAACATGCAGACGAGAGAAATGTTGCTTAAACATCCTGCCGCCGCCATGCGCACAAACACAAAACGTGTGGCTACCCGCCCAAGGTGTCTTAGGCGGGTAGCCCCACGTAAGCAAGGACAAGGCTTGCCCCCCCCCTCGCCGCTGCCGACCTCCGTCCCAGTACCAACGACCAAATTGATTCATGAACAGACAGCTGACCTGTGGAGGGCATCGGAGAGCTCGTTAGCCAGGTCGTTGTCGTGAAGCGGCGAGCGGAGTTCGGCCAGAGTGATCGCCGCGGTCAACGTCTCTCCGTTCTCCTGTTGGGCGGCAAGGGGGGTGTGGGGGGGCAGGGCGGGGGTCAACAAGGGGTCAACAATGGGTTGACGGGGGTGGGGCGGGGGTCACGAGTCAGGGGGGCACGGGGCGGGCGAGGGGGGCGGCCGCTGCGGTTTCCACGGCTGCAACGATCAGAGGAGAGTGGAGGTTTTGTTTTCACGAGCAGCCGCGTTTGTAACGCGCGACACGCGGGCCACCCATCGGGAACGCACTGGGCGGCGGCGAATGGCGACGATTCGAACCTTTCCTCTCCACGCCGCTGGAAATTGTTTAGGCGAAAACCGCGCAGAGCGTCGCCGTGGTAATCACGGTCGTTGGCAGCGGCGTGCTCCATCCACTGCTTTGTGGAGGAGGAGTCGCGATTGCGCGCCGTCCGTTTGTCTCGCGTGAAGGTGACGTTTGCGGAGACTCCACAGACGTTTGTTCGATCCACCGCTGGGTGAGGGACGTCCCACGGCGTGTCGGTCGGCTGTTGCCAGCACAGCGCCCTGACCTCTGAACCACCCGGCTCAGAGGTCGGAGTTTATATTCAAAGCTTAAACGTCGCCGGGGAAACTGCCGAGCGGCTTCGTCGAGTGACTCCCTCGAGCGCCCTCAACTGCCGTGCCCCCTCCCCACCCACGCTCACCCCCGTGCCCTCTGACCCCCACAGAGGAAGTCTGTCCCAGGCAGTTTCCTGGCGGTGCAACTGCACCAGGGGACCACGAGCCGGAGCAGCCTGGGCGCCGGCGATATACAAAGAGGGGAGGGAAACTTGGACGGCGGATTTCCATTTAATTCCTTGCACCAGGGCCATGGCAACCACGCTGCACTACCCTCTAAACGTACGACTAGGTGGCGACGCTGCACCACCCTCTAGACGTACGACGCGGTGGCGACGCTGCACCACCCTCTAGACGTACGACACGGTGGCGACGCTGCACCACCCTCTAGACATACGACGCGGTGGTGACGCTGCACCACCCTCTAGACAGACGACGAGGTGGCGACGCTGCACCACCCTCTAGACATACGACACGGTGGCGACGCTGCACCACCCTCTAGACATACGACGCGGTGGTGACGCTGCACCACCCTCTAGACATACGACGCGGTGGTGACGCTGCACCACCCTCTAGACATACGACGCGGTGGCGACGCTGCACCACCCTCTAGACATACGACGCGGGTGGCGACGCTGCACCACCCTCTAGACATACGACGAGGTGGTGACACTGCACCACCCTCTAGACATACGACGCGGTGGCGACGCTGCACCACCCTCTAGACAGACGACGAGGTGGTGACACTGCACCACCCTCTAGACATACGACGCGGTGGCGACACTGCACCACCCTCTAGACATTCGACGCGGTGGTGACACTGCACCACCCTCTAGACATACGACGCGGTGGCGACGCTGCACCACCCTCTAGACAGACGACGAGGTGGTGACACTGCACCACCCTCTAGACATACGACGCGGTGGCGACGCTGCACCACCCTCTAGACATTCGACGAGGTGGTGACACTGCACCACCCTCTAGACATACGACGCGGTGGCGACGCTGCACCACCCTCTAGACAGACGACGAGGTGGTGACACTGCACCACCCTCTAGACATACGACGCGGTGGCGACGCTGCACCACCCTCTAGACATTCGACGCGGTGGTGACACTGCACCACCCTCTAGACATTCGACGCGGGTGGCGACGCTGCACCACCCTCTAGACATTCGACGCGGTGGCGACGCTGCACCACCCTCTAGACATTCGACGCGGTGGCGACGCTGCACCACCCTCTAGACATTCGACGCGGTGGCGACGCTGCACCACCCTCTAGACATTCGACGCGGTGGCGACGCTGCACCACCCTCTAGACATACGACGCGGTGGCGATGCTGCACCACCCTCTAGACATTCGACGCGGTGGCGACGCTGCACCACCCTCTAGACATTCGACGCGGTGGCGACGCTGCACCACCCTCTAGACATACGACACGGTGGTGACGCTGCACCACCCTCTAGACAGACGACGAGGTGGTGACGCTGCACCACCCTCTAGACATACGACACGGTGGTGACACTGCACCACCCTCTAGACAGACGACGAGGTGGTGACGCTGCACCACCCTCTAGACATACGACACGGTGGCGACGCTGCACCACCCTCTAGACAGACGACGAGGTGGTGACGCTGCACCACCCTCTAGACATACGACACGGTGGCGACGCTGCACCACCCTCTAGACATTCGACGCGGTGGCGACGCTGCACCACCCTCTAGACATACGACGCGGTGGCGATGCTGCACCACCCTCTAAACATACGACACGGTGGCGACGCTGCACCACCCTCTAGACATACGACGCGGGTGGCGACGCTGCACCACCCTCTAGACATACGACACGGTGGCGACGCTGCACCACCCTCTAGACATACGACGCGGTGGCGACGCTGCACCACCCTCTAGACATACGACGCGGTGGCGACGCTGCACTACCCTCTAGACATTCGATGCGGTGGCGACGCCGCGCCCACCGCGTCAGGCCGACCTTGGGCGTCTTGAGACGAGCGCCGGTGCCGCCGCCGCCGGTGCCACCGCCGCCGGAGCCGAGCGAGCGACTCCGCTGCTCGCGCTGCTCCTCCACCTCGGACTTGAGGTGCTCGATGTGCACGAGGTAGGCCTGCTCCTGGGCCTCGCGCGTGCTCAGCTTCAGCTCCAGCGCCTTACGCTCCTTCTCCACGAGGTAGAGCTGCGCCTTCAGCTCCGCCATCTCCTCCTGGGGACGGGGACGGGGGGGGGGTACCGGCGTCACGGGGGGATGATGGACCGGGGCGCGTACACGACAAGAGAGGTGGACGGAGAGACAGGTGGACAGATTGGTGGAGGTGGGAAGAGAGGGATGGACAGAGAGACAGGCAAGACAGATAGATGGAGGAGGGTGAGGAGAGTTGGATGGATGGGACAGATGGATGGAGGTGGTTAGACAGATAGGCAAGGCAAGTTGAGATGTAGGAGTTGTGATGAGAGACGGATGGGTGGATAGATGGGACAGATGAATGGATGGAGGTGGGAAAAGAGGGATGGATGGAAAGACAGGCAAGACGAGAGAGATGGAGGCGTTGTGCAGAGAGACGGATGGATTATATGGACAGACTGACGGATGGAGGTGGGCATTAACGTAACCCGCGAGCATTCGAACACAAAACAGCCAGGGGCAGCCAACCGCTAGGACAACAATCCATGAAGACGAGAAGGCGGCGCAGCAGAACGTGGACTCACGTCCGCTTCCGTCTGCGTGGTGTACTCTGAGTGATGCCCCCCATCGCAGGGGTGGGGCTTGCTCTGGGTGCTGCAGTTTCCACCCACGTGTGAACACTCATTAATTGGCCGACGCCACCTTCATATATGGAGGATCGTAGAGCTTTGTGGGTGCGGTGGGTGGGTGGGCGGGCGGGCGGTTGGGTGGGCAGGTGTTTGGGTGGGTGGGTGTATTTATGTGGGTGGATTTGGGTGGATAGGTGGATTTTGGTGGATGGGTGGATTTGGGTGGCTTTAGGTGGCTTTGGATGGGTGGATGGCTTTGGGTGGGTGGATTTGGGTGGGTGGCTTTGGGTGGGTGGTGGATTTGGGTGGGTGGATTTGGGTGGGTGGGTGGATTTGGGTGGATGGGTGGATTTGGCTGGATTTGAGTGGGTGGGTGGCTTTGAGTGGGTGGGTGGCTTTGGGTGGCTTTGGTTGCCTTTGGGTGGATGGGTGGATTTGGGTGAGTGGGTGGCTTTGCGTGGGTGGGTGGATTTGGGTGAGTGGGTGGCTTTGGGTGGGTGGGTGGATTTTGATGGGTGGATTTGGGTTGCTTCGGGTGGCTTTGGGTGGGTGGATTTGGGTGGGTGGGTGGATTTGGGTGGGTGGGTAGATTTGGGTGGGTCTGTGGATTTGGGTGGCTTTAGGTGGGTGGGTGGATTTGGGTGGGTGGATTTGGGTGGGTGGGTGGATTTGGGTGGGTGGGTAGATTTGGGTGGGTCTGTGGATTTGGGTGGCTTTGGGTGGATGGGTGGATTTGGTTGGGTGGGTGGATTTGGGTGGCTTTGGGTGGGAGGATTTGGGTGGATGGGTGGCCATGGGTGGGTGGGTGGCTTTGGGTGGCGAATTTGGTGCCAGCTTATTGCCCGGCCACTGCCTCCCCGCTCCCATCTGTGGTTCCTCTTCGTGCTTCCGAGCTGTCCTCTCCCTCCGTCAGCGAGCGAGAGAGCGTGCCCCATGCGGCACACAATCAATGATCGCTCATTCCTCCAGGGAGTAGGGGGGGTGGGGGCCCCTACTCTCTCTCTCGCGCGCACGGCCGTCTCACCTTCATGGCCATGAGCTCCTGCATGAGCACGGCGTTCTCGAGGTCGAGGCGGGTGCCGTCGCCGCGCGACTTCACGTCGCAGCTCAGCGCATCGAGGTGCACGCTCTCCAGCTCCAACATGGTGAGCGTCACGGCGGAGCAGTCGGCTCGCAGCTGCTGCGCGTAGTCGCGCAGCCGCTGCTCGTCCTCCTTGCTCAGGTCCGCGTCGCAGCTGCTCGCCGTCGAGCTCGTCGTGCTGGCGGCGGTGGGCGGACAGGGTGGGTGGGGTGGGGGGAGCGACGGGGATGGGACAACACGGAGTTCAGGTTCCAGGTCGAGTTGATTTTTGTTGAACCAATAAAAAAAATGTGGGTGACTCACCCACCGCCCCCCCACCACCACCTCGCTCTCTCAGACGAGCCTCCGTCGCGACTTGTCACCCGGGTGCGACAGACTGGCCGCGACCCCCACCTGGTCTGGCCGTGACCCCCACCTGGTCTGGCCGCGACCCCCACCTGGTCTGGCTGTGCGAGGAGAGGCTCTCCCAGGGCTGGGCGCCGCCCACGGCTCCGGGCGCGCCGCACACCCCGTCCAGCCTGGCCAGCAGGGCCCTGGCCGCCGCCTCCGCCACCCGGCGGCCGTCGCGGGCCTTCCGGAGCGCCCGCGACGCGTCCTCGGCGCTGCCGCCGCCGCTCGGTTGCTCGGCTGCTCGCGCCGATGGAGACGGGGGGTGGGTGGGGGGTGGGGGGAGGTTGGGGGGTGGGGGGGGTTGGGGGTAGGGGGGTGGGGGAGGTTGGGGAGTTGGGGGGGTTGGGGGGTTGGGGGGGGTTGGGGGCTTGGGGGGGGTAGGGGGGGATTGGGGGGTTGGGGGGGTGGGGGGTTTGGGGAGGTTGGGGGGGTAGGGGGGTGGGGGAGGTTGGGGGGGGCCCTTTGTGATGAGCAGGAAGTGGAGCGACGCACCCTACGGGGTTAACGGCGTGCCGGGACCGCGATTGAGAAGTCGTCGATTGCATTGATGAGATCCGATTCGATTCCATTGATCGGTTGGATTGATCATTTCCATTGTTCTATGGTATTGCTCGATTCCATTGATTGATTGGATTGATCGATTACATTGATCAATTGTATTGATCTATTGTTCAGTTGGATTCATCGATTTCATTGATCAATTAGATTTTTGATTCCATTGATCGATTCCATTGATTGACTGGATTGATCAATTACATCGATCGATTTGATTGATAGATTGGATTGTTCGATTGGGTTGATCGATTACATTGATTAATTGTATTGGTCTATTTTTTTGATTGATTACATTGGTATATTACATTGATCGATTGGATTGATCAGGTCAATTGCATTGATCTATCCCATTGATAAATTTGATTGTTTGATTCCATTAATCGATTCCATTGATTGACTGGATTTATCATTCCCATTGATCTATGTGATTGTTTTATTCCATTGACCAATTCTATTGATCGATTCCATCTCCCGGTGCGGCACTTGAAACAACGGTGCAATTTTCTTAAATCCCCCCGTGCCCCGCCCCCCCTCCACCCAGCAGCGTAGATGAGTCCATCGCAGTCATCCGATCGCCAGCTGAGTTGTGTGCGGTGGGGTCAAGCGTGGGCACTTCCATCTCTACCAATACGCCTGGGCCACAGTAGGCCAAGCAAAAGCCTCTCTCTCTCTCGAGGGCAGGCGGCTCTCTAAGAGCTCCGCTAGCGGAGGCCTCTTCCACCAGCAGCGGCGTGAGCGAGCGTCTGCGGGGCCGCGCCTTTACCTACGCGCGCCGGGTCCACGTTGACACACGACGCTACATGTTTTTAAATCCTTTATATTAAGTTCGCTTGCTTGCTTGCTTGCGCGCTTACGACCGTGCAAATCTTTCGGTCGTTTTTTAACCCACTTCCCGTGATCCAATCGAGCTGACATTTTGCACACAGACTCGTTGTGCGTGACAATTTCTTTTCGTGAAATTTTTTTCTCCAAAATTTTACACTTTTTAGGAAAAAACAAATTATATATAATTACCAATTGCTTAATGGTGGCAGGCAATCATCTGACCCATAGGTGGCAGCCATCTCAAGCCAGAGGACGAGAGGACTCTAGCCGCCACGCATATAAAGGATTTATAGTGAAAAACTTTGTTTTTACGGGTTAATTTTTTCTCTTGTCCTGTCAACTCTCTCTCTCTCGAAGAAGAAGCAAATCAAGGCGGACGAGAAGCCGACTCACCTACGGAGCCGACTCCGGCGGCCTGGAACTGTCCCAGGATGAGGCCTTGCTCGCTCTCAGCCAGCGCCATGAGGGCCTCGTACGCCTCGATGCACTGCTCACTGGACGCACGCGCGCACACACAAGACAAAGATCCCCCAGGTAGCCGTTAACAGACTGTCGGGGCGAGTGCTGCTAGCGAGTAGCACCTATGAAGGCCGGCACGGCACACGACGCGGGGAGGAGTGGGTGGCCAGCACCACGCCCAGCCGCCTTTGTCTCCACAGTGGTGATGGTTACACTTCTCACCAGGTACTCGTTTTTTAGGCGGAGTCGACCTAGGTGAGGCCCAAGACCGGTTCAGATAATCCTCAACGGTGGCAGGCAACGAGCGGGAATCCAACTCGGGTCGTATGTACGCGAGTACGTTGAACTTCTTTCGCGCCATACGTAGGCGACCGTGCTAATCGGAGTCGCGTGTCCGCCGTAAGTTTGAACGCGCAGGCTTTCGCGACCAATATCGTCCACAATACAGAAACGTGTCGTTCAACGCGCCCCCACCACCGTCGCTCCCCCACCTTAACCGGGGTGGGGGGGGGGGGCGGCAGAGGGACTGCTGGTGCCCGCCGCCCACCTGTACTGCAGGGCGAGACGCAGGGCGGTGCTGTTGGACTCGTGCTTGCCCACGAGCATGCTCATCCTCTCCGCGTTGTTCTTGCACTCCTCCAGCGTGATCGTCAGCAGGTCGTTCTGAGATTTGAGGTGCTCGATGCGGCTGCGGGCAAAACCGACGGGTCACCACCGCGTGAAGGGGGGAGGGGTTGGGGAGGGGATGTGATGGGGGGGGCGACTCAAGCGGGAAGCTTCACTGGCACCTTCGGACAAACATCACGAGTGGTGGCATGGCCGGTGCAGTGGTGAGTTTAGACTCCGGGTCATGGGGTCACATCGGCGGCGAGCGATAACCGGACGTGCCGCCCTGACCTGCCCCCCCCTCCACCCCAACCAACCCTTTGCCAACCCGCAATGAACAGCCCGGTGAAGTATGGCAATAAAAAAGTTAAGTCCCAAGTCCATCATGGAGCGAGAGGGAAGGCCTTCATCCAATCGGTGGATTTGGTAATGAATGGATGGACAATTGTTTTGTTTACCTTCACACATACACACACGGACGGGTATGTATGTGTGTATGTGTGAATGTTGAACTTCTTTCACACCGTACGTAGACAACCGCACTAATCGGAAGTGCTAATCGGACGTGATGATGATAATGATGCTTTAAAATAAAACACAAACGTGTCCCAAAAATGTTGAATTTATATTTCCATATTTTTGTTCGTCAAATGTTATTCACGTCAATTCCTATAATCCGCAAACGTACCCCACTTATCCGCCACGCGGGGGAGGGGGGGGGGAAACCAGTTGCAGACAATCACGGACAACAGGACGAATTTGCCAACGAACTCCGACGTATCCGCGATTGCGACGTAGCCAACCGCTGCTCTACGGAGGTGCCATGAGCGAGCTCAGAACCGCCCCCTCCCCCCCGCCCACCCGATGCTCACCTGTTGAGCCGCTCCATCTCGACCTCGAACTCCCGCAGCTTGCTCTCCGACACGGAGGAGCCGTGCGAGCAGAGCGTCTGGAAGATCTCCTGGATGTTGGAGCAGTCCTGCAGCGAGTGGGCCAAGTGCTCCGCCACGCTGCTCGACACCTGCACCACGAGCCAGCGAGCGAGCGAGCACGCGAAACGCACGCACACGAAACGCACGCACGCGAAACGCACGCACGCGAAACGCACGCACGCGAAACGCACGCACACGAAACGCACGCACACGAAACGCACGCACGCGAAACGCACGCACACGAAACGCACGCACGCGAAACGCACGCACGCGAAACGCACGCACGCGAAACGCACGCACGCGAAACGCACGCACACGAAACGCACGCACACGAAACGCACGCACACGAAACGCACGCACGCGAAACGCACGCACGCGAAACGCACGCACGCGAAACGCACGCACACGAAACGCACGCACGCGAAACGCACGCACACGAAACGCACGCACACGAAACGCACGCACACGAAACGCACGCAGACGAAACGCACGCACGCGAAACGCACGCACGCGAAACGCACGCACGCGAAACGCACGCACGCGAAACGCACGCACGCGAAACGCACGCACACGAAACGCACGCACGCGAAACGCACGCACGCGAAACGCACGCACGCGAAACGCACGCACGCGAAACGCACGCACGCGAAACGCACGCACGCGAAACGCACGCACGCGAAACGCACGCACACGAAACGCACGCACGCGAAACGCACGCACGCGAAACGCACGCACACGAAACGCACGCACACGAAACGCATGCACACGAAACGCACGCACGCGAAACGCACGCACGCGAAACGCATGCACGCGAAACGCATGCACGCGAAACGCACGCACACGAAACGCACGCACACGAAACGCACGCACGCGAAACGCACGCACACGAAACGCACGCACGCGAAACGCACGCACACGAAACGCACGCACGCGAAACGCACGCACGCGAAACGCACGCACACGAAACGCACGCACGCGAAACGCACGCACGCGAAACGCACGCACACGAAACGCATGCACACGAAACGCACGCACACGAAACGCATGCACACGAAACGCACGCACACGAAACGCACGCACACGAAACGCACGCACACGAAACGCACGCAAGCAAAACGCACGCAAGCAAAACGCACGGCCATGATGTGAAACTATTCAAAACCTTGTTAAACTATTCAACTAATAACACTCAATTGTATTTCTGCCTGGCAAACTTGTTGTGATCATCGGAGGCGTCGGGAAAACCCACACAGACAAGCGAGAAGGGCAGCCAAAAACGGCGCTACCAATGATGAAAACTAAACTAGAAACATTGTTTTATTTTATTGTAGCAGTTGAGGCTCCGCTGAGCTATTTAGCTCTTTTTCAGAAGCGACGAGGCTGTCACAAATGATAGCATCAACGAAGTGGCTTATATTCATCATCATTGTGGAATTTTATAGCAGCCAAATACTCAAAACAGGCGGCGTCAATTCTAAACGTAGAGGGGAAAAACCGGAGGACCTGGAGAAAAATCCACGCGACCACGGGGAGAGAGAGACAAACTCCAAATATAGAGCAGGCATCAGGGTCGAACCCACGTGCTCCTGCACACCAGGCGAGGCAGTTAACATCTCCTAGCCACCGTGATGATGATGAGAGAGAGACACGCAAACTCCAAATATACAGCAGGCGTCAGGGTCGAACCCTCGACCTGCTGCATACCAGGCGAGGTAGTTAACATCTCCTAGCCACCGTGTTGATGATGATGAGAGAGAGAGAGACACGCAAACTCCAAATATACAGGCATCGTCAGGGTCGAACCCTCGACCTGCTGCATACCAGGCGAGGTAGTTAACATCTCCTAGCCACCGTGATCAATCCACTGCTAGGATGGAAGCGCTGCACTGAAACTGCGTGAAGACAAGCGTCACAAAATGTGGCACGGAATGCGAGTCGGACGATTCTATTGACAGCGGTCTGAAGAATTCATGCAAAGACCCCAGCACCGATATCATCATCACCGTCATCAGCCAGGCTCAATCCACTGCTGGAGCACTCACCCCGATGCTGCTGATTTCGGAGCCCAGCACCGGCCTGTCGGCAGGCGAGCCGGAATCCAGACGCGTTTTGGACAGTTTCACTCGCTCCGCCACCTGACGCGCAAAGACACACACACGCACACACACACGACACACACACAGACACGCGACACACACGCACAGACACGCGACACACACGCACAGACACACGCACAAACACGCGACACACACACAGACAGACATGACAGGCACGCGACACACATACACATGCACAGACACACACAGACACGTGAAAGATGCGCCGGTTGGTGTCGCGCTTCACCAAGAGCAGCCTCGCGGCGCAACCCAATCTGCGATCCGCTGCGCGAGCGCAGATTCTCATCATCGGCGGCAGCGGTGGCCCCGACTGGCCGCGGGTGATCTCCAGCGCCCCGTCACCGCACGCCCTCGTGCCGCTCCCTCCGCCGTCCGCGCTTCCGTTCCGGGCTTCCGCTGAATTGCGGCGCGGTTGTAAATTTTACGTCCATTGATCGATCAATCGATCGATTGGTTCGATCGATCCGCATCGACGCGTTCATGGAGAGAGTGCAAATCGATTGTAATTGAGATGAAGCCGTTGACCGCGAGGTCGGCGGTTGGCCGGCATTGCTTCAAGACCAGGCCGGCTCTGCCGATGAGACGCTGCACGTCGAAACGGCTCCAGAGGTTCAGCCTCGAAACAACGCTGCTGATCTTCTTGGTTCTTTCGGTAAAGTCACGTAGAAGGGAAGTAATGAAATAATACAAATAAAACATAATAAAATAATTCTCACGACGTTTCGGCCACAACGCAAGCAGCCGTCCTCAGGTGAAGACCAGGTCTGTCGGGAAGACAGCGTCATTTTATTATGCTTTATTTTTATTATTTCCATTCTACGTGACTTTACCGAAAGAACCAAGAAGATGAATCCCTGCAGTCACGAAAGCTTTACATCGAAAACGCTGCTGATGTCGCAGCGCTCCCCGGAAGGAAGCGCTGGAGGGATGTGCCAGAAACGCTTCAGTTTCTTGCGCGAGAAGAGAGGCGGGGGGAGGAGGAGGAGGAGAAGACGCATCGTCCGCTTGTCGTTATCGATATTCTCCACGACAGCAACGACGATGAAGACCACTTTAAAGCTTTCGTGACTGCAGGGATTCATCTTCTTGGTTCTTTCGGTAAAGTCACGTAGAAGGGAAGTAGTCCTGGTCTTCACCTGAGAGACGCTGTCTCCCCGACAGACCTGTTCTTCACCTGAGGAAGGCTGCTTTCGTTGTGGCCGAAACGTCCTGAGAATTATTTTATTATGTTTTATTTTTATTATTTTATTACTTCCCTTCTACGCGACTTTACCGAAAGAACCAAGAAGATGATGACCACGTCGAGCAACTGACCCTTCCCCGCCGCTGGGTGGGGGGGGTTCCTGTCCGCCAGCGACTCGGCGTTCACTTCGCTTGGAGAGGCCTCGGCTCGTTCGGCGCGCACGGTCGGCGGAGGACTCTTGCCGCGCCAAACGTCGCGTGACCTCTTGCGACAGCGTTCGCATCGACTGCTCTCTCTGCCGTACACCGGCGTGTGTCGAGTGATTTGTTTCATCCGCGGATCACGGTGGTGGTGGCGGTGGTGGCGGTGGTGGTGGGGGCGGTGGTGGTGGCGCCGGTAGTGGTGGTGGCGGTGGTGGTGGTGGCGGTGGTGGTGGTGGGGGCGGTGGTGGCGGTGGTGGTGGTGGGGGCGGTGGTGGTGGCGCCGGTAGTGGTGGTGGCGGTGGTGGTGGCGCCGGTGGTGGCGGTGGTGGTGGTGGGGGCGGTGGTGGCGGTGGTGGTGGGGGCGGTGGTGGTGGTGGTGGCGGTGGTGGTGGTGGTGACGGTGGTGGTGGTGGTGGCGGTGGTGGTGGTGGTGGTGGTGGCGGTGGGGGCGGTGGTGGTGGTGGTGACGGTGGTGGTGGTGGTGGCGGTGGTGGTGGTGGGGGCGATCAGGTTCCTTTGAGGGTCGCAGTCTGCCGCTTCGGACGACGACCGCCAAGCGAAGTGAATTGCGCAGGTTTGCGGCCGGAGTTTTGCGCGCATCGAGACCGTGGGGCGTAGCAGCGCCGTTTATATTTATTTATTTAAAAAGAAACTTCGGCTAAACTGCGGAGAACCGTAGCGCCACGGCCGCCGCAACTCTGCGGTAGCTGGCGCCAAAAACTGTGCCGCAAAAGCCCCTCCCCCCATCTCGCATTGGCCCCGTTGGTGCCATAGTACCGAAAAAAATGTGCGTGCGTGTGCGTGCACGTGCGTGCGCGCGTGCGTGCGTGCGCGTGCGCGCGTTGCCTTGGCGACGGGCAGGTCGTTGCTGCTGCTGCTCGTGCTCAGCTCGCCCGTGCTGGGGTTGACCGCTCGGCTCGTGGGGCCCAGGCGGCCGGGGCTGGCCGGCGCCGCCGCCTGGACGCTCTGCAGGCGAGTCTGCAGCTCGCGCACCTGGACCTCCCCCACCCCGCGCACGGAGACAGAGACAGAGACAGACAGAGGGGGGGGACGGAGAGGACGACCAACCCAGCCCTTTAGCACCGCCCGTCCGTTCGACGCCGTGACGCTACAGCCCTCCGTGGTGGCTAGGAGATGTTAACTCCCTCGCCCGGGATACAGGAGGTCGTGGGTTTGCTCCCTACCCTGACGCCTGCTGTTGTATATTTGGAGTCTGCGTCTCTCTCTCATCATTACGGTGGCTAGGAGATGTTAACTACCTCGCCTGGTGTACAGGAGGTCGTGGGTTCGATCCCTACCCTGACATCTGCTGTATATTTGGAGTTTGCGTGTCTCTCTCTGTCATCATCATCACGGTGGCTAGGAGATGTTAACTACCTCGCCTGGTATACAGGAGGTCGTGGGTTCGATCCCGACCCTGACATCTGCTGTATATTTGGAGTTTGCGTGTCTCTCTCTGTCATCATCATCACGGTGGCTAGGAGATGTTAACTACCTCGCCTGGTGTACAGGAGGTCGTGGGTCCGCTCCCTACCCTGACGCCTGCTGTATATTTGGAGTCTGTGTGTCTCTCTCTCTCTCATCATTTTGATTATCCACGCGGCGCGCTCAATGGACGTGCAGGCACTCCGTGTCGGTGGGGGGGGGGGGTAAAGAGGGCAGTTGCTGCCACTTAAAATGTCGTCGTGAGTTACGGTCAATCTCAACTAAAACGAAACAACTTTTTTTTTTATTTCACCAGGTAAGAGCCGTGGAGCTCTTGTTCAGAAGCGACGTGGATGCCACAAATGTTAGCTCAATGAAGTGGGCTCATCACCATCATCACCATCGTCGTCGTCATCGTCACGTGGAAATGTATAGCGGCCAAATCATCTCTAAACGTGCGATGTCGATTCGAAATGTGGAGGGAAACAACCAGACCCACACGACCACGGGGAGAGAGACACGCAAACTCCAGCGTTAGGGTCGTGATCGAACCCACGACCTCCTGTATACCTGGTGAGGTAGTTAACATCTCCTAGCCACCGTGATGATGATGATGAGAGAGAGACACCGCAAACTTGTATACGTACGGTGCGATAGAAGTTCAAAATGCATACGTACTCTAAACGCATGTTAGCCACCACGGCGCCCCAATCCGCTAATGGATGAAGTGACCGCCACCATCTCCCACAACTGAGCCGAATTTAACACTCCATCTCCCCACTGGACGCGGCATTTTTAACGGGCGAGGAGGCAGAATGCATCATAATAATGATTATAATTATAATAATTTACTTCATCCAGAAAAGAGCCTCACCGAGTCTCAAGGCAATGTTCAGGCGGGTGCGGCTTGCTTAAATAAACGCAAAATATATCGCGATACAATAACGCGATGTAAAAATGCACGTCTCGCTTAAAGCGTTAAGGTTTCCGTAGCCAATACAAAAAAATGTTCAACATTCCTGGGCTAACGCAAAAAAAACGACCCACATTGTTCACATCCTCGCGCTCCTACCACGGCCGCGGGTCCCTTCTAAGGCCAAGCCGGTTTCACAGAAGACTCCGCAAAGCTTGAGATTGTTGACGTGTATTCTTTGGGACTTTCGGTAAAGTCACGTGGATAGGTTCAAAGAAAATAACAAAAAAACGACGACGTTTCGATCGCAACGCAAGCGGTCATCATCATCAGGATGACGATCGCTTAAGAATATGAATTCCTGCAGTCACGAAAGCTTTAAGTCGAGATTTTTCACGTGTTTGCCGTGTACGTGCAAAGCATATAATGCGTGCGTGCGTATATTCTTTCAGCTTTTCAGAAAGCAATGTCACGGGCTAAACGGCTTACAGCAGATACGTCCGACACATCGACGATGATCCACCAGGCAGGCGCGACGCCACCCCCCGCTGCCACGGACACCGCACTGCTCGGCTAAGATAATAAAGCTCGTGCTCCAGGGAGCGGGGTGGGGGGGGGGGTGGCGTGGGTGGGGGGAGTGGGTGTGGTGGGTGGGGGTGGGTTTGGTGGGTGGGGGGCGCAAGAATTGTAATTACGGTCCATTTGTATGCATGCGTGCTGTTTCGAATCGCGCGCAATTACACATCAGAAGTAAATTGACATCTCGGGGGGCAAATCTGAACGCTTAATCCTCGCCTCGGGGGGGGAGAGGGCTGCATCCCCTCCCCCGCCCCCCTCCCAACCACCTCTCCCCTCCCGCCGGCCCATCGTAGTGGGGCCACTCAGCGGACATTATTTCTTTTGTGTTACCGAGGCGGATCCACGGCCGTTAAAATTCACAAATTGCTGAGCGAGGCGACCCACGATGGAGAGACGTGGCGAGGCGCGCGGGCGAATGTGGGACGCAAGCAGCCGGTGTGACGAGACGCGGGGAGGGACGCGGGGAGGGAGACGGAGGGGCGGAGTGAGGAGGCGAGAGAGGGGTGGGCAAGAGACGGAGACGAGATGGAGGAGGAGGAAGACGAGGAGGATGAGGAGGACAATCGTCATCATCATCATCATCAGGAGGAGGAGGAAGAGATTCACGAGGAAGAGGAGAAGAGGAAGCAGCAGGTTGAGGAGGACGAGGTGCAGGATAAGGGCGGGTTTGGTGACAAGGATGGAGGAGGATGATGGAGGGGAAGAAGGGGAGCAGGAGAAGGATGAAGAGGAGAAGGAGGACCATGAGCGGAGCTTCACACACACCCAGGTAGAGGAGGACGAGGGAGTGAAGAGAGGGGGATGGAGGATGGATTAGAATGAGAAGGATGGGGATAAACTATAAAAATATAAACTTTATTTTCATTTTGCCAGGTAAGGCCCCACTAAACCACATGGCTCTTTTTCAGATGCGACCTGGCTATCACAAATGATAGCCCAACGAAGCTGATTACCGTCATCATGTGGACATTTATAGCAGCCAAATACTCGTGTTGTTCATTCTAAATGTGGAGAGAAAACCCAGTGGACCCGGAGGAAAATCCACACGACGACGGGGAGAGAGAGAGAGACGCAAACTACAAATACATAAAGGCATCAGGGTCGGGATCCAACCCACGACCTCCTGCGTACCAAGCGAGGTAGTTAACATCTCATCAGGGTCGGGATCCAACCCACGACCTCCTGCGTACCAAGCGAAGTAGTTAACATCTCACCGCCGTGGCACCTCAGGATGGAGGGACAAGAGGAGGATTGAGAATGAGGCAGGCGGACGATCGTGAGAGAGCGAGAGAGACAGCGAGAGAGAGACAGCGAGACAGTGAGAGAGAGACAGAGAGAGACAGCGAGAGAGCGAGATAGAGCGAGAGAGAGAGCGAGCGAGAGCGAGCGTGGGAGAGAGGGCGAGGGAGAACGATAGAGAGACAGCGAGAAAGAGAGAGGGCGAGCGAGAGGGAGTGAGTGAGAGAGCGAAGAAAGAGTGAGAGAGAGAGAGCGAGTGAGAGAGAGACAGCGAGAGTGAGCGAGAGAGAGCGAGAGTGAGTGAGAGACAGCGAAAGAGAGTGAGCGAGAGAGAGCGAGCGAGCAAGCGAGTGAGTGAGTGAGAGAGACAGCGAGAGAGCGAGCGAGAGGGAGAGAGAGCGAGCGTGCGGCTCACCCGGCGGCGGAGGCGGTCGCGCTCCTCGCGCACGGCGGCCGCCGAGGCCCGGGTGCGGCCCAGCTCGTCCTCGCTGCTGCACAGGCGGGCGGCCAGGCCGGCGCTCTCGTCCCGCAGGCCGGCCAGCTCCTTCTCCCAGCGCGCCCGCTCCTCCGCCACGCTCGGGTACACGTCCTGGCCCAGCTCCCCCTCCAGCTCCTCCACCGTCTGGGACGTGCCGGAGGAGGGGCGGTGGGGAGGGGGGGGGGTCATCCAGAGTTCGTCGCCTGAATCCGAGTCGCGTTGAATTTGTTCAACGCGAGAGACCAGGGTAGAGTCTCGTTTGAGAGAGCGAGATGGGGTGGTGGGGGTGGTGGTGGGGGTGGTGGTGGTGGTGATGGTGGTGGTGGGGTCACCCACAGGACAAACGCTAGGAAGTGAAAACAAGTCGAGCGCCGGAGTTCAGAGCGGAGGGTCTCTCATCACGGGGGGGGGGGGATCGCGGAAGGTGGCAGCAGCTTTCACGAGGCCTCCGCTCTCTTCCCGCACCGCCGGTGAGCACGGCTGGGATGCGTACGGCGCGAAAAGAAATCCAACAACCGTGGAAGTCGCCCCTTCAGCGCCGGGCGGGGTGGGGGGGGGCGCATCGGGGGCGACGGCGGTCGCGGGGACCTTGGCGCGCAAGGCTGGTCGCGGCCAAATCGTAGCGTGGCCTCGCCCGGCAAAACTCAACGCAGCTTCGAGGAAGCCCAACGCAGCGTCCCGGTGTCTGCGACGTTTCGGTTTCATCTCCTTTTTCAGGCCGCAGCGTCGATGGCGCTGCCGCTTGTTCCGCGCCACGCGGATCGGCACCGAGGATTGTGGACAACGAGCATGGGGACAAACTCCAGGGAGCGCGCAGAGAAGCTCCGTCCTCAGCCCCCGGACCTCCGATTGACGCGGTTGGCTTCGTACGGCGCGACATAAGTTCAACGTACGCAACAACAACAACAACCGCCATTCGCCACTAAGTGGTGGTGATGTCGCCACGGTACTTGTGCCAGGCTAGGTGCACGTTGAGGCCACGTGAAGCGTAGAACGCACGCCGGCAGGAGGTCACGGGACAGACCCAGGAGGTGCCACGGGTCGACTGACGGAGATGAGTGACCGATGCACCACCTGTCACCCCTACTGTGCCAACGTACACACACAAAGACAAAGATCCCCCGTATAGCCTGAACAGACTGTTGGGGCAAGTGCTGTTCGCGAGCATCAATAAAGGCCGGAACAGCACGATGTTTACACACCGCACCAGGTACTCATTTAAGGCTGAATCGACTTAAGGGAGGCCCAGAACCGGTTCTGATAATCGTCACCGGTGTTGGCCGTGAGCGGTAATCGAACTCGGGTTGCCGGGTTCGTAGCGCGGCGAGCTAACCACGACACTACCGCTCCCCACACGCACAGGCAAAGACACGCGCGCGCACACACACTAACATACGTTAAATATTTCGCTGCACAAAACCGGGGACCGCATTCACAACGGAAACTGCGACACGAAACCGCCGTCTCGTGTCGCAGCCAGCGGTCTCGTACGACACGGGAGCGACGCTCGTTGACCGCCACGCGGCCGGCCACGATCGCCGGACCCACGCCGCGCGACACTGGTCACTGCCGACGACGCCCAAGGTCACACAAGCGGTGACACAAGCCGTGACACAAGCGGTCAACTCAAGCTGCGACAGACGCGTGAACGACCAAGCACTCGCTCCTTCACCACGCACGGCCGGCGAAGGAGCGTTGCTCCCAACGCGTGACATCTCTCGCGACAGCGTTCGCGTCAACGGCTCTCGCTGCCGTGTGCCGGCTACTCCAGTGATTTGTTTGATCCATGGATCACGTTGGGGGGGGGGGGGGGGGCTGGGGGAGGGGGCTACCACGAGGAGGGCGGCCGCCATGCTTTTGAGGGTCGCGGGTCACCGCTTCGAACGTCGACCGCCAACCGAAGCGAGCGCACTTTCGCCGCCGGGGTTTGCGCGTCAAGACGCCGTCTCCTCGCTCCGCGAGCCGAGCTCTCGATCGGCGGGTGGCCGCTCGCGGACGCGGCATTCTCCGACGAAGTCTGCGGCATTCTCCGGATGTCGATAAGGCGTCCGTTGGCATCGCGTGCGGAACAACCGCGGATGATCCAAATCGGCTCGAAGTCAACGTCCGGGGACTCCCCCCCCGCCGCCCGCGCGACCCACGGTCCCTTCTCCTATATCGCGGGAGCGGTCGCGTTCCCGAAGGCATCGTGCGGTGAAGCGCGGCCCGCCACTGCGCGCGAGACGCGTGACGCAGGCCGGACCGAGACCGAGGCGCGCGAGGCGTGGAGAAGCGTCCGGCGGCAGCCCGCCCCGTGCGGTGACGCTACGCCGAGGCAGCCGTGGGACCGCTCGTTGCTACCAAGCGCCGTGACAAAGTTCCGTTCACTCGATCGCGTTGCATATCCAACTCGCGTCGTGGAAACAAAGCGCTCGCGGCGTTACAGGAGAGGAGACCGTACACGCAGAACGGGGGCGACGTGGCCGAGTGGCTTGCTGCCCGTCGTCATCATCGCCATCGTCGTCATCGTCGCAATCGTCGCCATCGTCGCCATCATCATCGTCGTCGTCATCGTCGCAATCATCGCCATCGTCGCCATCATCATCGTCGTCGTCATCGTCGCAATCATCGCCATCGTCGCCATCATCATCGTCGTCGTCATCGTCGTCATTGTCGCGGAGGTTCGAGGGGTTAGACAGGCCCCCCCCCCCCCCCCCCAGTTAATGCAGCGCGCGTGTCGACCGAAATTATGAAAATAAATAAATGATGAATATTATTTTAATTGTGTTCTTTGGGTCTTTCAGTAAAGTCACGTCGATAGGTTCAAAGAAAATAACAAAAAATAACAAAAAACTACGACGTTTCGATCGCAACACAAGCGTTCGTCATCAGCTTTTTGTTATTTTTTTTTATTTTCTTTTAACCTATCGACGTGACTTTACCGAAAGACCCAAAGAATATGAATTCCTGCAGTTTAAGTAAAAATTCTAATTGTGGTAGAAATAAAAAAAATAATACTACTACATGCCGCCTGTGAAACTACCGCAGGCTGTGCCTGTGGAACGCTGCAGCAGCAGCAGCAGCAGGAGCATCAGCAGCAGCAGCAGTATCAGCAGCAGCAGTATCAGCAGCAGCATCAGCAGCGCCTTCCTTCACCAAGACGCAAAGAGAGAGAGATGGCACGTATACCAAACAGCAATCAATCATTCGATTTGCTTTCACGTCCAATCATTTTCGCGAGTCGAATGTTTCATTTGTAATAACAGACACACGCATGTATAGTTTTCTCACGCACACGATTGCACAAGCGTCTGACTCAGCGCGTGTGTGCGTGTGTGTGCGTGCGTGCGCGCGCGTGTGTGCGTGTGTGCGTGTGCACATGTGTGTGTACGTGTGTGTGCGTGTGTGCGCGTGTGTGCGCGTGTGTGCGTGTGAGCGCGTGCGTGTGTGTGTGTGCGTGTTGCGTGCGTGTGTGCGCGTGTGTGCGTGCGCGTGCGTGCGTGTGTGTGTGCGTGTGTGTGTGTGTGTCGCTTCAGCGTTGGTTGCGCACGGCAGATGAGACGCGGTCCCTTTCAACGTCGCCGCCGCGCGCCGTCACGAGACTGAGAGCGGACACAAATTTCCCGAATCGCCGCATTAACAAATGTGGCAGAGCGCTAAGCCGTGCACATTAGCACGCACAGCTAATCATCACGACGGAGGCAAAGGCACTGTTAGAAATAAACAATTAGTATTTTATTTTACCAGGTAAGGCCCCACTGAGCTACGTAGTTTTTTTTTTCAGCAGCGACCTGTCCACGGATGATAGCTCAACGAAGTTGGCTCATCGCGTGGAAATGTAAAGCAGCCAAATACTCTGACATGTCTAGCAGCTCGAATACGGAAACAAACCAGACCCAGCGATGAAAATTCATGTGACCACAGAGAGGGCGTTTTCCGCCAATTAACGAGCATATCTGTGGGGACCTTCTTGCAGGTATCAAAATGATGGGAAAAAAATAACCAGAAAAAGCTTCGCCTTTTCTGGCAACATTATCGGAGCGTGCTCGTTGCACATTTTTTTGCAGCAAGTTGCGTCTGGTTAACACATTTGGCGCTTGAACATCTGTACGCCTCCTGTTTTCTTGCCAGAGGTGGGTGGAGAAGCCCATTCGGCATTTGTCCATCAATTCACGAAGCGTTCACACGTGGGGGGGAAACGGGCGCGCGATGGTGCAACACTCGATCCCGTGCAGAAGGAACGGGTGGAGTCCACCATTGTTGCCGTGACTGCCTTCACCTGGCGAGCCAGGGACCCCTCCTCCTTCCTCCCCCTTCCCCTCGTCGAAGCCCACGGCGAAGGCAGTTTCACAACAACAACAACAACATCCGTGCGGTGATCAACCAACCCTCGCTGCCGCTGCCGCTTGCCGGATTACAGGCAGCAGCCACGTGCAGCGGCGTAGCCGCAACCATCACCACCACCGCCACCACCACCGCCGCCGCCACCACCACCGCCGCCGCCACCGCCACCACCGCCACCACCGCCGCCACCGCCGCCACCGCCACCACCGCCACCACCGCCGCCACCACCACCGCCACCACCACCACCACCGCCACCACCACCACCGCCGCCATCACCACCACCACAACAACCACCGCCGCCGCCGCCACCACCACCACCGCCGCCACCACCACCGCCACCACCACCACCACCACCGCCACCGCCACCACCGCCGCCACCACCACCGCCACCACCACCACCGCCGCCATCACCACCACCACAACAACCACCGCCGCCGCCGCCACCATCGCCGCCATCACCACCGCCACCACAACCACCACCACCACCGCCGCCGCCGCCACAACTACCACCACCACAACCACCACCACCACAACTACCACCACCACAACCACCACCGCCGCCGCCACCACCACCACCACCACAACCGCCACCACCACAACCGCCACCGCCGCCGCCACCGCCACCACCGCCACCACCACCACCACCTCCGCCACCTCCGCCACCACCTCCATCGTAGGGGGTAAAACCTTTCAACCCTGCCTAGCGATTCAATGAAATGTCGTGATCCGGGACGGCTATTCCCGTTCAATAAATTATTCTTTTTATAAACTAAACGTAAACTGTGATGAATGGCAGCACCTCGAGTGGTCCGCAGGGGTGACGTGAACCCATTACACACGCACGGACGCACGAATCAAAGAAGCATTAATCCTCACGCACGCGACCTGAAGATCCACGCTCCGGTAGGCCGCTCGAAGAATCCTGCACGCCGTCGTTACCCCCCCCCCCATCTCCACGGCCACCGCCACCATCCCCCCCACACCACCCCCCCCACCCTCTTGCTACGTGGGCCCGCGTATTCAGACGCTGCAGAAACCAGCTCTTGATCGTCTCGTGCAAGGGGGGAGCGGGGGGGGGGGGGTGCTGGGGGTTCCCGTTCTCAAAGTAACGGCTGCAGCTCAAGGCTTCTTGACGCTTGGGCAACGCATCCGTGGCCAGAGGGAGGAGGAGGGAGAAGGAGGAGTGGGGGGGAAGGAGGGGAGGGGGGGTGCATAGGCCCATTAGACGAAAGCAAAACAATCCCTTGCCAAATCGATGCGCTTACGCACACGAGCGAGCGAGAGAGAGCGAGAGAGAGCGAGCGAGCGAGGGGCGAGCGGAGCGCAGGAGTGATTCTTACACAGCATTACTCGCCGAGTGAAGGGGAGCGAGTGAGCTCTATGTGCCGTATCGAAAGGGCGGCTCCTTCCCAGGGGCCTCTTGGCCCCTTTCTTGATACCCGCTCAAGTTCACAAACACCCCCCCCATCGCCCCCACCCCCCATCGCCCACGTGAACTTTGCCCCCTCGATGGAGATGGGTGGAAGGAGGGTGGTGAGAGGGTGGTGGTGAATGGCAGAGGGTGGTGGTGAGTGGGTGGTGGTGAGTGGAGAGGGTGGTGAAGGTTTCTGGTGGTAGTTGCTGCGGGAATAAAACAAAATAAAGTTCCATTGTTCACGACGGCCGGCACCGACTCCCTCAATGACACGGAACCTGCGGGCGCACGCCACAGCTCGTGGCCGGCCGGCTCACAACAACCCACACGGGTGATAAAATAGGCAGCACCCGCGGGGTGGTCGATCAGTGCCTGGAACTCCCCGCCCCCCACTCTCCACCCCCCCCCACACCCCGCCCCTCGTCTCCGTGGCCACGATAATTCTGCCGCGCCGGTTTCTGCCCGGCGACTCGCGATGTTTGACCGCGGCGTGAATCCGAACTTTGTTTTTCACGCGAGCGGCCCGAGATGGGCGGAGTGAGCGGTGGATGGCGCCATCGACGCAGAAAAACATTTTTAGATTTTCGTGGCGGGGGGGTGGGAGGGGGAGGTGGGGGGAGGGGCCGAGCAATTCCACAACGCGTCCTCTGGTCTAACGCCGTTTTGAGACGAGGCTCAAAAGAAAGCTGTCTCTGGTGTGGACCAATCAGTTTCAAGGACAATGCATATACTGTCAGAGCATGTTTTTTGTTTGCATTCTGACCACAAGTATTGTGGTTAATGCAGTGACATGATTCCTTGTAAAAGGTTTCAGTTTGGTGTTTTAACATCTTGACACAGCTGTTTTTTTCGCCAGAAAAAAGGGGAAAACCTATTCTCATTGTTCGGCAGAGCAATGAATCGGTACCTCTCTCTCACGAGTTGAGAGGGGCAAGCGGGACACCGAAGCTGGCTCCCTTGAGCACCCCCAAGGGGGTCCCCCCCCCCCCGCTCGTTTGATTCTATCGTCTCAGATTACAGTCGTACTTTGTCGACTTTGTTGTTGTTTGAACGGCGCCTCGGCTGCAGAATTAAACAAACGACGTCGCGATGCTGCTGCTGCTGATGATGATGATGATCAAGGCACTACCCCCCCCCCCCCCAAAAAAAATTGCACTGTGAAAGTTTTCGCTGTCGCGGCGACCGGCGTCACACCGACGTCACACCGTCGTCACACTGACGTCACAGCGTCGTCACGCCGTCGTCACGCCGACGTCACACCGGTGTCACACTGACGTCACACCAACATTAGACCGTAGTCACACCGTCGTCACACCGTCGTCACACCGTCGTCACACCGATATCACACCGACGTCACACCGACATCACACTGACGTCACACCGTCGTCACACCAACATTAGACCGTAGTCACACCATCGTTACACCGTCGTCACACCGACGTCACACCGTCGTCACGCCGACGTCACGCCGACGTCACACCGGTGTCACACTGACGTCACACCAACATTAGAGCGTAGTCACACCATCGTCACACCGTCGTCACACCGACGTCACACCGACGTCACACCGTCGTCACGCCGACGTCACACCGACGTCACACCGACGTCACACCGTCATCACGCCGACGTCACGCCGACGTCACACCGGTGTCACACTGACGTCACACCAACATTAGACCGTAGTCACACCATCGTCACACCGTCGTCACACCGACGTCACACCGACGTCACACCGTCGTCACACCCACGTCCCACCGACGTCACGCCGCCGTCGCACCTTGATGGCGAGGTCGCAGTGCTCGCTGGCGGCCGTCAGCTGGTCCATGTGCCGCTCCACCTCGGCGGCGGCGGAGATGCTGCAGCCGCTCTGCTTGCGGCCGCACACGGCGCTCTCGAGGCCCGAGAGCACACGCTGCAGCTCCGAGTTCAGGTCGCTGCTGCCGTCTGCGGGCGGCAAAGCGACGGGTTCAGGTTCCGGTACATCGGTGGGGTAACGCGTGGGTTGTCGCGCGCCGGTGGCTCTCTGGGCCCACCCCTCCTAGTGGAGGCCGCTCTGCCAGCAACGGCGATCGGTCCTGCTTGGAATTGGCACCGAGCGCGGCTCATTCATGACGCCCGTGAAATGTCGCGCGCGGTACAAGCGGCATTGCAGGAGGGCCTGGGTTCGATCCCGACCCCGACGCCTGCTGCTGCATATTTGGAGTAAGCGTGTTCGCTCTCTCGCTCTCTTTCTCGCTCTCTCGCTCTCGCTCTCTCTTTCTCCCCGTGGTGGTCGCGTGGATTTTTCTCCGGGTCCCCGGTTTTCCCCTCCACATTTAGAATCAACGTGCGTTTGGAGTACGTATGCATTTTGAACTTCTTTCGCACCCTACGTAGCCAACCTTGCAAAGCGGAGGTGCGGTGTATGTGTGCATGTCCAACTTCTATTGCACCATACGTATACAACCGTGCCAATCGGTGGTGCGCGGGGGGGGGGCGGTTGGGCATTAGCGAGCAGCCCCAGCAGAGGCCGACACGACAGACACGACAGACACGACAGACACTCCCGCGGAGCTAATCGGCAAGACGAACGGTCGGCGTGCTGCATTACGGCACTTGTCAGTGCCGGTAGCGCCGCGTGAGTGCGCGAGTGCGTGTGTGCGTGTGTGCGTGTGTGCGTGTGTGCGCGTGTGCGTGTGTGCGCATGTGCGTGAGCGCGTGTGCGTGCGTGTGTGCGTGCGTGAGTGCGTGCGTGGGTGTGTGCGTGTGTGTGCGCATGTGTGCATGCGTGTGTGCGCGTGCGTGAGTGTGTGCGTGCGTGTGTGCGTGTGCGTGTGTGCGCGTGTGCGTGTGTGTGCCCTACTTGGGAAGAGTGAAAAACGGCCGAACTTTAATAGTCGGAGCCAGCCCGGCTGCTCGTTAAATCAGCCCGAATTAATGTCACAGCCACACGCGTTAATGCCCCCTCCCCCCCCC
>NC_136159.1:7960369-8058815 GCF_965212315.1 Lampetra planeri
CTCCTCCACCCTCCTCCTCCTCCTCCTCCACCCTCCTCCTCCCTCCCTCCTCCCACCCTCCTCCTCCTCCTCCTCCCTCCTCCTCCCTCCTCCTCCACCCCTCCTCCTCCCTCCTCCCTCCCTCCTCCTCCCCTCCTCCTCCTCCCTCCTCCTCCTCCCTCCTCCTCCACTCCTCCTCCACCCTCCTCCTCCCTCCTCCTCCTCCTCCTTCCCTCCTCCTCCCCTCCTCCTCCTCCCTCCTCCTCCTCCCTCCTCCTCCCTCCTCCTCCTCCCTCCTCCTCCACCCTCCTCCTCCCTCCTCCTCCCTCCCTCCTCCTCCCTCCTCCTCCTCCCTCCTCCTCCCTCCTCCCTCCTCCTCCCTCCTCTCCTCCCTCCTCCCACCCTCCTCCTCCCTCCCTCCTCCCTCCTCCTCCACCCTCCTCCACCCTCCTCCTCCCCCTCCTCCTCCTCCTCCTCCCTCCTCCTCCACCCTCCTCCACCCTCCTCCTCCCTCCTCCTCTCCTCCTCCTCCACCCTCCTCCACCCTCCTCCTCCTCCCTCCCTCCTCCCTCCTCCTCCTCCCTCCTCCACCCTCCTCTCCCTCCTCCTCCCTCCTCCTCCTCCCTCCTCCACCCTCCTCCTCCCTCCTCCTCCCTCCTCCTCCTCCTCCTCCACCCTCCTCCACCCTCCTCCTCCCTCCTCCTCCTCCCTCCTCCTCCCTCCTCCTCCCTCCTCCTCTCCTCCTCCTCCCTCCTCCTCCTCCTCCTCCACCCTCCTCCTCCCTCCTCCACCCTCCTCCTCCTCCTCCACCCTCCTCCTCTCCCTCCTCCTCCTCCTCCTCCCTCCCTCCTCCCTCCTCCTCCCTCCTCCTCCTCCCTCTCCTCCTCCTCCCTCCTCCTCCTCCTCCTCCTCCCTCCTCCACCCTCCTCCTCCCTCCTCCTCCCTCCTCCTCCTCCCTCCTCCTCCCTCCTCCTCCTCCCTCCTCCACCCTCCTCCTCCTCCTCCTCCCTCCTCCTCCTCCCTCCTCCTCCCTCCTCCTCCCTCCTCCTCCTCCTCCCTCCTCCTCCTCCTCCCTCCTCCCCTCCTCCTCCCTCCACCCTCCTCCACCCTCCTCCTCCTCCTCCTCCACCCTCCTCCTCCTCCTCCTCCTCCTCCTCCACCCTCCTTCCTCCTCCTCCCTCCTCCTCCCTCCTCCACCCTCCTCCTCCTCCTCCTCCTCCCTCCTCCACCCTCCTCCACCCTCCTCCTCCCTCCTCCTCCCTCCTCCTCCTCCACCCTCCTCCACCCTCCTCCCTCCTCCTCCTCCCTCCTCTCCCCCTCCTCCACCCTCCTCCTCCCTCCTCCTCCCTCCTCCTCCTCCTCCTCCTCCCCTCCTCCCCTCCTCACCCTCCTCCTCCTCCTCCCTCCTCCTCCTTTTCCCTACTCCCACCCTCCTCCCTCCCTCCTCCTCCTCCTCCACCCTCCTCCACCCTCCTCCACCCTCCTCCTCCCTCCTCCTCCCTCCTCCTCCACCCTCCTCCCTCCTCCTCCTCTCTCCTTCACCCTCCTCCTCCTCCCTCCTCCTCCTTTTCCCTACTCCACCCTCCTCTCTCCTCCTCCACCTTCCTCCTCCTCCCTCCTCCTCCCTCCTCCTCCCTCCCTCCTCCTCCACCCTCCTCCTCCCTCCTTCACCCTCCTCCTCCTCCCTCCTCCTCCCTCCTCCTCCCTCCTCCTCCCTCCTCCTCCTCCACCCTCCTCCACCCTCCTCCTCCCTCCTTCACCCTCCTCCTCCTTTTCCCTACTCCACCCTCCTCTCTCCTCCTCCACCTTCCTCCTCCACCTTCCTCCTCCCTCCTCCTCCTCCACCCTCCTCCTCCCTCCTTCACCCTCCTCCTCCTCCACCCTCCTCCTCCCTCCTCCTCCCTCCTCCTCCCTCCTCCTCCTCCACCCTCCTCCACCCTCCTCCTCCCTCCTTCACCCTCCTCCTCCTCCCTCCTCCTCCTCCACCCTCCTCCACCCTCCTCCTCCTTTTCCCTACTCCACCCTCCTCCTCCTCCCTCCTCCCTCCTCCTCCCTCCTCCTCCTCCTCCCTCCTCCTCCCTCCTCCCTCCTCCACCCTCCTCCTCCTCCACCCTCCTCCTCCTTTTCCCTACTCCACCCTCCTCCCTCCTCCTCCTCCACCCTCCTCCTCCCTCCTCCTCCACCCTCCTCCTCCCTCCTCCTCCTCCACCCTCCTCCTCCTTTTCCCTACTCCACCCTCCTC
The DNA here is from genome assembly GCF_965212315.1 of Lampetra planeri. NCBI lineage: Eukaryota > Metazoa > Chordata > Hyperoartia > Petromyzontiformes > Petromyzontidae > Lampetra > Lampetra planeri. Next base: position 7,962,591 of record NC_136159.1, read on the forward strand.
CCTCCTCCTCCTCCACCCTCCTCCTCCCTCCTCCTCCACCCTCCTCCTCCCTCCTCCTCCTCCACCCTCCTCCTCCTTTTCCCTACTCCACCCTCCTCCTCCTCCCTCCTCCCTCCTCCTCCCTCCTCCTCCTCCCTCCTCCTCCTTTTCCCTACTCCACCCTCCTCCTCCTCCCTCCTCCCTCCTCCTCCCTCCTCCTCCACCCTCCTCCTCCCTCCTCCTCCTCCCTCCTCCTCCACCCTCCTCCTCCCTCCTCCCACCCTCCTCCTCCCTCCTCCTCCCTCCTCCTCCTCCCTCCTCCTCCACCCTCCTCCACCCTCCTCCTCCCTCCTCCACCCTCCTCCTCCCTCCTCCTCCACCCTCCTCCTCCTCCCTCCTCCTCCCTCCTCCTCCCCCCCCCGGTGTGTTTTGTTTCCACGTATTTATTTGGCCTAGGAAATACCTGATCCTTTCCTTTCCATCTGACGGTTTTCCCTGTCTTTTGAAGCCCCGATCAGCATGGAGTAGGGAGGTTATTATTGCCTCCACATTTCGCCACCTTGATAGCGCTGCAGCCACCCTTTCGTCTGTGCCACGTACTTCATCTAGAAAGTCCCATAGCTCTGACTGCGAAAATATTGGTGCCCCTTCGGTCAGCTCTGCCGATGTCAGGCTCACCCCACTTCCTGTGCTGAGGGTTTCTTCCAACTCCTCTTCTTGGCTTCCCCCTTCAGCCCCCAGGCTTTGAGGATTTTCAGTCGCCGTGGTATCCTCCGTCAATGTTTTATCGGGCGATGCCGCTTGCCCCTCAATTGACGGCCTTCCTTCGTCCTTGTCTCGGTCACCCACTGTTTGGTCAGTGGGGTCCTGTGTGGGCTCCTCCGTGCTCTTGGCTGCTCGCGTTTCCTGGGAGCCCTCGGCCCCCTCGCTGGGCGCGTCGTCGAGGTCTGAAGTGCGACCCTCTTCACTTGTGTCCTTCGCCACTTCGCAGATTGCGGTTTCCCCCGCTTCCATCTCAGGCTCCAGATTTTCTTCAGGCGTCTTGCGCTTGAGCTTGGTTCTTGCACGGGGCTTCTTCCCTCTGCGTGTCCCACTTCTAGGGGCATCTGGGATGGCGAAGACCCCGTCCTTGCCACCAGTGCTCTCCGCATCTCCCCCAGGCGTCGGTGCGATGTCCGACTCCAACTCTGGGAGATCTTTAAAGGGACTGACCTCATCCCCACTGGTCTCTGGAGATAATGAAGCAGAGTCTTCCGTAAATTTCCTCTTCAGAGGTCCGGCTGTCGATGACGGCTGGGTGGCTGGCTGAGCCTCAGTCTCCATGGCAGTAGCTGGGGTTGGAGCGGGGTCTACCGCCACCTCGTGTGATCTCCGTGGTGAGGGACCCTCTCCTGAGTCACTTGCTGGGTGTGCCTCTTTATCACCCTTTTCCACCGTTGTCTCGCTGGTAGATTGGGCATTTGCTGTCATCGGGCAGTGTTTTTTAACATGCCCCTCTGCTTTGCAAAGGTTGCATTTTAGCACGTCCTTGCAGTAAAACAGCCTGTGGGCCCTTCCTACACTCATGACCACAAAGGAGCCCTCTTCAAGCTGCCCATTGGGCACCAGCATGTAGACCTGCCTTCTAAAAGACAAGACATGCCTCAAGGCAGGATTTTTGAGGCCCAGAGGCACACGCTGAAGGTTGGAAGTCAGCGTGCCCAACTTAGCCAGGTGATCTTGGATGTCTTTATCGGGAATGTAGGGGGGGACGTTGGATACGATCACGCGTACCGATGGTGATGACATTGGCTCCAAGGTAAGGTGCCAATCGCCAACCGTCAGCCCCTTCTCCATGGCGGCATTTGCCACCTTTTCAGACTCCATGCAGAAAACCACTCTTCCGCTCACCTTGGAGGCGTACCTTATCGAGCCCCCGGCACGATGGCGCGCAGCGCATCCACGTAAACTTCAATCGGAACATCGTGAGAAGCCGGGCAGCGGATCCCAGCCTCCCGTGGAGGCTCCGGGTGCTGCTGCAGGCACCTTGCAGACCCCAGAGACGGGCCTTGCGTAGGTGCGGTAGCTTTCGCGTACGTTGTTGCGGGTCGGGTGGACATCTTCACGTGTGTGAGATGTCACACACAACTACGAAAGCAAACCTCTCTACTTTATAAAGTCAGGAAAAAATACAAAAAAAACAAGAAACGTAACAAAATTTTTATATAAAGATGGTCAAATCTGTGTTATGACCACCTTCTGCTGATTATTGTTACTGCTGCCCACCCAAAGCTCCCCTGGAGAGAGTACAATTATTTTAAGTCCTTGGTTTTTGTTTTTTTACAAGAGGAGGAAAAAAAAACGAAAACGTAGGAAAAAAGCACACCAATAAAAATAAAATAATGTAAACACGCTCGCAGCAATTAACAAGAGGGGATTCTAAAGGGGATGTCTGCCCTGCACCCACACCGGCCGGTGTGGTACAGTGCGAACACGGGTGTGAAACACGTGGGAGCACACCAGACAAAGGAACGAAAAAAGACACTAAAAGAATCACAAAACTCAAAGATTGCTAAAGGAACTCAAGATCGAAAAGAAAGCAAAGAAAAGTGTGATTATGAAATCAACTATCAAAATAAAAGTAGAGGATTGTGCGAAAAAAAACAAACACACCTTTCCACTGCAGTGAGCGCAGCCGCGCACTGAACAGTGAAAACAACACAAAAGAACAGAGAAAGAAAGAGAAAGGACGTCTAAATTAACAAACAAATTGATCACAGATGTGTATAAAGCAAGACACTTACTGTTGGTGAAAAGAAATCCCAAAAAAAGGGTGAGAAAAATAAAGTTTTTAGAGGTAAAGGCAGGAGCCCTGGGTGAACGCGTCTCTCTCCCTCCCTCCCTCCTCCTTCACCCCTCCTCCTCCTTCACCCTCCTCCTCCTTCACCCTCCTTCTCCTTCACCCTCCTCCTCCTTCACCCTCCTCCTCCTTCACCCTCCTCCTCCTTCACCCTCCTCCTCCTTCACCCTCCTCCTCCTTCGCCCTCCTTCCTCCTTCGCCCTCCTCCTCCTTCGCCCTCCTCCTCCTTCGCCCTCCTCCTCCTTCGCCCTCCTTCCTCCTTCGCCCTCCTCCTCCTTCGCCCTCCTCCTCCTTCGCCCTCCTCCTCCTTCGCCCTCCTCCTCCTTCGCCCTCCTCCTCCTTCACCCTCCTCCTCCTTCGCCCTCCTCCTCCTTCGCCCTCCTCCTCCTTCGCCCTCCTCCTCCTTCACCCTCCTTCCTCCTTCACCCTCCTCCTCCTTCACCCTCCTTCCTCCTTCACCCTCCTCCTCCTTCACCCTCCTCCTCCTTCACCCTCCTCCTCCTTCACCCTCCTTCTCCTTCACCCTCCTCCTCCTTCACCCTCCTTCCTCCTTCACCCTCCTCCTCCTTCACCCTCCTCCTCCTTCGCCCTCCTCCTCCTTCGCCCTCCTCCTCCTTCGCCCTCCTCCTCCTTCACCCTCCTTCCTCCTTCACCCTCCTCCTCCTTCACCCTCCTCCTCCTTCGCCCTCCTCCTCCTTCACCCTCCTTCCTCCTTCACCCTCCTCCTCCTTCACCCTCCTCCTCCTTCACCCTCCTCCTTCACCCTCCTCCTCCTTCACCCTCCTCCTCCTTCACCCTCCTCCTCCTTCACCCTCCTCTTCCCTCCTCACCCCTACTGCCAGTCGTCTCCCTTAGCTGTGCTGTCACGATTGACGAGCAAAGGGCCCAAGACGCCAAGCGGAGAGCAACAAACAGCTGGCGCAGCCACGTGCTGCACCGCGCCCACTCGTGTGATGCCAGCCGGGACAGCCCGGCACGGCCTCCGATTAGCACGATTGGCTACGTACGGTGTGAAAGAAGTTCAACATATCATGGGACCTCCTTTGCCAGTACCAAAATATACTAATAGGGGGTTTCCCCTTTTTTCTGGCAACAAAACTGAAACCTTTTGCAAGGAATCATGCTTACATTAACCACAATACTTGCAGTCAAATGCAAAACAAAACATTATCAGAGTATTGTTTTTGTTTGCATTTGACTGCACGTGTAGTGGTTAATGTAAGCATGATTCCTTGCAAAAGGTTTCAGCTGTGTTGCCAGAAAAAAGGGGAAAAACCCCTATTAGTATAAGTTCAACATACACACACCGCACTTCCGATTAGCACGGTTTGCTACGTACGGCGCGAAAGAAGTTCAACATATGTGCATACGACGCTGTTCGATCTTCTCTTCACGCATCTGAACGACATCTCTGGCTCTTGGGGACGGAGACACGGGAGCAGAGGGGTCAGGAGAGATGAGGAGAGGGAGGTGGAAGAGGCGGCATCAGGGCCTCGACGCTGCTGCTGCTGCACGGAGGAGCGACGTCTGTTTTCACAGTGCGCGGGGAGAGGGGAGGGATTGAGAGTGGTGGTGGTGATGACCACACACGTCACGTGATTTACCGGAGGCTTGGTCTGATGTAGAGATGTGTGTATATATTGGGGCCGTCCATAAATGACGTCACGCATCTGGGGGGGGAGGGTGTCAGACATTTGTGACGATGTGTGACAGGGGGGGGGGGGTTTGAGAAATGTGACGTCATATTAAAATGCGCAACTTTAAATAAATATAAAATTGTTATGACAACACTAATTTTGATACAAATGTTTATATTAACTATACGATTATTTAAATGTACTAAGCTCACCTTTTATTTATTCCGTGAATGAGCATTTTGCTTCTCCATGGGAGAATGGAGAAGCATACATTTACAAAAATAGTTTAATGATTGTTATTAAACATTATGATTCTAATGATTCTACCAGGGCTTTTCATTCTGTGGAATGAATATGTGATTGTGATCATTGTACTCTCCATTTTGCTTCGTTCTACTACAAAGTTTCAAGTATTTTTTTAATAGTTATAATTACTTTTAATATCATATAATTATAAGATAATTTCAATATAATATTCTGAACATCTGCAGTTTTAGTTAGACGTTTAATATTTTCAAGTGAATTTTATGCTAAATTTAAGCTTTCCAACGCCTCCTTTTTAATAAATGTTTTCTCCTACAACATCAGAGTGCAGCGCCACATTAAACACGCACTACAATGACAATAGTTTAAAGCGATTTGAAGCATGTTTTATTTTCAAAATGGAAATATGGTCTTGGGGGGGGGGGGGGTTGTGACGTCATGTTTGGGGGGGTCTGACTTTTTGTGACGCCGTGTGACGAGGTGGGGGGGGGGAGTCAAAATCGTAATTTATGGACGGCCCCATTTATAAAGATGAGAGGGATTCATAGTGGGGATAGCCACACACACACACAGACAGGCCACGTGATTTACCGGAGTCTTGAGATAATTTCTAGAGAAACACCGGAGTAAAGATGAGAGAGAGAGATATTGAGAGTGTTCACAATCTCCGTTGTCTCTCAAGACGCCTCCCACCCTCACTGCGCTCAGTCGCGTCTCCACTCGTTTTCCATCCCGGCTCCCCTCCATTGGAGTAAACTCCCACTCCACTTCAACACAGCCAACTTTACACGCCAGTTGTCCCTCCTCCATTGAGACTCCTCTTTTTTCAATAGCGTATCCCTCTACCAATTCATGTCCGCATCTTTAACACCTTTACCAACCTGCTCCTTCCTAACCTCACCAGCCCTCCTATACTCACCCTCGCTTGCCATCCCTTGCCCTCCCCAAAACTCAAACCCCGTCCCTTTTCCCCATTAGCCTACCTGATGACGGAGACTTGTGTTGCCTCCGAAACGTCGTGATTTTATTGTTTTATTTTTTATTAATTTTAATTTCATTTTTTACCTACGTGACTTTACCGAAAGAACTAAGAGTATGAATCCTTGCAGTCACGAAAGCTTCAAATCTAGAACTACTAATGTACCATCTATCATTCTCGTGAAGAGATTTGACACACGCGCTCTATAACATCCAATATAGGAGGAGTGGCGATGGCCACACACACGAGTCACGTGATGTACGGGAGGCTTGGCCTGACTTAGAGCGAGAGATCAGTGATGGATTGTCCGAGTAGCAAAAGTCGCTACACATGTAGTAGCTACTACATAGCTGCTACATATGTAGCTGCATATGTAGTAGCAGCTACATATGTAGCAGCTACACATGTAGTAGCTACTACACTACTACACATGTAGTAGCTACTACACTACACTACTACACATGTGTAGTAGCTACTACACTACTACACATGTAGTAGCTACTACACTACACTACTACACGTGTAGTAGCTACGGGCCCCGCACTTTCAAGGGCACCGCGCTAAATGCTTTCAAGCTATCAATTCCGGTTCAGTCATTTTGCACTTGCTCTATTACTTTAGTACTGTACCGCCTTCGACTTTTACGAACGACTGGGTGTTTAAGGTTGGCGATTTGTCGTATTATCTGGCTGTATAGCAAAAGAAAAAGTACAATTACTTCACTATGCCAGTTAAAAATGTGTGCTTTAATCTTTTTATATTATTTAGGGCCCCTTTATAACATATGCTACTGGCCCTGCACTAGCTTAATCCGGCACTCAGAGAGATCTATATATACAATGTGTTTCAAAAACCATGGAGCCGATTTGAAATCGCTATATCTCTGCAACCACGAACCGCCCATGAATGAAACTCTTGCCACTTGAAAGGGCGGGGCATAGAGAGGGCGGGGCATAGAGAGGGCGGGGCATAGAGAGGGCGGGGCATAGAGAGGGCGGGGCATAGAGATTCAAATGATTTCCGCGAGATGCCTCTCCTAGCGCACAAACAGCCCCTAGCCTCAGTCATTCGCAACACACGAGGGGCGTTTTGCGTTCTGCAGTTCAGCAAGACTGAATCCGTGATTGCGGTGCAGCGTGCGTTTCAACGGCGTTTTGGCATTGATCCGCCAATGTTAAAGAGCATGGTGGCACAAAAGACCGTGTTTTTGTGCCACCAATAGCGACTAATCTGGATGACCTCAAAAACAGAATCACGGCAGCGGTGACTTCAGTGGAAGAAGACACTTTGAGAGGCGTTTTGGACGAATTCAACTATCGTCTCGATGTTGTCTGTACAGCAGGTGGAGGGCACATAGAGCATTTATAAAATGGTTAGTAAAACTTGATAACTCATTAAACCGTTTGTAACTTTTTGTGTAATTGTAACATCTTGCCATCGTGAAATATACTGCTTTGAAACTGGGTCCATCTTATGAAACACCCTGTAAATATATGTGTGTGAAGATGAAAGGGTAGAGATTCAGAGTGGGGATAGCGACGCACACACACACGTCACGTGATGTACGGGGAGCTCGGACTGATGTTTAATGTATAGACGTTTACGGCACCAACAAAACAAGCATAGCAGGTGGCACGCACCGATTCAAGAAAGACACGCTCGCCTTGCGACCGCGACGTCGCCACGTGCTCATTCATTCTCAAGTTTCATTGATTAGGTGGAGCCCTGTGAGCTCCTGAGTCGGGTGCAACCGCAACAAACAAAATATGAACAGAGAACATCTTAAAGCGACGAGGCGCAACAGAAACATCCTCCTGGATAAACCAGAAAATATTCCATCTTTCTTTAAAAAAAATCAACAACAACAACAACAAAAGACCGACTCCGCCCTGATCTCGGCCGACTGTTGACTCCATCAACAGCGCGTCGCGTGTATCTTCCCGCGGCCAATCGAGCTCAACTCCAGGCACGCGCGATCTGCCGCGCCACGCAGATTCACGGCAGGGAAAGCCTCGGATCTCAGCAGCGGCGCTTATTACCAGCCGCTGGGAGGGTGGAGGAGGAGGAGAGGGTGGAAGAGGAGGAGAGAGTGGGGGGGGCTAAATTGGCGCAGTAATTCATAATGTACATTACTGACCTCTGTGGGATAGAACGCCAACGGGAGAGGGGGGGGGGGTGAAACATTTTATTGAGAAATGGTCAGCTTCATTTGAATTTCGCCGACATAGTTGATGCTTTAATAACAAAATGAGCAACTACCCCCTCCATCCACTCCGCCCTCCCCCCCGCCTCCCATCAGCGTAAATTGCAGATAACATTTCGCATGTGCACACACACACACGCATGCGTGTGTAGATATATATAAAATGTCTGCGTGTACATTGCACGGTGCTTAATAATTACACGGAGGAGGAGCGGTGGATCAGTGGTTATCGCAAACGCGTTGTGAATGTGGCCGCCTCGGATTCACCACGATGGCGAGATGTTAACTACCTCGCCTGGTACGCAGGAGGTGGATGAGTGGTCAATCAGCTACGTGCACTCGACCACCCACTCACCTTAGCCACCCATCCACCCAGACACGAGTGCTATCCCTCCCACTCACCCTAACTCTACCCCTGACCCCAAACACCCAGACACGAGCAATATCCCTCCCACTCGCCCTAACTCTACCCCTGACCCTAAATCTACCCCTGACCCTAAACACCCATCCACCCAGACACGAATACTATCCCTCCCACTCACCCTAACTCTACCCCTGATCCTAAACACCCATCCACCCAGACACGAATACTATCCCTCTCACTCACCCTAACTCCACCTCTGACCCTAAACTGACCCTGGAACCGAGGCTCAATTGAGGAGGGATCCATAATAGAGGTGTTTGTTGGGTTAGATCTCGTAAATAAATATAAATGTGTCGTTAAACCCGCCACCACCCGACACATCCAATCGGCAAGGTTTGTCACGTAAACAACCCCATGCCCAAACCTGAATAATTGGCCGTGTCGAGTGGTGGCTGATTTAACGACGCATTTATATTTAAGCGATCTAACACACAAATAAACCCTCTATTATGGATGATATTGGTCGCAAAAGCCTACGTGTTAAACTGAACAGAGATGTTATTATCCATCTCTGTAATAGCAATTAACATACGTCTCTTTAGCACGCCCACGTGTTGAAAACATCGTTTCAACACACTACATCGAAGTATATATATGTATCGTTACAAGATCACTCTGTTCAATTCTGTTTGCCGTGCGTGGCAATGTGGCTCAGGCGCTGAATGCCGATGTCGAGGGTCCGCTGGGCACGAGAGGGCCTCGCGAGACAGAGTTGGTGTTTTTCGATTTAAAGCTTTCGTGACTGCAGGGATTCATCTTCTTGGTTCTTTTCGGTAAAGTCGCGTAGAATGGAAATAATAAAATAATAAAAATACAAGATAATAATTATTTCCATTCTACGTGACTTTACCGAAAGAACCAAGAAGAAGAGTTGGTGCTGCTCATCCTCCACGGGACGAGCACACCGACCACACGGGGTGTGCTGTGCCGTCCATCGCTCGCAACGTGCCGTGCTTTGCTGAGCAATCATTCGTGATAGCTCAGGTAGCTTCTGAAGAGTAGGTTGATACATATTCTTAGGTTTTTTCGGTAAAGTCCACGTAGGGTAAAAAATTAAAATTAATTTTAATTTTAAAATTAATTTTAAAGTCACGTAGGTAAAAAAATTAAAATTAATTTTAAAATTAAAAATTATTTTTTATTTTTTTTACCTACGTGACTTTACAGAAACAAACCTAAAAATATGATCCTTGCAGTCACGAAAGCTTCAAATCTAGAAATAAGTACGTTGATATCTCAGTGGGCTTTGCCTGGCAGGATGGGGATGGTTTAGTTGTTGTATTTGCATGCGTTTGAGTGATTTGTTGACCTTTCTTGAACTTTGCACTCCGATCGTGTTTCTGTACCGTTGGTTGCTGTGACGTTCTAACCCGCCTCGACGAGACATGAAGAGCTTCATCGCTCATCGGATTCCTCCAGTATGAGTACGCGCTCCGATGCTGAGATGGGCGTATTGGCCTGTTGATGTTCTGATCCGGTTTGAGGAGCAGGCTGAGGAGGAGGACATGTCAAAGCGAGCGAGATACGATGTTTGGGTCTCGACAAGAGCAGGTGTTTATTCTGGACGTCCACGTTCCTCCGCATCTGGGTGAGATTCTAGGATGGTGACAACAGCAGCAGCAGCATCAGCAGCAGCGTGATCCCAGAGTGGAACATCGGCACTTGAGGTGACACCGCTGAGGTTTTCATTGATGGGTAGGTAGTGACTGCTGTATGTGTGTATTCATTCGGCCAAACTGAAGCTGATTGGCCATGCGGGTGGCTGGGCATGCTGGCCACGTGACGCAGCCAACGCAGCTTCCTCGCCTGCCGGAGCAGCTCACCGATGATGATGGGACGGATCGTTGATCTGTACAGATATTGGAACGTATGTTCAACTTACAAAATCGCGATCGAACCCCCCCCCCCCCCCAAAAAAAAGACCGTGTATTACGCTATTGGTCGGGTATCTTGAACTTCTTTCGCACCGTACGTAGCCGACCGTGCCAATCGTGGGCGCGTTGTTTGGCAAGAAAATGTGCGAACACGCTTGCAGTTGGTATGCCTCTGTGGATATTTCACGTGGTGGTATTTAATAAGCCCCCCCACCACCCCCTGCCCTCATCTGCAGTAGTTGATTGTTCACATCGAATTTGTGAGTTATTCAAAAACACAATGCATGTTTGCACGATTAATGTCTGAAATGTACAGCGGGGATAATACACTTTTTTTAAGCACTCTTTTCCTGTACATTGTTTTACACCAAGCGAAAGCGACAGTTTAAGTTCAGGAGGGTTTTCAATGTTTGTTTTATAAGTAAGAACACACATCCTCTACTGCAGGGGTCGACGGCATGCCTCTCCAGAGGTCGCATGCGGCTCTTTGGCTGCCCCCTCTTTGCGGGAAGCCTCTTAAACAACAACAACAACAACAAAAAAACAACAACAAAAACAACCCGTAAATCTTAAACTTAATTTAAACGTAAACATAATCTTGATTTAAAGCTTTCGTGACTGCAGGGATTCAAATTGTTGGTTCTTTCGGTAAAGTCACGTAGAAGGGAAATAATAAAATAATAAAAATAAAAAACAATAAAAATTCTCACGACATTTCGACTGCAACACAAGCAATCATCCTCAGGTGTGAAATCCACAGCAAGAACATTTGAAAAAAGTTTGAAAAAAGTTTTCTTGCTGTGGATTTCACACCTGATGATGATTGCTTGTGTTGCAGTCGAAACGTCGTGAGAATTTTTATTGTTTAATATTTTTATTATTTTATTATTTCCCTTCTACGTGACTTTACCGAAAGAACCAAGAATATAAAAATAATCTGTTATATATTTGCTGGGGAATTGGGGTCACCGTGGAAGGTTTTGACGACAAGAACATGTTCAGCACTCGAACTGTAGGGACCTGAAAACTCAATGTGTCATACGGGTAACCCGTGTGGGTTGACAGGTAAGCGTTGACACCGCTGACTTTACCCCTAGAGAGATACAATGATGGCAGATGCATTAAGGCTGTTGAAATAAAAATGTGGGCATAGCGCCACCTTTTGTTCATAAAAATAAAACAAATGGACACTCGTTCACAGACATAGCAGCGTGGGCCTTAGAAGGAGAGAGAAAAAAAACGTGCAACGTTTCGGGCAATGGTCCTTTTTCATCGCACACTCGTGTTATTATGAATGAATGAGCCACGCATTGACACAGTTGATGGGGGTTTTTCCCCTGAAAGTTTTTGATCTCGGCGAGTACGCGGACCCTAACGTAAACCGTCGTTGCTAAATTGTTGGGGGTTATTATCCGTTACTACTTGGAGTGGGTCGCGTCTGAGAGGACATTCACCGAGGAGACGGAGCGATGGGATCAGTCGAGGTGCAGGCGCTTGCTAGCTGGATTACCGGAATCAGAATCGCGATTGAGACTGAAGGAATCCGATGAGCTATGAAGCTTCTTCTTGGTTCTTTCGGTAAAGTCACGTAGAATGGAATTAATAAAATCATAAAAAATAAAAACAAAAACATAATAAAATAATAAAAAGAATAGAATTATTTTTATGATTTATTATTTAATTAATTCCATTCTACGTGACTTTACCGAAAGAACCAAGAAGATGAATCCCTGCAGTCACGAAAGCTTTAAATCGAAAGCTATGAAGCTCTTTGCGAACAGATGCTCAGCATGGGCTGGTCATCAACCAGAAGTGAACCACGAATTGGCAAAGGATCGTGACGAGGCGACGGCCTTCATCCAGCAGTGGATTAAGCAGAGCTGGTTAAACATGCGCTGACGTTATTTGGAATAGCTTCTGAAATATAATCAAATTGCTCAGTGGGCATAACCGGATAAAGTCAAAGTAGTTCAGTTTTACTTGTGCATATTTTAAAGCGAATTGTTTATCGTTCCTATACGTATGCACTCCTTTAGTATGTTTTTTTGTGTTGTTGTAACGTGCTGAACCGCGTACCCCATAAATGACGTCACGCACCTAGGGGGGGGGGGGGGTCAGACATTTGTGAGGATGTGTGACGAGGGGGGGGAGGTGAGAAATGTGACGTCACATAAAAATGCGCAACTTTGAATAAATATAGACAACACGTTCTACTTAATTAAATAGACGTTTTAATAAATGTTTTCTCCTACAACATCAGAGTGCAGCGCCACATTAAATACGCACTACAATGACAATAGTTTAAAGCGATTTGAAGCATGTTTTATTTTTGGGGGGGGGGCAGAGATTTGTGACGTCATATTTGAGGGGGGTCTGACTTTTTGTGACGCCGTGTGACGAAGGGGGGGGGGGGGGTCAAAATCAAATCGTTCAAAATCGCGTGACGTCATTTATGGACGGCCCCTTCGACGTCTGTGTAAACAAAGCGCTTTATAGCTCATCGGATTCCTCCAGTATAAATACATTTTCTGGGATTCTGATCACGGTATTTAGGTCGGCATCTAACGGTGGACTGTGACCCACGCGCCCGATCTCCCGGTGCGGCAGCGTTAAAACAACGGTCAAAGTTTCGTTTCAATGCCGGACATTTGGAACCGGTAATGAGATTCTGAAGACGGTTAACGGTTTAAATAATCATCGTCATCATCGTCGTCGTCATCGTCGGGAGATGGCGGTTAACGACGCAGCGCACGAGATAAAACCGACAACGCGCACCGGATTCGTATTCGTCAAAGCAGGTGAGGCCGTCAATCATTACCTAGCAACACATGTTCGTACGAGCCCTACTACAGTACAGCGGTGTGTACATGTCACACGTTCAGACGCGCGCGTGTGAGTAATCGCGTCGGTATATACCACGGTGTTTATAATACCCGGCTAAACACGGCGATTGAATGTAGATCATTAGCACCAATTAGCGCCACATTTGAGCACAAGGTGCATTTCATATCGTTGGATGACCGTTAAACAATCCCCTTGATTATTAAGGCTCGATTAACGTTGCAGTCATTGTTATTACACGCTAATAATACCAGTCGCAGTTGTGCAGTACCAAATACCTTTTCGTATATATTTATGTTTTATAAAGAAACATTACTTCAAAAAATACTGCTCTATACTAAGTTTTAGAGAATTAAATGCGGCGGGGGGGGGGGGTCACAAGACATCTGGACTACTCGTACAGAACTACCGAGTGGACACTCGGTAGTTCTGTGGTGGAGGGTTCGCGAACCTTCCAGGAGACAATCGTTTCGTCTTTGTAGAGTTACGAAGTCGACACACTTTGCCGCATCGCACGCAGAGCTCCTCGTACACAAACACAGCAGATGACAACAACAACAACAGCGCGTTCTGAATACAACGGGGAAGAGGTGTTACCCTTTCTGGCAATGAAACGGGAGTTGTGTTAGGATGTCCAAACGCCAAGTAGAATTAGCTTTCGCATGGAATCAACTACTGCGTTGACCACACACAGTTTACTCGTGGTGAACACGCAATCATTCTCTGATAATATATGAGGCCTATATTGGCCTATTCATCTTATTGGTTCTTTCGGTAAAGTCACGTAGAAGGGAAATAATGAAATAATAAACATTAAACATAATATAATTCTCACGACGTTTCGGCCACAACGCATGCAGCCGTCCTCAGGTGAAGAACTGGGCTGTCGAAAGACAGCGTCCGAATGAACACCAACAGGCTTGGCAGCGTATATTTAAGCTGGGTTAGAGGAGGAAGGGCGCCTTGACACAGGAGTTTACATATCAACAGAGGAATTTAGCATGTTTATGTTAAAATGCAGATATGGGATTAGTCGCTACTTGTGAAATGTGTAGGTGGTGGGGAGGTCTCAAAGTCATATTATGCTCGTGTATTATGTAGGATTAGCAGTCATTAAGTTTGACGCTAACTATTAATTCTAGATTTGAAGCTTTCGTGACTGCAAGGATTCATATTCTCAGGTTTTTTCGGTAAAGTCACGTAAGTAAAAAATAAAATTAAAAGTTAATAAAAGTAATAGTGGAAGCGTTCCATATTTTTGTGATTTATTATTTTATTTTATTTCCATTATTACTTTTATTAACTTTTAATTTTATTTTTTACCTACGTGACTTTACCGAAAAAACCTGAGATTTACTAACTATTAAGTTTCACACTAACTATTAAGATTGACACGGGCTGCAGTGAGTGTGTGTAGTATATAATGAACGACAAAGTCCGTGGGGTTATTAACAGCGCCACGCGGGGGCGCTAAGTCACCGCTTGGGTCGGTGCTGACGACGCTCGTGCCAGGCTAGGTGCACCACAAACTCCTACCCCCAGCAGGTGTTGTTAGCGAGCACCTATTAAGGTCGATACAGCAAACAAAGATCCCCCGTGTAGCCTCAACAGACTGTAGGGGCAAGTGCTGTTAGCGAGCCGCTATGAAGGCCGGCACAGCACATGAGGGGGTGGGTGGCCAGCACCACGCCCGGCCGCCTTTGTCTCCCCAGTGGCGATGTTTTTTCTTTAACAATGCACCGGGTACTCATTTGAGGCTGAGTCGACCTAGGGGAGGCCCAGGACCGGTTCAGTTAATGGTCACCGATGTTGGCCATGAGCGGGAATCGAACTCGGGTCGCCGGGTTCGTAGTGCAGCGTAGCGCTAACCGCTGCGCCACCGCTCCCCACTGGCACACTGACCCACTCACACACTTACACACTCTCACACTTACACACTCACTCACACACACACTTACACACTCGCTCACTCACACACTTACACACTCACTCACACATACACTGACACACTGACACACTCACACACTCACACTTACACATTTACACACTCGCTCACTCACTTACACACTCACACACTCGCTCACTCACACACTTACACACTCACACACTCACTCACACATACACTGACACACTTACACACTCACACACTCACTCACACACTGACACACTTACACACTCACTCACACACTTACACACTCACTCACACACTCACTCACACACTTACACACTCACACACTCACTCACACCCTTACAAACTTACACACTTACACACTCGCTCACTCACTTACACACTCGCTCACTCACACACACACTGACCCACTCACTCACACACTTACACACTCACACACTCGCTCACTCACACACTTACACACTCACTCACACACTAGCTCACACACTTACACACTCACACACTCACTCACACCCTTACACACTTACACACTTACACACTCGCTCACTCACACACTCGCTCACTCATACACTTACACACTCACTCACTCACACACTCACTCACACACTTACACACACACTCGCTAACACTTATACACTCACACACACACTTACACACTCACACACTCACACACTGACACATTCACACACTGACACACTCACTCACACACTTACACACTCACACGTAAGTGTGTTTGTAAGTGTATCACACTTTTACACTCACTCACACACACACTCACACACTGACACACTCACTCACTCACTCACACACTTACACACTCACACACTGACACACTGACATACTCGCTCACTCACACACTCACACACTTACACAGTCACACACTTACACACTCACACACTGACCCACTCACACACTTACACACACTCACACACTCGCTCACTCACTCACTCACACATTGACCCACTCACACACTTACACAATCGCTCATTCACACACACACTCACACACTTACACACTCACACACTTACACACTCGCTCACTCACTCACTGACCCACTCACACACTTACACACTCGCTCACACACACACTGACCCACTCACACACTTACACGCTTACACACTCACACACTCACTTACACACTCAGACACTGACACACTCGCTCACTCACTCACTGACCCACTCACACACTTACACACTCGCTTACACACACACTGACCCACTCACACACTTACACGCTTACACACTCACACACTCACTTACACACTCACACACTGACACACTCGCTCACTCACACACTCACCTACTTACACGCTCACACACTTACATACTCATACACTGATACACTCACACACTTACACACTCACTCACTTACACACTCACACACTGACACACACACTCACTCACCCACTCACCCATTTACACACTCACACACTTACACACTCACACACTCATACACTCACACACTTACACACTCACACACACTCACACACTGACCCACACACACTCACACACTCACTCACACACTCACACACTCAAACACTCGCTCACTCACTTACCCACTCACACACTTACACAGACACTTACACACTCACACACTGACCCACTCACACACTCGCTCACTCACTTACCCACTCACACACTTACACACTCACACACATACTCGCTCACTCACACACACACTGACCCACTCACACAGCGCACACACACATACACACTTACACACTCACACACTCACTTACTCACACACTCACACACTCGCTCACTCACTTACCCACTCACACTTACACACTCACACTTACACACTCACACACTGACCCACTCACACACTCACACACTCGCTCACTCACTTACCCACTCACACACTTACACACTCACACACATACTCGCTCACTCACACACACACTGACCCACTCACACAGCGCACACACACATACACACACTCACACACTGACCCACACACACACTTACTCAGTTACCCACTCACACACTTACACACTCACACACTTACACACTCACTCACTCACACACTCGCTCACTCACTTACCCACTCACTCACTTACCCACTCACACACTCGCTCACTCACACACTTACACACTCACACACTCGCTCACTCACACACTGACCCACTCACACACTCGCTCACTCACTTACCCACTCACTCACTTACCCACTCACACACTCGCTCACTCACACACACACTGACCCACTCACACACTTACACACTAACACACACACATACTCGCTCACTCACACACACACTGACCCACTCACACAGCGCACTCACACACATTCACACACTCACACACTGACCCACACACACACTCACTCACTTACCCACTCACACACGTACACACTCACACACACACATTCACACGAGTCTGGATGTAACACAGCAATCCACGCCCGGGGCCGCCTTTGTCTCTCCCCGCGAGCGATGTTTGAACAACACCGCAGCAGCGGGTTACCACCGTACTCTGTCGTTATTTAAGACCGAGTAGACCTAGGGGGGGGGACGACGCAGCCTCACCACCGATCCTCAACCACACGCCCACTCCGCCCTTTGTCATGACGATCCACAGCGTTATACAGGACACCCCCACACACTCGTTGTTAGCAACTCGTAACGCCAGATCATCATCTTCACTTTCCTCCACGTCAACAGGATACGTGGATTGGTGATCAACCACCTCCATCATCATCATCACCACATCGCTCCTCCTCCTCATCTCCATCTCTCAGCCCATCCCCCTCATCTCCATCTCTCAGCCCCTCCTCCTCATCTCCACCTCTCAGCCCCTCCCCCTCATCTCCGTCTCTCAGCCCCTCCCCCTCATCTCCGTCTCTCAGCTCCTCCCCCTCATCTCCATATCTCAGCTCCTCCCCCTCATCTCCATCTCTCAGCCCCTCCCCCTCATCTCCATCTCTCAGCCCTCCCCTCATCTCCATCTCTCAGCTCCTCCCACTCATCTCCACCTCTCAGCTCCTCCCCCTCATCTCCGTCTCTCAGCCCCTCCCCCTCATCTCCATCTCTCAGCTCCTCCCCCTCATCTCCATCTCTCAGCCCCTCCCCCTCATCTCCATCTCTCAGCTCCTCCCCCTCATCTCCATCTCTCAGCTCCTCCCCCTCATCTCCATCTCTCAGCTCCTCCCCCTCATCTCCATCTCTCAGCCCCTCCCCCTCATCTCCATCTCTCAGCTCCTCCCCCTCATCTCCATCTCTCAGCCCCTCCCCCTCATCTCCATCTCTCAGCCCCTCCCCCTCATCTCCATCTCTCAGCTCCTCCCCCTCATCTCCATCTCTCAGCCCCTCCCCCTCATCTCCATCTCTCAGCTCCTCCCCCTCATCTCCATCTCTCAGCTCCTCCCCCTCATCTCCGTCTCTCAGCCCCTCCCCCTCATCTCCATCTCTCAGCTCCTCCCCCTCATCTCCATCTCTCAGCCCCTCCCCCTCATCTCCATCTCTCAGCTCCTCCCCCTCATCTCCATCTCTCAGCTCCCCCCCCTCATCTCCATCTCTCAGCTCCTCCCCCTCATCTCCATCTCTCAGCTCCTCCCCCTCATCTCCATCTCTCAGCCCCTCCCCCTCATCTCCGTCTCTCAGCTCCTCCCCCTCATCTCCATCTCTCAGCCCCTCCCCCTCATCTCCATCTCTCAGCCCCTCCCCCTCATCTCCATCTCTCAGCTCCTCCCCCTCATCTCCATCTCTCAGCTCCCCCCCCTCATCTCCATCTCTCAGCTCCTCCCCCTCATCTCCATCTCTCAGCTCCTCGCCCTCATCTCCATCTCTCAGCTCCTCCCCCTCATCTCCATATCACCGCCCCTCCCCCTCGTACCGCCTCCGTCTTCCTCCCGGCTGTTTAAAGCTCCGCTCACTTTTGTCGCCTCGCCGCTCGCTCGCACGAGGGAATCTCCTCCCCCCGCCCACAGGCCACTGAGTCGTCTCCTCCTCTTCTTCTCTCGCGAGCAGATCGGACGCACGCGCAGATCACCGACGACGAAAGACAGCGGGGGAGAGAGAGATAGGAGGAGGGTGAGAGAGCGAGACACACAGAGAGAGAGAAACACACAGAGAGAGAAACACACAGAGGGAGAGAAACACACACAGAGAGAGAAACACAGAGAGAGTGGCCATGGCTGCGGGAAGCTTCGCTCAGTACAAGCAGCGGCTGGAGCGCGCTCTGCAGGAGAAGAACGTCCTCACCGACTCCCTCGCGTTCCTGGAGGCGCGGACCGGAGTGGCGAGACTCCACCTGGTGACAGGTGAGCGGCCTCGCCACGTGCGTCCTCGACACCACGTGGCGGGTGGCGTTGTTCGTGTCGGTGTGTGGTGTGTGTGGTGGTGTGTTGAGTGTGTGTGGTGGTGTGTGTGTGTGGTGGTGTGTGTGTGGTGGTGTGTGTGTGTGGTGGTGGTGGTGTGTGTGGTGTTGTGTGTGGTGGTGTGTTGTGTGTGTGGTGGTGTTGTGTAACAGCACTTGCCCCTACAATCTGTTAAGGCTATAGGGGGGATCTTTGTGTGGTGGTGTGTTGTGTGTGGTGGTGTGTTGTGTGTGGTGGTGTTGGTGTGCTGTGTGTTGTGTGTGGTGGTGGTGTGTGATTATCTGAACCGGTCCTGGGCCTCCTCCCCCTAAGTAGACTTAGCCTAAAAATGAGTACCCGGTGCAGTGTAAAATCATTGGCACTGGGGAGACAAAGGCGGCCGGGCGTGGTGCTGGCCACCCACCCCCTCGTGTGCCGTTCCGGCCTTCATAGGTGCCACTCGCTAACAGCACTTGCCCCTACAGTCTGTTCGGGCTACACGGGGGATCTTTGTCTTTGTTGAGAGATTTGCGGTCTAAACCGCACGTGGGCGCCGGATGAGGTTTGGGATTCCGAATGTTTGAGATGTTTTTGTTATTGTTTGCAAACTTGAGATTTCATTTCACGTTCAAGATTGGTCGCGAAAACGCACGCGTTTGAACGTAAACTAAGTTTGCTGCTGCTGCTGCTGCAGCAGAATGATGACCCACAGCTCGGGTTTCGGATGGCGTGTTCAGCAGCAGCAGCAGCATCATCATCGTCGTCAGCCACGGTCGATCCGCTGCTGGATGAGGTTAGGTGGCTCGAAGGCACGCCAGCTTGCGGCGGTGGTCAAGGCTGGCATGGTGTGCCAGTCCCATCGGCACGAGGCGATGTCGAACCCGCGCTGTTTGGACAAGAAGGGGCAGTACAGCAAATTCAAATGACTGCCACTTTGCGTCTGCGTAGCTGTCAAAAGCCCTTATCGGTGCCCTACTTTATTGATCACCCCGTGCCCTTATACATCTCAAAGTTAATACTATACACTACACAATACACTATACGCTACACTATACGCTACACTATACACTACACTATACACTACACTATACACTACACTACATACCTGTCAACCCCTTATCAGTGCATACGTTATTACAAATTCAGACCTTATTGGTCACCCCGTGCCCTTATAAATCTCAACGTTCATCCTACAAAGTCCCACCACAAGGGCTAAAGACAAACAAATAGACGACACATTTGTTTTTTGCCCGCATTGAAACTGCTGCTGTTCGCCGCCGTATGGACCTGAAACTCAGTTGCCCTGCACGAGAATTCGGGGCAAACCGGTCTGCGTCTGTGCACCCGTGTCAATGTGACCCTGCTTTGAGTCCCGCGAATGGCAGCGTGGTGAAGTGTGGTCAACCCCCGAGTAGCCGCGACGCCACGCGTTAGGCCATCATCCAGCAGTGGACAGTCGCTTAAAGCGACGTGCACATGTTCCGCTGGGCTCTCGGTCAGGTTGAGATCGGTTGGTGTTGAGAGAACTTTGTTCAGACACACGTCGGGGTCTAGTGGAGGTGATATGTTCATCATCGGCCGTGGTCAATCCACTGCTGGATGAGGCTAACAGCACACCTCGCCTGTGGGTCACGTCATTCGGCGGTGTTCAGAGATGTTAACTCCCTCGCCTGGTATACAGGAGGTCGTGGGTTCAATCCCGACCCTGACGCCTGCTGTATATTTGGAGTTTGCGTCTCTCTCTCTCATCATCATCACGGTGGCTAGGAGATGTTAACTACCTCGCCTGGTGTACAGGAGGTTGTGGGTTCGATCCCGACCCTGACGCCTGCTGTATATTTGGAGTTTGCGTTTCTCTCTCTCATCATCATCACGGTGGCTAGGAGATGTTCACAACCTCGCCTGGTATACAGGAGGTCGTGGGTTCGATCCCGACCCTGACGCCTGCTGCTGTATATTTGGAGTTTGCGTCTCTCTCTCTCTCATCATCATCACGGTGGCTAGGAGATGTTAACTACCTCGCCTGGTGTACAGGAGGTTGTGGGTTCGATCCCGACCCTGACGCCTGCTGTATATTTGGAGTTTGCGTTTCTCTCTCTCATCATCATCACGGTGGCTAGGAGATGTTCACAACCTCGCCTGGTATACAGGAGGTCGTGGGTTCGATCCCGACCCTGACGCCTGCTGCTGTATATTTGGAGTTTGCGTCTCTCTCTCTCTCATCATCATCACGGTGGCTAGGAGATGTTAACTACCTCGCCTGGTACACAGGAGGTCGTGGGTTCGATCCCGACCCTGACGCCTGCTGTATATTTGGAGTTTGCGTCTCTCTCTCTCTCATCATCAGCACGGTGGCTAGGAGATGTTAACTACCTCGCCTGGTACACAGGAGGTCGTGGGTTCGATCCCGACCCTGACGCCTGCTGCTGTATATTTGGAGTTTGCGTCTCTCTCTCTCCCCGTGGTCGCGTGGCTTTTTCTCCGGGTCCTCCGCTTTTCCCTCCACATTTCGAGAGTGCTGTATTTGGCTGCACTACACTTCCACCTGATAAGCCACTTGGTTGAGCTATCATTCGTGACAGCCAGGTCGCGTCTGAAAAAGAGCCGCATAGCTCGGTGGGCCTTAACAGGTAACAGATGAATAGATCTAGTTTAGGTTTAGTTCAATGACACCTGGGCTGTCTGCGGGTGAAAGTCTGCCCCCCTTTCACCCTGCCCCCCCCCCCCCCGTCGTGCTGTGTTGGCAAGCCTTGAGCAGATTGACACCTGGGCTGTGTGCAGATCCCGAGCTGGGCTGGTTCTATGTACGTCTCCTTTCCTCACCAAATCATCAGGTGGTGTTCAGTTTCACCCGGATCGTCAGCTGCCTGCAAGGGCGAGGGCTCGTTTCAAACGTGGTTTGTTTGCATAAAATATGACCCACGTTGGGTTCCCTACAGTAACTATTTGCATAGATTAATGAGTCGTGAATGCCCACAGCTCCAGATGCTTCACATTTGTTGCTATTCCTCATGCTCCATAGCGTGTTTAAAACGCGCTTGTTGAGTCTTTGGTCGCTTGATATTTCCACGTGGTGATGATGGTGATGATGATAAGCCACTTTGTTGAGCTGTCATTTGTGGCCAGTGGGGCCTTACCTGGTAAAATCAAAACGGTGTTGTTCATAGCATGCACTGTACATTGACCTACGTTGGCTTGCGGTTATTTTGTCAATCCGATGCTGGATGAGGGCCTCATCCGGCCCGTGATTGACACATCCTTCACCGCACCTAAAAATGGGTTCCATTTTTTGTCGTCGCTTATAATTGGAAAACTCGAAATGAACATCCAGGCATTGAGAACAATTCATAACATGGTGTAGTGACTGACTCGGAGACACTAGGAGGAGGAGGCACTCGATTATCAGCCTTCACAGCTCACAAGAGGTAGGACAGCGGGCAGACCGCCTGACTGACGATGCCGAGCAGGCGAAGACGCAGACGAAGACTCCAGCAGCACAACGAGGGGATCCCACTCCAGGCGACAGCCCCGAGCTCCCCCTCGGGGCCTCCTTTTATCCTCCCGGCGTTATCTTGCTCCGCCCCGGCCACCCCCACACCCCCTCTTCTAGCACCATCTGTGACCTTTGCCCTGCATCCCTCTCTGGCTTGTCACGTGACCTGCTGTCAGACAGGGCTGCTGCAACCGCAGATCCCCTTCTCTGCCAGCAACCAGCGCTCTGCTACGTAGTGACCCATTCCATGTCACTACACACACTGGCGGAGACAGTGGGGGTGGGGTGGCACGTGCCCCCCCAATGATCCGATCGAAATCCCTAATTTCGTTCGCATCATTGGGGTTTTTTAGTAATAAATTGGCATTTTGCGACCGCAACTGCCACTGTGTAGCATATTAGTATGTGCCAGGGACTCGATGAGATGATATGACAATAGTCTGTGTCTATAATTGTTTATTTCAGTTTTTTCAGTTTCATTTATTTGGTATAGCCATGTGAGCCATTCGGCTCTTGAATCGGGTGCAACCGCAACAAACAAAAAAACAAAAACATGAACAAGAAAACATCTTAAAGTGACTAAGTGCAAACAGAAAATCCAAGAAAAGACAGCAAAATATTGCAGAAAAACACCGTACACCAACACTGTGTGCAATAATCCCAGTGGGATGCAAGTCAAACAACAACAACCACAAGACAACTTAGATTAAAGCCATCAGTCTAACGCCGTACTACAACAAACAAACATGGCCAAACCAAAAAACTTTTCGAAATCACCAAAATAAATCCATAAAAGCAATGTAACAGTGATCATAGGATATGTGACCGAAATTTAACAATAAACGACATAAACAACATGTACCACCAAACCCTGTAGCCATAGCTGGCAATAAGTAACGGCAAAGCAGTTAAGTGGCTCACAGAATTGTGCACAGTTGCGTATACAGTACACGACTTCCCTGAAGGCATTCACCCTCAGCGAGCGCGATGCCAATCACACCACGCGGTTCGAATTCGACCCTCGATCGATGGCTGCGCCATCGCTGCACACGCGTCGAATAAGAAGCACTTACTTACTCATCATATAGGTTTTTGGGTGAGATCGCGTTATCTATAAATGTGTCGTAACCCTCCACCACCCGACACGGCCAATCAGTAAAACATGTGTCACGTTTTCAAAGGACAAAATCATTCACTTCTTTAGCCCACCGGTGTGCTGAAGAGAGAATCAACAGCATTATAAAATGTGAGTAGTACGACGTTTCGCTGATAATTGCAATCAGCTTCATCGGGCAAGTATGGTGAAGCTCTCCTGTTTCTTCCGGTCTTAAATAGAGCAGCATCAGGGTGACGTCATCATTTACTTACTGACCACTCTATCATTTTTCATTGCTGGAGGGGTGCCCCCCTCTACCTGAAAATCCTGGCTCCGCCATTGACTACACACGTAACGCACTTGACATTTCCAGTACCACTGCCATAGTCTAAATGCCATGTGTTTGGCAGTATTTTTAGCATGTTTTATCCCATCGCGCACGTAGTACATTATTTAATTCGAGAAAGCGTGGCATTAAAGGAAACGCGCGCCGCTTGAAGAACGACGACCAAAACCGCCGGGTCAGGACGCGTCACGGGCCGGATGCGACGATGTCCCGAGGTCAAGAATAGTGGCGGAGTGGCGGCGACAGAACGGGACGCGTCCGAGGGCGCGTCCACCGGGGAGACGGAGCGACGAAATCGGCCCGTGCGCCGTCGCCCGGGCGGAATGTCGCACGGCAGATTTGCGCGAGAGAGAGATGGCCGGCGGCTGGCCGAGCTCATCGCCCAGCGGCGGGCAGACCGTGGCCGACGGTGATGGACCATTTCTGAGCCGCAGACGTGCGTTTACGCACGCACGTATGTTCGCGCGTTTACGCACGCACGTACGTACGCTTACGCACGTACGTGCGCGCGTTTACGCACGTACGTACGCGCGTTCACGGTACTCGTGGCAGTGCAGTGTTTTCTCCCGTAACGCGTTGTTTTCACGACGCGGATTTGATATAACGCGATGAATGTGATGGGGGACGCGGATGCATATTGTATTTGACGTGATCGAGCGAACGGAACTCCGTCGCCCGAGGTAGGATTAAGCGGTCGTGCGGCTGCCTCGGCGTAGCGTCACACGGGACGGGATCCTGCCGGATGCTTCTAGACGCTACCCCCACGCGCCTCGGACTTTGTCCGGCCTGCGTGTGCGTCTCACGTGTCATCGCGCACTGTGCGTCGTCAGCTGTGTTATCTATCGTTTATTGTAACGCGAATTATATATCCATCACGAGGTGTTCTTGAGGAACGCAACTACCGCCGCGTTATATGAGAACGGGAATGTACCGTGGATATGAATTTGTGGGTCGCTGGCAGGGGTTGGCTATTTTTACGTCCGAGGTTGCTCGAGCCACGCTTGACACCGCTTGTCGGGCAACATTGCTCGGGTAGCAGCGATGGTGAAATTTTACCGTCGGTAAAACGACACCGCCGCGGAGAAGAATTTCGCAAGCTGGTCACTTCGTTGTGCCCACGACGATTTGCTGAGCGTGCTTCTCGTCAGATCTCTTGAAGCGAAGCGATTTTTTGAGCCTGGGATAATACTAAGAGTGGGCCGCCGCCATGTCTACCAGGTGCTATAGGCTGTTGCAGGGCCAGTGCGGTAAAAATCCTCCGTGGCACCCGCGTGCAATTTACGCCCCCACGTCTTATGCCGACTGCCTTTTGCCGATGTAATTGCAAGCATGCGCCCACTCGACGCTTCTCCGCACAGCTTTTGGGGTTTTGTATTCCGCTTCGTTCTGTCTGACGCGTCGTCGGATGGAGAGGGAAGAGAACCCACACGCACGAGACAAGGTGGTGTGCAGGGCATTCTTTCAAGTGTGTTTACAGTAAACGTCCCGCCAAGGCCGCTTTAAACTAATTTTATTTTGAAACATTTATTTATATTTTTACTAGGTAAGGCCCACTGAGCTATTGATCTCTTTTTCAGAAGCGACCTGGTCATCGCATGATTGCTGAACAAAGTGGCTCATCACCCGGAAATTTGTAACCAAATTAGTCTGAACGCGTGATCTTGATTCTAAATGTGGAGGGGAAAAACCGGAGGGACCGGAGAAAATACCACGCGACCACGGGGAGAGAGAGACACCGCAAACTCGAAATGTACAGCAGGCATCGTAAGGGTCTGGATCGAGCCCACGACCTCCTGTGTACCAGGCGAGGTAGTTAACATCTCCTAGCCACCGTGATGATGATGAGAGAGAGAGAGAGACACCCAAACTCTAAATATACAGCAGCAGGCGTCAGGGTCGGGATGGAACTCACGACTTCCTGTATACCAGGCGAGGTAGTCAACATCTCCTAGCCACTGTGGCGCCCTAAGACGTTGTGACCTTGCGGAATGAAAGTCTGCCGGCAACACGGGATTAGTCAGTGGGTTCACAGTTGGGGGGTGGGGGGGATTGGGGTGGCTGGGATCTCACGCTTATCCTTGATCCGTGTTGAGCCAGCTCATCATGCCCGCGAGAAAAGCCGGCCCACCCTCACGGCGTCCGCAGCCGAGTTTTTTCGAGACGTGCGAGCATCCGCTGGCAAGAGACCACTTCGGCTCTTTGGTCCGAGGGCCAGAGCCGATGTTTGGATCGCCCAAGGCAGCAACGCTTCCATCGAGCGCCGATTTGAACAAGGCCCGCGAGCACGCATCGACCCATAGCCCGCTCGCCTCGGGCGGTTATCGCACGTGGTTTTCGCGGTCATTTGCCACGCAGAGAAATTGGGAACAACCCACGCTATTTCGCATGACAAGTGAAATATCAGGTCTGTGTGTTTTTGACTTTTAGGGGTCGGAGTGCTGGTTTCAGCCACCTGTTGATGAAACTTGATTCCCAAGTGTACAGTGGTGAGGTAGCGGTCACAGTCCAGCCTCCAATGTGTCTGTCGTTTCACTTGGTGGTGTCTGACGTTCCGCTCCACGTGCTGGGAGCTTCTTCAGGAAATGCAGCCGCGATTGCAACAAAGCTACCCGCCGGCAAAGAGAGAGAGAGGGGGAAGTGTGAGTCTTCGGTCTGACGGGGTGCACAGCAGATCCCGCTGGGTTTGAGCTTCCACGAAACTCATGGTGCACCCTGAACCGCATCCACTGCGCAGACCATGGCAGTCGATGCGGGGACACCCTGATGCACAAATGTAACATTGCAGACAAACTCCCCAGTAGTGGTGTCCGACTGTGGTCATCCAGAAGAAGTTGGTACAGCGTACAACGACGCGACGCCCGATCCACAAATGTGAAGGAGACATCGCGGGCGATGGTGCAGTCCGCTGCTCCCGACGCGCTCGTTGTCTGGCTCGACCACCTGGATTGTGAAACTGTAGTTTGTCGTACGAAAGGAGGCACAGCGTCCGTCACTAAGCTGCCATGCACCGCCGCTTCAAAATGATCTGACCCACGACCGCCACGAGGTACAGTCGGCTGTTTTCTCTTTTTGTCAAAAGAGAAACAAAAAGCCCGCAGGTTGTAACCGGCGTCACGCTTGCGTGAGCAGACCAAGCAAAAGCTTCGTACCCCCCAGGTGGCTCAAGGGGTCCGTGTTCAGCGGGGGCTCCCACCCCCCCCCACCCAAAGCTCCCCCCGCCGACCCTGCCGGGGGCTGGCTCGCGTGTAAGCAGCAACGCCGCACGTTCAGACCGCGTGCCACCCACTGTCCCCGCGCGGGTGAATGTTTAATTTTTGCCGTCGTTGCCGCGGGGTTCAAAGGTCTCCCTCGCGATGGGTGTCGTTGCCACGACCGCTCGCCCCACGACCCCACGGCTACGTTTGAAAAAGTCTCGTGACACCCATCGCGGTCGACCGAGCCCGTGCTATTTCTATTTCTATTTTCATAACAACACCAACAACACCAACAACAAAAACATTGGCAATAATAATGGTGATGATGATGGCGTTTGTTTGGGGACGCCTCACTGGCCCTTCGGGGTTATCATTCGCGAGGATCCCGCTGTGGGATTTTTTTTGTCTCTTTTTGTAAAAGTGTGCGACGAGACCGGAGTGCCCAGAGAAAACCATAGAAAGGTGGTGGTGGAGGGGGGGGTGGTGGAGGGGGGGTGGTGGGTGGGTTGGAGTGGTGGGTGGGTTGGAGTGGTGGGTGGGTTGGAGTGGTGGGTGGGTTGGAGGGGTGGGTGGGTGGGTGGGTTGGAGTGGTGGGTGGGTGGGTGGGTTGGAGTGGTGGGTGGGTGGGTGGGTTGGAGTGGTGGGTGGGTGGGTGGGTTGGAGTGGTGGGTGGGTGGGTGGGTTGGAGTGGTGGGTGGGTGGGTGGGTTGGAGTGGTGGGTGGGTGGGTGGGTTGGAGTGGTGGGTGGGTGGGTGGGTTGGAGTGGTGGGTGGGTGGGTGGGTGGGTTGGAGTGGTGGGTGGGTGGGTGGGTGGGTTGGAGTGGTGGGTGGGTGGGTGGGTGGGTTGGAGTGGTGGGTGGGTGGGTGGGTGGGTTGGAGTGGTGGGTGGGTGGGTGGGTGGGTTGGAGTGGTGGGTGGGTGGGTGGGTGGGTTGGAGTGGTGGGTGGGTGGGTGGGTGGGTTGGAGTGGTGGGTGGGTGGGTGGGTGGGTTGGAGTGGTGGGTGGGTGGGTGGGTTGGAGTGGTGGGTGGGTGGGTGGGTGGGTGGGTTGGAGTGGTGGGTGGGTGGGTGGGTTGGAGTGGTGGGTGGGTGGGTGGGTGGGTTGGAGTGGTGGGTGGGTGGGTGGGTGGGTTGGAGTGGTGGGTGGGTGGGTGGGTTGGAGTGGTGGGTGGGTGGGTGGGTGGGTTGGAGTGGTGGGTGGGTGGGTGGGTGGGTTGGAGTGGTGGGTGGGTGGGTGGGTTGGAGTGGTGGGTGGGTGGGTGGGTTGTGGTGGGTGGGTGGGTTGGAGTGGTGGGTGGGTGGGTGGGTGGGTTGGAGTGGTGGGTGGGTGGGTGGGTGGGTTGGAGTGGTGGGTGGGTGGGTGGGTTGGAGTGGTGGGTGGGTGGGTGGGTGGGTTGGAGTGGTGGGTGGGTGGGTGGGTGGGTTGGAGTGGTGGGTGGGTGGGTGGGTGGGTTGGAGTGGTGGGTGGGTGGGTGGGTTGGAGTGGGTGGGTGGGTGGGTGGGTTGGAGTGGGTGGGTGGGTGGGTGGGTTGGAGGGGTGGGTGGGTGGGTTGGAGTGGTGGGGTGGGTGGGTGGGTTGGAGTGGTGGGTGGGTGGGTGGGTTGGAGTGGTGGGTGGGTGGGTGGGTGGGTTGGAGTGGTGGGTGGGTGGGTTGGAGTGGTGGGTGGGTGGGTTGGAGTGGTGGGTGGGTGGGTGGGTGGGTGGGTTGGAGTGGTGGGTGGGTGGGTTGGAGTGGTGGGTGGGTGGGTTGGAGTGGTGGGTGGGTGGGTGGGTGGGTGGGTTGGAGTGGTGGGTGGGTGGGTGGGTTGGAGTGGTGGGTGGGTGGGTGGGTGGGTTGGAGTGGTGGGTGGGTGGGTGGGTGGGTTGGAGTGGTGGGTGGGTGGGTGGGTGGGTGGGTTGGAGTGGTGGGTGGGTGGGTGGGTGGGTTGGAGTGGTGGGTGGGTGGGTGGGTGGGTTGGAGTGGTGGGTTTTGGAGTGGTGGGTGGGTGGGTGGGTTGGAGTGGTGGGTGGGTGGGTTGGAGTGGTGGGTGGGTGGGTTGGAGTGGTGGGTGGGTGGGTTGGAGTGGTGGGTGGGTGGGTGGGTGGGAGTGGTGGGTGGGTGGGTGGGTGGGTGGGTGGGTTGGAGTGGTGGGTGGGTGGGTGGGTTGGAGTGGTGGGTGGGTGGGTTGGAGTGGTGGGTGGGTGGGTGGGTGGGTTGGAGTGGTGGGTGGGTGGGTGGGTGGGTTGGAGTGGTGGGTGGGTGGGTGGGTGGGTTGGAGTGGTGGGTGGGTGGGTGGGTTGGAGTGGTGGGTGGGTGGGTGGGTGGGTTGGAGTGGTGGGTGGGTGGGTGGGTTGGAGTGGTTTCCCGCTGTGAACTTTGACCTCTAGACTTCAGTGGCTAACAGCGCCCAGCATCCGTGACGAGCCAGTCTTGCCCTCCTCTCCCGCCTCATTGGTCAGCACGCATCGACCAGCACGGTGAAGTATGGCCAAGAAATCCCAAGTGGCCGACATGTTGTGGGGAGGCCTCTTCATCCATTGGTAGATTGACATGAGGCAGAATAGATTTTAACCCCCACAAAGTCCACACTACAATGGCTTCGTGAACCCGCTTGCGCATGCCACCGCCACCTCCTGGCCCAAAACCTTTGCTCGGCATCCCACGCGGGCGGATTCGGGAGCTTCGCGGATCTCTGCGCGACCCGCCAACCCCGGCCTCCGAAAGCCGCCGCATCTCGAGATAGCGGCCGCTTGCACGACGAGTGGCAGCCACTTCCTCCGAACCCCCCTTCCCCTTCGCGTCGCCGTAGCCCGCGGTTACGCCGTCCCTTTAAAAAAATCTTTCATCTCCACGAGCCCGCTGGCCACGTGAGCTGTTTAGCGTGAAGCAACGTGGGTTATGCAAGCGGGTTGTGCGTCCTTCCGCCCCCCCCCCATAACCCACCAACCCACAGCCCTTACAATAAAGGGCTGCGTTAAGCCTGCTTGCTGCTGCTGCTAGTCAGGCAGATCGGTTTGCACTGTACGGGTTTTGCCGAATCAGCAGTCTGGTTTTTGCCGAAATCTGCAGTCTGCGCCGCAGCGGCGGTGGTTTTTGGGATGTGGATTCTCACGCGCAAGTCAACAGTGCTCTGTGGTTCTCGCGCGGCGCTTCTGAGCCTCGCACAGAGAGCCCGTGGACTTGCGTAGATTCTGCGATGGCCGTACACCCACCTCCGCCAATTAGTAATGTGTGTGTCACGTGCAAGGTTCGCTACTACTTTTGCATACCGGTTGTGTGTGAGAGCAACGCCACGGTAGCTAGATGTTAACTACCTCGCCTGGTATACAGGGGGTCGTCGGTTCGATCTCGACCCTTACGCCTGCTGGATATTTGGAGTTTGCATGTTTCTCTCTCCGTGGTCATGTGGATGTTTCTCCGGGTCCTCTGGTTTTTCCCCCTCCACCTTTAGAAACATGCATTTAAAGTATGTGGCTGCTATGAATGTCCACGTGATAAGCGACTTCGTCGAGCTATCATTTGTGTCCAGGTCGCTTATGGAAAGGCCGATATAGCTCTGTGGGCCATACCTCGTAAAATAAAAAGTAGTCTTTAGCTTAATGTTGAGGGTCGGAATCTCATGTTCACACCATGTGGTTGTCATACCCCCTCCTCGCATGCAGTGCATCTTGAGGCTGAGAGAATCGCCTCCGAACGAAAGTGATTGCAGACCAACCAAGACCTTCAATCGCGATACGCCCTGGGCAACATACACCGGGCACAAGAATACAGGAGGCGTTAATTCACGATGTGCCTTTTCGGGTTCCAGGAAGTCTGAATGTTCTGACTTCCCAGATCTCGTCCTCACGAGGCTTGTCACGGTGCCAAGTAATTTGTCACGTGTCCCAACTGCCGCTAGGTCTGGCTGTGAGAATTCTCCCTCGACTCGATCGGCTGAGCGGGCCGGAACGATCACCATCGCCGCGTTGTTTCATTCGCTTGGCCGTGTCGGGTGGTGGAGGGTTCGGCGAGAGAGATGCGCGCAAACTTCACACATGCAGGTGTCAGGGTCCGGATCGAACCCACGACCTCCTGCGTAGTCCCCCCTTCTCGCCCTACCACCCAGGAAATCTCCGGTGGTGGTGGTGGCGGTGGTGGTGGTGGTGGCGGCGGTGCTGGTGGTGGTGGTGGTGGCGGTGGTGGCGGTGGTGGTGGTGGCGGTGGCGGTGGCGGTGGTGGCGGTGGCGGTGGTGGCGGTGGTGGTGGTGGCGGTGGCGGTGGCGGTGGTGGCGGTGGCGGTGGCGGTGGCGGGTGGCGGCGGTGGCGGTGGCGGTGGTGGTGGTGGCTGCGTGTCTAACCACCGCCGTGCGTGTCTCTCCACAGGCTTCGCTGCCCTCATCGCGATGTACCTCGCCGTCGGCTACGGAGCGTCGCTGCTGTGCAACCTCGTGGGCTTCTGCTACCCGGCCTACCGCTCGTGAGTCCGCACGGTCGCACGCAGCGCTACCCACAGAGCCACCCGCAGCGCCACCCACAGAGCCGCACACAGCGCTACCCACAGAGCCACCCGCAGCGCCACCCGCAGCGCCACCCGCAGCGCCACCCACAGAGCCGCAAACAGCGCTACCCACAGAGCCACCCGCAGCGCCACCCGCAGCGCCACCCGCAGCGCCACCCACAGAGCCGCACACAGCGCTACCCACAGAGCCACCCGCAGCGCCACCCGCAGCGCCACCCGCAGCGCCACCCACAGAGCCACCCACAGAGCCGCCCACAGAGCCGCCCACAGCGTCGCCCACAGCGCCGCCCACAGCGCCGCCCACAGCGCCGCCCACAGCGCCACCCACAGCGCCACCCACAGCGCCGCCCACAGAGCCGCCCACAGCGCCGCCCACAGCGTCGCCCACAGCGCCGCCCACAGCGTCGCCCACAGCGCCGCCCACAGCGCCGCCCACAGCGCCGCCCACAGCGCCGCCCACAGCGCCGCCCACAGCGCCGCCCACAGCGCCACCCACAGCGCCATCGTGGGGCCGCGATCAGTCCGCGCGCAGTGGGGGGGCCGCTCTCCATAGTGTCCAACAAACGCGCACGCAAGGTGCGGATGGTTATTCTGTTTAACGCGAAGGCTTTCGCACTCACTGTGGCATTCGCCTGATGATGCTGGTTGTAATCACCAGCCAAACATCGTAATTTTACCAGGTAAGGCCCACTGAGCGATAAAGATGTTTTTTCAGAAGCAATCTGGCCACAAACGATAGCTCCATGAAATGGCTCATCTGCATGGGGAGAGAGACACGCAATCGCCAAATTTCCAGGCGTCAGGGTCTGGATCGAACCCACGACTTCCTGCCGCCGTGGGGTTTGCTCTCCACCACACAACCCCAGTGAGCCAAGGTGCTAATTAGCACCTGATGTTCACAAAACAAACTAATTGGCGGAGGTGTGTGTACGACACATCACTGCCAACCCATACAGTTCACCCCGTGTTCTTGTACAGCGAAGTAGAATTTTCAGGTCCATACGGCGTTTCAATACGGGCACAAAGGAAAATAATGTCTGTTTGTGTTTATCCCTTGTGATGGGACTTTGTGGGATGAACGTTGAGATATATAAGGGCACGGGGTGACCGATAAGGTCTGAATTGGTCTGTAATCAGGCAGGGCACTGATAAGGGCTTGACAGTGATGACGACACATTTACATTCACACGACCTAAGCCAAAAAAACTCCTACCGTGAACACAGATTCTGCCGCTCATGAGATGTGCATCGAGTTGCGTGTGTACAAATGTAATATCCATAATACTCAATACAGATCGCGTCAATATACAAATGTGTCATTAAACCAGCCAGCACCCGATACAGGCAACTAGTAAGGGTTGTCAATTAAGAAGAACGTGGCCAATTCGTCACTAGTACAGCACTAACCGGTGTGTTGGAGAGCCAAGCCACAACATCTCGTTCCTTAAATAGAGGGGTAGGTGTGACGGCGTCACTTGTGAGCCCTTCTTGAGCAAAGTCGGGACGGGGGGGGGGGATTAATGAATGCATACAAATGACAACGGCTATCCATTATGGATGATATCGGCCCTCGCGAAAGCCTACGCGTTAAACAAACGTCACATTTTCACATTTCGTGAAGAGCCGCGTGCACAAACGCCACCCCGAGGCCGTGGTGGTCGCGAGCGGACGCGCGGCTGGGGACGAGACGGGCGGTGTGTGGACGCCGGCGCTCAGGGGGTGGGAATGAATGAATACAACAACAACAACAACAAACAAGTAAACCCGTAAAAACAAAGTTTTTCACTATAAATCCTTTATATGCGTGGCGGCAAGAGTCTTCTCGTCCTCTGGCTTGAGATGGATGCAATCTACGGGTCAGATGATTGTCTGCCAGTATTAAGCAATTGGTAATTAAATATTTAATTTGTTTTCCCTAAACAGTGTAAAATTTTGGAAAAAAAATTTCACGAAAATTAATTGTCACACACAACGAGTCTGTGTGGAAAATGTCAGCTCGATTGGATCACGGGAAGTGGGTTAAAAAACGAGCGAAATATTTGCACGGTCCTAAGCAAGCAAGTGAACTTAATATAAAGGATTTAAAAATATATTCGCCTGTGGAGGACGCGGGGATCGATCCCGCGACCTTTGGCATGGGAAGCGAGGGCGCTACCAACTGCGCTACTCCGCCACGGCCTGTGGAAGGGTTACGCTCTGGGCTCTTATACTGTGACGTTCAGCCAAAGCCAAGAATGAGTTATATTTGAATATATGTAAAATAATTTTTTTTTGCCTAAAAAGTGTTAAATTTTGGGAATTTTTTTTCACGAACATTAATTGTCTGTCACAACGAGTCTGTGTGCAAAATGTCAGCTCGATTGGATCACGGGAAGTGGGTTAAAAAACGACCGAAAGATTTGCACGGTCGTAAGCAAGCAAGCACGCAGGCAAGCACGCAAGCAAGCAAGCAAGCATGCGAACTTAATATAAAGGATTTAAAAATAGAACGTGATGACGCGTCCTTTTGAAGAGGAAGTCTGTGTCTTCGTACGGGGGAGCTGGTGGGGTAGGTGGGTCGATTGTGGCCCCCTGGATCGGTGACAATCCGTTGAATTGCAGAGAGATGGACATTTCGTGCAATGTTCATGCGGGGGGGGGGTTGAATCTCTGCATGGAGTGAATCATTGTTGAAGTCTCGCGGAGTGCTGCTTATTTTTGTCGGCTACAATGAATTCGTGGTTTTTGGCCGGAGATTTGATTTTGGCAGTCTTCCAAACAGCGAGACGTGATGAAGCCACTGAAGCGATGCGCACTTTTTAACTCGAAGTTGAAAACGCATCTCTGTAGAACTGCTTTCTGTGTTTAGTTTGTTGTCCTTCCCCCGCGCCTCCGATTAGCACGGTTGGCTACGTACGGTGCGAAAGAAGTTTAACATACATACACTACGATACACACTATACAATAGACTACATCCTACACTATACACTACGATACACATTACACAATACACTGCATACTACACTATACACGACGCTACACACTACACTGTACACTACTATACACTACACACCACTACACTAAAGTTGAAACTCATTTATTTAGAGCCTGATTTTTGTGTTTAATTTGTGGTCCTTCGCCCCCCCCCCGCGCACCTCCGATCAGCCACGGTTGGCTCACAACGTGCGGCGTGGGAACACGTTGAACGCACGTGCACACGCACGCACGCACGTGCGCACGCACGCACGCACGTGCATGCCACGCACGCGCATGCCACGCACGTGCATGCCACGCACGTGCATGCCACGCACGCACGTGCATGCCACGCACGCGCATGCCACGCACGTGCATGCCACGCACGTGCATGCCACGCACGCACGTGCGTGGCATGCGGAACGGTGCTCATCGGCGAAGGGGAACGGCCGGGGGGAACTGTTGGGTTGTGTTTCGATCGAAAGCTTTCGTGACTGCAGGGATTCATGGTCTTGGTTCTTTCGGTAAAGTCACGTGGAAGGGAAGTAATACAAATAAAACGTAATTTTATTTAATGATATTTTATTTGTATTATTTTACTATTTCCCTTCTACGTGACTTAACCGAAAGAACCAAGAATAAGTGGTGCTGACAGATGGGCCGGTCTACCACCCAACTGGGAATGACTGGGCAGAACAAAGGCAAAGATCCCCCCCCCCCATGTAGCCTTAACAGACTGTAGGGGCAAGTGCTGTTAGCGAGCACCTCCGAAGGCACACGAAGGGGGTGTGTGGCCAACACCACGCCCGGCCGCCTTTGCCTCCCCAGTGGCGATGTTTACACACCGCACCAGGTACGCATTTGAGGCTGAGTCGACCTAGGGGGTAGGTCCAGGACTGGTTGCGATAATCGTTTCACCGGTGGTGGCCGTGAGCGGGAATCCAACTCTGGTTGCCAGGTTCGTAGCGCGGCGCGCCAACCGCCACACATCGGCAGATTATTTTAGGATTTTAAAGTCTGCGTCGTCGTCGTCGTCGTCATCACGATCCATTGGGGCAGATTGCCCGTAGGTGTCCACCGCACACACTTGGTCGTTCCCTTCCCACTCGTCACACCGACCACCGCTGCTCATTCCAATTGAATTTCCAGAACATTGTCAATCCGCTGTTGGTCGAAGGCCGCCCCCTCCTACCCCCCGCCCCCACCGTCAACGGCGTCGTGTCGCGCGGGGCGTTGTTTGTTGTCCACAACTTGGGCACGCTGAGCCCCGGTGCGGGTTGGTGGAGGCGGCGGGACGGGGAGCGCGAGTGTCGCTCGTCATCGCCGTTGCTGGCGACGGCCGGGTGCAATTTGCGCGCGCCAATTTGCGCGGTCACGTGCACAGTTTTTCCCCGGAGCGACGGAGCACCCTCATTACGGAGGCAGCGCTCCCCCACGCCTGGACAAGTTTGCCGACGACGGAGAGGGGGCTTTCGCTGCCGGAAGCAACGTGGCCTCGTTCCCTACCGCGAGATCCTGACCGCGTCCGTCCCGGTGCTCACCGAGCCGCATTGGCCTCCTGTTTGCCAAGAACGAATGCGGTTGTCATGGGGTCGCGCTCGTTACGCACGCCAGGAGCGTGCCACAAAAGAACCCGCGACTCATCTTGTCAAGGAGGCGTAGACCTTCACGCAAACTCCGGTCGTCCCCCGCAGCAACGGCCTTTGGCTAACCATCGAACAAAGGCGCGGCGCTTTCAGTTGCCGCTTTTGCGGCCGTCTGGAACGCTCTTCTTTCCGATATTACAAAGCCACTGCATCTAGATGGACAAACTCATTTCTTTGCGGCTGCTGTTTGTGTTTAGTTTTCTTGTCCTTCCCCCGCACATCAGATGAGCACAGTTGGCAACGTACGGTGTGAAAGAAGTTCGGCATACTTGCCTGTGGCATTCAAAAAAATCATTCCGCGTGCGAGGATCGGCAGGGTTGGACAATGCACGCGGCGGCAGTGCCCCCCGCGGGTTCTTTGATACGCCGTGCATCTCTCGCAAGAATACAAAGAAAACGTTTTGTACGCTAAGAGAGAGCCCGCAGGGCTTTATCAGGGAGCCAATAGGCGTCTTATTCGAGAGGGCCGGGGAAATATTGGGTTTGCACACACGCTACCAACCACCCCTGCCAAGCCATAACCACAGCGGCGCGGTTAACCCTGATGCTTCCACACACACTACCAACCACCCCTGCCACACCATAGCCACAGCGGCACGGTTAACCCTCACACTTTTACACACGCGGAGAACCCGGAGAAAAATCCACGCAACCACGGGGAGAGAGAGACGCAAACTCCAAACATACAGCAGGCGTCAGGGTTAGGATCAAACCCACAACCTCCTCCGTACCAGGCGAGGTGGTTAACATCTTGCCACTGCCCCACCCCAGTTTCTCTCTGTATGAAGGTGTTGTTGGATGATTGATGAGTACTTACCCGTGCGAGGTAACCGGAGCGCCCGGCAAAAACCCAGGCGTGCGAGGGGGAAACACTCTATCCCCATACAGGGATTCCGCTACTTACGAATGAGTTAGGTTCCAGAGGTCTGTTCGTAAGTCGATTTGTTCGTAAGTCCAACTTTACTGCTGTCGATTCCAAACGTGTTGTACGGCATGTACACTTAACACGGGGAATGGCTTTAAAAGTTGTATAATCTCCTGTAGATGTAGATGCCACTGGCTCTTCACGTTCTGCAGATGTAGATGCCACTGGTTCTTCACGTTCTGCAGATGTAGATGCCACTGGTTCTTCACGTTCTGTAGATGTAGATGCCACTGGTTCTTCACGTTCTGTAGATGTAGATGCCACTGGTTCTTCACGTTCTGTAGATGTAGATGCCACTGGTTCTTCACGTTCTGCAGATGTAGATGCCACTGGTTCTTCACATTCTGCAGATGTATATGCCGCTGGTTCTTTACATTCTGCAGATGTAGATGCCACTAGTTCTTCACGTTCTGTAGATGACACTGGTTCTTCACGTTCTGTAGATGACACTGGTTCTTCACA
This sequence comes from Lampetra planeri, assembly GCF_965212315.1. Taxonomy (NCBI): domain Eukaryota; kingdom Metazoa; phylum Chordata; class Hyperoartia; order Petromyzontiformes; family Petromyzontidae; genus Lampetra; species Lampetra planeri. Next base: position 8,000,428 of record NC_136159.1, read on the forward strand.
TTCTGCAGATGCCACTGGTTCTTCATGTTCTGTAGATGTAGATGGCACTGGTTCTTCACGTTCTGCAGATGTTGATGCCACCACCGCCATCTATTGCGCGGCAGTTGAACTTACGACTCTCGGTCCGGAAAGGCAACCTGGACGTTACGGACAGGTTTGTTCGTGTCTCTGAATGTTTGTAAGTCGAGAGGAGACGTGGGACACGTGGAGTTGGTGCTGTGGCGCCTCCTCCTGGCGAGCCAGGGGGCTCGCGGCGTCTAGCAACATTCACACGGCGACCCACCAACCCTGGCGGCTGCCTGCACGGAGCTGCTGGATGGCGGGCGCGTGCGTGGGGGGGAGCGGGGGGTTATGATGATGTTACCCCAAGCGTGGGGGGTGGGTCGTGTGAGGACGTGACCCCGTGTGTGGGGGGAGGGGGTGGGTCGTGTGAGGACGTGACCCTGTGCGTGGCTCCCGCAGGATCGCGGCAATCGAGAGCTCCAGCAAGGAGGACGACACCAAGTGGCTCACCTACTGGGTGGTCTACGGACTCTTCTGCGTCGGGGAGTTCTTCTCCGACCTCGTCCTCTACTGGTTCCCCTTTTACTACTTCTTCAAGGTGACCGCCGCGGATTTTGTCCCCGCCGAACGGCGCCTGTGGCATGCGCCGTCATGACCTGCGCTCCTTGACCTGCGCTCCTTGACCTGCGCTCCTTGACCTGCGCCCTTGACCTTTGCCATCTTGACCTGCGCCCTTGACCATCACTGTCTCGACCTGCTTCACCTTGACCTACGTCGTATTGACCTGCGCCGTTCCGACCGCCGTGCCGGGAAGTTGCACCGGCTGGCCCAGAACGCGACCCTCACCGTTGCGCGCTCGCAGGATAGCCCCGTACAACAACAACAGTAACCTTCTTCTTGGTTCTTTCGGTAACGTCACGTAGAAGAGAAATAATAAAATAATAAAAATAAAACATAATAAAATAATTCTCACGACGTTTTGGCCAAAACGCAAGCAGCCGTCCTCAGGTGAAAAACAGGTCTGTTGGAAAAACAGCGTCTGAATGAACACCACCAAGCTTGGCAGCGTATATTTAAGCTGGGTTAGAGGAGGAGGGAGCTTTGACAAAGGAATTTGCATATCAACAGAGGAATTTAGCATATTTATGGAAAATGCAGATATGGGATTAGTCACTACTTGTGGAATGTGTAGGAGATGGGGGGGGGTCTCAAAGTCATAATATGCCCGTGCATTATGTAGGATTAGCAGTAATGAAGGGAGGGAATTTTAATAGTAAGGAGCTTCAGCAGCCAAACCACCACGTAAAAAACAGATGAATCCCTGCAGTCACGAAAGCTTTAAATCGAAATAACAACAACAAAAACAACAACAACAACAATAATAACGGTCGGGAGTAGCAGTGTCGACTGGGGGGGGGGGGGGGCACGTTGCGGTCGCGAGCGCTTGACGGGGTGGGGGGGGGCCCTCTGAACGGAGGACTCGGGCGAGGTGCCGTGACCCCGGCGACCTCCCTTGATTCCAGCCCACGGCGAGTGACTTCTGCACTGGGCTTGGGCCCCCCCCCCCCCCCAGCCGCCTTCAGTTTGTCTGCAGCGGTGGTTCTTCACCTGGGTGGGGGGGGGGGTGGGGGGATGAAGAATCTTTGGGTGCTGACGGACACGTGGGGAGACTCAATGCAGCAACGGAGAGCGTGAATACGCCACGAAGGGTGCTCACTGCAGCAGCGGTTCTTCTTCTTAGCCTGGGGGTGCGAGATGCCCTCTCTGGGGTGTGGCGAGACACGGCCGCATTTGTTTTTCTTCATATTAGGTCAATCATCGCAAACGCAACTTAAGCACCGGCACGTTAAGTAACAACTTACTTCGTTTCGTCAAACCCGACCTGTTTATTGATATTGTAATTTTTTTATTTTAATGATTGAGAACCAAAGGAGGGGTGCAAGGCTGCAGTGAAGTTTAAGGACCGCTGGTCTACACGCTCGCAAATCTCACGCGCTCGCGCACACACGACGATGAAGATCCCCCGTGTGGCCTACGGACACTGTTGGGGCAAGTGCTGTTTGCGAGCACCTGTTTTAAGGCCGGGAGGGCGGGCGACGAGGCGTCTAAGGAATCGAACTCGGGTCGCCGGTTTCGTAGCGCAGCGCAGTGTACAGTAGAAGCCGCTCTTGACGGCGGCAATTCGTTCCTCGACTGCCCGTGAAGTGATTTGGTCGTCAAGCGAGTTTAGGAAGGGCTTGTTAACAGCGTCATTCGTTCCGGTGGCGTCGCATGTGAACAATGCCCCAGCGGTCGTGAATGGACGTCGCTGATTGGCCGAGGCCCGGTCAGACCACTTTGGAGCCCGCCGATTGGCCGAAATTGGTGGTCGCCTGCTTGTCGTAAGCCCGTCGTTAACGGGGGAATGGTCGGTTGGCGAACCACATTGGGTTCTATGGAGGCACTACACTACACTATACACTACACTATACATTACACTATACACTATACACTACACTATACACTACACTATACATTACACTATACACTACACTATACACTAGACTATACACTACATTCTACATTATACACTACATTCTACACTATACACTACACTATACACTACACTATACACTACATTCTACACTACATTCTACACTATACACTACACTATACACTATACACTACATTCTACACTATACACTACATTCTACACTATACACTACACTATACACTACACTATACATTACACTATACACTACACTATACACTACATTCTACACTATACACTACACTATACACTACACTATACACTATACACTACACTATACACTACACTATACACTACACTATACACTACACTATACACCAGAGGTGGGACAAAGTCATTGTTATGCAAGTCCAAGTCGAGTCGCAAGTCATCAAATTCATGACTCGAGTCTGACTCGAGTCCAAGTCACATGACTCGAGTCCACACCTCTGCTATACACTACACTATACACCACTTCTATACACTACACATGGGGCTCTATGGAGGCTCGTCGTTAAGCAATTCACCATTAACAGGGATGGTCGTTAAGAGGGGTTCTTCTGTACTAAACACGACGCTTACCGCCAGAGGTCGCAATCTGGTACCCGATACCCGTACCATACCCGATACCCGTACCATACCCGATACCCGGCTACCCGTACCCGGCAGGGTACACCTAAAATGAGTGCTATGTGTAAACATCGCCACTGGGGAGACAAAGGCGGCCGGGCGTGGTGTTTCCCACCCACCCCCTCGCGTGCCGTGCCGGCCTTCATAGGCGCTGGTGAGAACAGCACTTGCCCCGACAGTCGGGTAAGGCTTCACTGGGCGGGTCTTTGTGTCCGTGCTCGCGTACGCACACACTCCGCACCCCCGTGTGTGTGTGTCTGTGTAGAAACATCGCCACTGGGGGGGGGGGGGGGGAGACAAAGACGGCCGGGCGTGGCTCTGGCGACCCACCCACCCACCCCACCTCACGTGCCACTGTGCCGGCCTTCGTCGGTGCTGCTCGCTTAACAGCGCTTGCCCCAGCGGTCTGTCAAAACACACACGGGAGGCGGCGGGGGTGGTGGATGGTGATCTTTGTCTTTGCGCGCTGCAGTGTGCCTTCCTCGTGTGGTGCATGGCGCCCGTGTCGTGGAACGGCTCCACCGTCATCTACCAGCGCATCATCCTGCCCTGGTTCCACGCCCACGCGGCACAGGTCGACCGCGTGATGGAAGACCTGGGAGGGCGGGCGCGCGAGGCGGCCGACGCGGCCACGTCACGAGGTGAGGGAGGTGGGGGGGGTAGTGGGGGTGGGGGGGGTAGTGGGGTGGGGGGGGGTAGTGGGGGGGGGGGGGGTAGTGGGGGGGAGGGGGGTAGTGGGGGGGAGGGGGGTAGTGGGGGGGAGGGGGGTAGTGGGGGGGGAGGGGGGTAGTGGGGGGGAGGGGGTAGTGGGGGGTAGTGGGGGGGGAGGGGGGTAGTGGGGGGTAGTGGGGGGGAGGGGGGTAGTGGGGGGTAGTGGGGGGGAGGGGGGTAGTGGGGGGTAGTGGGAGGGGAGGGGGGTAGTGGGGGGTAGTGGGGGGGGGAGGGGGGTAGTGGGGGGTAGTGGGAGGGGAGGGGGTAGTGGGGGGTAGTGGGGGGGGAGGGGGGTAGTGGGGGGGTAGTGGGGGGGGAGGGGGTAGTGGGGGGTAGTGGGGGGGGAGGGGGGTAGTGGGGGGGGAGGGGGTAGTGGGGGGGGAGGGGGGTAGTGGGGGGTAGTGGGGGGGAGGGGGTAGTGGGGGGAGGTGCGTACGGAATTGTGATGAAATGTGCCAGTGTGTACCTGGGTCTGTCATGTGACCTCCTGCCGGCAGTGAGCCTTCGACACTTCACGTGATAGCCTCGGAGTGCACCTAGGCTGGCACGAGCGCGTGGTGACGTCACCGCCATTCGTGCATGTATGTTGAACTTCTTTCTCACCGTACGTAGCCAACTGTGCGAACAGGAGGGTGCCGGCTGAAGTGTGTGTGTGTGTAAGTTGCGTGTATGTGTAAGTTTGTGTGTGTAAGTGTGACATGGGCATGGTGCTGGCCACCCACCCTTTAGTGTGCTGTGCCGGCCTTGATCGGAACTCCCGAACAGCACTTGCCCCAACAGCCTGTTAAAGGCTATACGGGGAATCTTTTCATTTGTCTTTGCCCCCTGTGAAGGTGAGAGGGTGTGTTTGAGTGTCTGTGTATGTGTGAGCGTGAGAGCGCGTGAGAGCGTGCGTCTGCGAGTGTGTTATTTGCAGTCCCGTGACCTCACGCTAGCAGCGAACCTTCCACACCTAAGTCCACCGAGCCTGGCACAAGCTGTAGTGTGACATCCACAGCCACGTGGTGGTGATTGGCGGCGTCTGTTGTTGTTGTGGCAGTAAACATTTGCCTGCTATCACAACGGCACTGCTACGGTTCTGCCACTGCGTACCGCCCATGACGCTTGCCTGCCAATCAGCAATTAATCAGCTACTAAACTGTTTAAACATTTTTTTTAATTGTACCAGGTAATCTTATCTGGCGCTCTTGTTTCGAAGTTGACTGGCCACAAGTGATGGCCCGATCGCAGTGGCGTATCATCATCGTGTGCACAGTTATAGCAGAAGCCAAATACTCTTCAGTGCACGTTGATTCTAAATGTGGAGGGAAAAACCAGAGGACCCGGAGAAAAATCCACACGACCACAGGGAGAGACACGCAAACTCCAAATATACAGCAGCAGGCGTCAGGGTCGGGATCGAACCCACGACCTGCTGCATATCAGGCGAGGTAGTTAACATCTCCTAGCCACCGTGATGATGACGAGAGAGACACGCAAACTCCAAATATACAGCAGGCATCAGAGTGCAGATCGAACTCACGACCTCCTGTATACCAGGCGAGGTAGTTAACATCTCCTAGCCACCGTGATGATGATGAGAGAGACACGCAAACTCAAAATATACAGCAGGTATCAGAGTGCAGATCGAACTCACGACCTCCTGTATACCAGGCGAGGTAGTTAACATCTCGAATATTAAAAAAAAATGTTCGCCGCTTTGCCATCTGGACTTGTGCTACAGCGCCATGTGGATACACCCGGCGCCTACCCGCACTCGCATCCCAGAAGTCTCTGCGGGGGCAGCTTGTGTAGCGCTTATTTCCTGGAGAGAGGCAGGGGGCAGGGAGTCCAGCGGCATGCATCTGCACTAAAACGAAACTAAACAATTTTTTTTTATGTTAACCAGGTAAGGCCCCGCTGGCTGCCACAATTTGATAGCTCAAGGAAGTGGCTTATCATCATCATCACCATCACGTGCAAATTGATAGCAGCCAAATGGTCTCTAAACGCGTGATGTTTATTCTAAATGTGGAGGGAAAAACCGGAGGACCCGGAGAAAATTCCACGCGACCACAGGGAGAGAGAGACACGGAAACACCAAAAACATACAGCAGGCGTCAGGGTCTGGATCGATCCTACGACCGCCTGCATACCAGGCGAGGTAGTTAACATCTCGCCACGTTGGCAGAAGAGAGTTCTGGACCACTACGAACTTGATCCGGCATCTAGAATCGGAATCTTTATTGAGACTGCGGGCATCCTCGCCGCACTCCGTGGAGGGGGGAAGGCGTCGACCCGCCAACACGCCGCGTTTATAATCTTAGCGCCGCGCTCGGGCACCGTCCCGCACGCAGCGCCCACGTGGTCAACGTTCAGTGTCTTCCAAAGCGTGGCCCATGTGGCCCACACCCCAGGTTTACAGACGCGTCCATTGTTGTTGTTGTTGTTGTTGTTTTTCTTCTGCACCTTGCCCCTCACCCACCCCTCCCCCCCCACCTCCTCGTCCGTCACCCACAGCCGTCGGCCTCGCGACAGCGGCCTTGGGCTCCAAGGACAAGAAAAGTTCGTGACTGCGACAGCGCTCGGCGGGGCCGCCTCGACCGCCGCCGCCGCCACCGAGCTGACCGACGCTGCCGTCGACTCGACCTCTCTTCCGCGGCCGCTGAATCCGGCTCGTGGGGGGCGGTGGGGGGCGGTGGAGGGCGGTGGTGGGGGGCGGTGGGGGGTGGTGGGGGGGTGGTGGGGGGGTGGTGGGGGGGGTGTGTGGGGGGTGGGGAGCCGGGGAGTCCATGCGGGGGTCTGGGTCAGGGGTTAATTATTTTTTTGCCACTCCGTGCCACGTTGTCGGGTCGTGCCGCCCGGCCGCGTGGGGGCGGCACGGCTCTGTTTGCGGCCAGCGCGAATTGGCGGGTTTTGGCGTTCACCGACCGGCGTTTTGGCTTTTGAGAGAGAGCAAGGGGTGAAGTGGCGAGTTGGGAAGCTTTTCCCCGCCCCGGTGTTTCAGGTCTGCCACGGGTCCACGCTGCATTTCTTTACATCTCTCTCTCTCTCTCTTGCCCTCCATCTCTCTCCCTATCCATCTCTCTCTCTCTCTCTCTCTCGAGAGAGAGAGAGAGATGGATACGGAGAGAGAGAGCAACAGAGGTGGGGGCGGTGTTTGTTGCGTTGTTTTTTGTTTGCCAGCATTGTCACACCCCCCCCCCCCCACCCGTAACGAAATCCAGTCTCTCCCAAGGGCTGCGACGTCCTTCCGTCTGTTTGCGTTCATCAACGAATTCCCTCCGTCCCTTGCGACGCATTCTCACCGCGAAGTCCGTGTCGCTTCATTTCTGGAACGACGGCTTCACTATCGCGGTCTCCTCCGTTCGAATACAGGTTGAGGTGCAGCATGCTGCATGTGCAGTATGCACCATGCTGCATGTGCAGTACGCAGTGTGCAGCACGTGCAGTGTGCAGCATGCTGCACGCACAGTATGCAGCATGCTGCAGGCGCAGTGTGCAGCATGCTGCAGGCGCAGTATGCAGCGGCGAGCCGAATCGAGAAGCGTAACCGCATGTGTGCCCGCGCTGGTACGCGTGCGCGCATGTGTGTGTGTGCGCGTGCGTGCGTGCATGTGTGCGTGTGTGCGTGTGCCCGCGCTGGTATGCGTGTGCGTGTGTGCGTGTGTGCACGTGCGTATGTGTGTGTGTGTGTGTGCGTGCGTGTGCATGTGTGTGTGTGCGCGTGTTTGTGAACGGTTGCGCAGTGTTTGGCACGCTGCGCCGCGAACCTGGCGAGCCGAGTTCCATGCCAACACGAGTGTTCGGTTATCTGAACTTGTCCCGGGCCTCCTCCAGGTCGGCTCGGCCTTAAATGAGTGGCAGCTCTGTGGTGTGTAGACATCGGCACTTGGGGGGGATCAAAGGTGGCCGAGCACAGGTACCGGCCACACCACTCCTCTTTCGCGCACCCTGCCGGCCTGTATATGCGCTCGCTCGCAGCACTTGCCCCCTACAGTTTGTTGAGGCTACACGGGGGATCTTCGTCTTGGTTCCTCATGACGTAGAGAGATCCGATTCGGCATCAGGTGCGTGCGGTGCGTCACGACGTAGCGCGTAATGGAACGGCGAAGATTTGTGAAACGTGGGAGAAGGCGCATCGCGAGGGGTTCGATTGTGTTAAACTCTGGCTGCAAACGTTCTTGCCCAGCCAGGAAAACCATCTCCATGGCCAACTCTGAATGCAATACTGTGGCCGTGGGGTGATTGCCGTGTGTCGGAGTGGTTCAACTGCCCTACCGTTTAATCTCTTTGGATATAAACAGAGGACGCGGTTGTGGAAGTTATCCTGCGTTTCTCACCCCCCCCCTCTCCCTCCCATTCACGAACGAAGGATTGTGGCACTGTCTGTTCCCAATACTTTGCCAGGCACCTGCGGATGACCGTCGCTTGCCTGGTGGTGGGGCGTAATTTAAAAGTCGACGGGGAATAGTTTATAATTTATCGTTGAATAAAAGTTGATCCAAACAAAACAAAACACCGCGTGTACGTTGTCGGTTCATTACGTTTGAGAAGGTTTCGTGTTTTATTCTGTCCTGGAGAAGTGGTCCTCGACTAAGGCTGTGATTGTATAATATATATTTGGGGGGGCACATCCCCCCCCCCCCCCCAATATTCAAATATGCTCAAAATGTCCCCCCCCTCCAATATATTGCTATAAAATAGATTGCTGTTTATATGATTGTGGTTGTACTTTATTAATCCCTAATCTCTGCCATTACATACAATGAAACAAGAAAAGGTAAAACAGAAAAACCAGCAATGTAATACAATACACTATTAGACATTATTGTAAAAAATAAAGAAAAAGTTCATCCCATGTGCTAGTGAATTTTTTAATATTTTAGGCAGGAAATTCGTTTTCAAATTTAGATTGTTTTTCTGGGGGGGGGGGACCCCAGACCCCCTGAAAGATTTGGTCCCCCCCCCAATGTTGACTCCATGGCTACGGCCTTGTCCTCGACTACTTTGTGGCCCACTGCCGAGTGGACCCCAGGCCCCTGGCCCGACCCCCAACATGGGTTTCGAGAATTAAATTTACGAATTAATGACCGTCGATGTTTTAACCAATTGTCCCATTTTGTGAGGTCTATATCCCGGCTAGCTAAGTGACTGCAAGCGGAGGAAAATACAAATCAACGGAGGCACCGCACGCGTGGTGCAATTAGTCCGAGCCCGCTGGTTACTCTTGGAAACCAACATTGTTGACGATCAGGCATACAGGCTCCTCCTAATCGATGTACATCGGCCTGAGCCTCCCCTACATCCACGTGACTCCCCCAGCCACCACCCACTGTGGAAACACTCTGCCCTGTACAGCACCAGCGTCGTGGCTTGTGGTGGCTAGGAGATGTTAACTCCCTCGCCTGGTATACAGGAGGTCGTGGGTTCGATCCCGACCCTGACGCCTGCTGTATATTTGGAGTTTGCGTCTCTCTCTCCCAGTGGTCGCGTGGATGTTTTTTTTTCTCCGGGTCCTAAGGTTTTCTCCCTCCACATTTAGAAACACGCGTTTAGATGATGATGTCGCTCAACATGTCTCGGAGAAAACAATCTCATGAGAGCCCACCGAGTTGCAGCAATTATCGGCAACGGCGGAAGACTCAATTTTGCCGTGTTTCAAATCTGACTTGTGCTCGCGGACACGATCAGACCACGACCACGAGTACCCCGTCCCTCTGTTAGCCCCGCCACCCCCCTCCCGATACGTTCCATTCATTGGCTACCACATTCTGATAAGCCCCTCCCCCCTTAACTGGTACTTAAGAGGTTAGACCTTGAATCCCTCCCTCACTTGATGCAGCACATCTGGCTGTGACGGTCCCACCTGATGACGGGAGACTTGTGTTGCCTCCGAAACGTCGTGATTTTTATTGTTTTATATTTATTAATTTTTATTTCATTTTTTACCTACGTGACTTTACCGAAAGAACTAAGAGTATGAATCCTTGCAGTCACGAAAGCTTCAAATCTGGTCTCTGTATCTCTATGGGTCTCTTTGTATCTCTGTGGGTCTCTTTTTATATATCCCTGTTGGTTTCTATGCATCTCTGTGTGTCTCTGTCTGTGTCTCTATGGGTCTCTATGGGTCTATTTATCCCTGTTGGTTTCTATGTATCTCTGTGTGTCTCTATGTGTCTGTGTCTCTATGGGTCTCTATGGGTCTATTTATCCCTGTTGGTTTCTATGCATCTCTGTGTGTGTCTGTGTCTCTATGGGTCTCTATGGGTCTATTTATCCCTGCTGGTTTCTATGTATCTCTGTGTGTCTGTGTGTCTCTGTGTCTCTATGGGTCTCTATGGGTCTATTTATCCCTGTTGGTGTCTATGTATCTCATTGTATTTCTGTTGGTCTCTATGCATATCTCTGTATCTCTACCGATCTTTATATATCTCTATTGGATTATATGTATCTCTATGTATCGCTATGGGTCTCTACGTATCTCTGTGTCTCTACGGGTCTTTATATATTCCTGCTGTTTTATTATTATTTTATTATTTCCTTTCTACGTGACTTTACCAAAAGAACCAAGAATTTGAATCCCTGCAGTCACGGAAGCTTTATATCGAAATGTATATTCCTGCTGGGTTCTATTTATCTCAATGTATCTCTATGGATCTCTATGTGTCTCTACGGGTCTTTATATATCTCTAATGGTTTGTAGGCATCTCAATGCATCTCTACGGGTCTCTATGGGTCTCTGGGTGCACTGTATGGCCCATAGTTTGTGTTGCATGACCACATTCGCATCGCCGTCATTTTCCATTCACGATTGAGGTGTGCGCATCGGGCTGTCAGCGATGTCCTGACGATGCGATCAATGGTCCCACCACCACCAGGAGGAGGAGGAATGTCAAAGCCAGGAGGAGGTGGTGCCATGATGTTGTTTTGGGTCTCGAAATGAGGAGGCGTTTATTCTGGACGGCCGCGTTGCTCCACACTGTCTCTGTTCGCGGCAGCGGCAGCGGCGGTCCTCCAACTCTGTGTGTTGGCATTGCTGCTGCTGCTGCTCTGTGAGTCCGTGTGGCCACGCGCGGCTACATTTAACCACCGCTGCTTTCGCTCGGGTACACGCCGCGAAATCCATTTACTATTCCGTGCAGCAGCTACCGATGCAATCACGCAGCCACGGGCGGGCAGGCGGGCGGGCAGTAGACACGTGTGTGCGAGAGAGGTGTCCCACTGATGGCTGTGCATCAACACCACGGCTACATACAAAGCACGGCTGTGCATACATTTTGATTGTATATTGATTAATTTTGTTCAGTAACTCGCCTGGTATACAGGAGGTCGTGGGTTCGATAACGACCCTGACGCCTGCTGTATATTTGTGGTTTGCGTCTCCCTCTCCCCGTTTCCACCCACCCACCCCTCCCCATTTAGAATCAACGTCACGCGTTTAGAGTTATTTGACTTCTGCTATAAATCTCCATTCGTCGAGCTATCATTTGTGGCCAAGTCGCTTCTCAAAGCAAGCTCTATAACTCAATGGGTCTGACCCAGAAAAATTAAACGTAGTTTAGTTTAATAGTTTAGTTTAATAGCTGTAAAGCACGCACGGCACAATTGCGCATTGTTAATCAACTGCTGGGTGGAAGCTTTCCCCTCTCGATCATTGGGGTCGCTTCACCATACTTCACCACGCTGGTCAGTGCGGTCTGCTTTGTTGCACTGGGAGGCCGCGGGCAGGAACGGGTTCAGATAATAGCCACTTAGGTTAGTCGTGGTTGGGAATCGAACTCGGGTGGCTGGGTCCGTAAGCGCCGCGGGTCGCACCTACCCATCACACACGAAGACAAACTACCCCCCGTATTGCCTTCAACGGACTCGTTGGGGCAGCGCTGACGTTTGACAAATCGCATCAGGTATTCCGTTTTAGGGCTGAGTCGACCTAGGAGAGACCCCAGGTATCAGATGTTCGTCGCTGATTGTTTTGTGGCCGTGAGCGGCAATCGAATTCGGGTCGCCGGGTTCGAGGCGCGGTGCAATGACCCACGCAAAGACAAAGATCCCCCACATAGCCTTAACGCACTGTTGGGGCAAGTGCTGTTCGCGAGCACCTGTGAAGGACGGCACGGCACACACTGGGGGGGGGGGTGGTTGGCCCAGCACCACGCCCGGCCGCCTTTGTCTCCCGAGTGACGATGTTTAAACACCGCACTAAGAAGTCATTTGGGCTGAATAACCCACACACAGACACAGACCCACACACACACACAGACACACACACACAGACGCCCAAATACAACGACAAAAATCCCCCGTGTAGCCTTAACAGACGGCTGGGGCAAGTGCTGTTAGCGAGCACCTATGCAGGCGGGCACAGCACACGAGGGGGTGGGTGGCCAGCACCACATACGGCCGCCTTTGTCAGACCCACACACGTAGACCCCCCCCCCCACACACACACACAACGTGGCGCTGGGTGTCTGCGCTACGCTGGGATTTTGCCTTTGAAGGCAGTGCGGAGGAGAGGCGTGAAACACAATTTGACTGGAAATGGGTCAATTCCTCCATCGGGGTTTTATTTCTGGTGCAGCTTCATGGCAAGCCGCTGCTGGGTGCTGTGACGGTCTTCTATCTTCCGCTGGGGGATTTAAGAGCGAGAGAGAGAGAGACAATTTTATATAGATCAGCCACGGAAGAATGGATTTGAATTGCAAAGAAGCTTTAGGTCTGTGCATGTATTATTTGTGGGCGTTGGTATGGGCCTGAAAACGTGTCGGCGGGTTGAGTAGAATACACAGACAGAGATATATTGGGGTGCGTTTAGGTAGGGTGGGTGATTGGTGGGGGGAGAGAGATTGGGGTGAGTTTGGGTAGGGTGGGTGGGTGGTGTGGGGAGAGAGATTGGGCTGAGTTTGGGTAGGGTGGGTGGTTGGTGGGGAGAGAGATTGGGGTGAGTTTGGGTAGGGTGGGTGGTTGGTGGGGGGAGAGATTGGGGTGAGTTTGGGCAGGGTGGGTGGGTGGTGGGGGGAGAGAGATTGGGGTGAGTTTGGGTAGGGTGGGTGGGTGGTGTGGGGAGAGAGATTGGGCTGAGTTTGGGTAGGGTGGGTGGGTGGTGTGGGGAGAGAGATTGGGCTGAGTTTGGGTAGGGTGGGTGGTTGGTGGGGGGAGAGATTGGGGTGAGTTTGGGTAGGGTGGGTGGTTGGTGGGGGGAGAGATTGGGGTGAGTTTGGGCAGGGTGGGTGGGTGGTGGGGGGAGAGAGATTGGGGTGAGTTTGGGTAGGGTGGGTGGGTGGTGGGGGGAGAGAGATTGGGGAGAGTTTGGGCAGGGTGGGTGGGTGGTGGGGGGAGAGAGATTGGGGTGAGTTTGGGTAGGGTGGGTGGGTGGTGGGGGGGGAGAGAATGGGGTGAGTTTGGGTAGGGTGGGTGGGTGGTGGGGGGAGAGATTGGGGTGAGTTTGGGTAGGGTGGGTGGGTGGTGTGGGGAGAGAGATTGGGCTGAGTTTGGGTAGGGTGGTGGGGGGAGAGAGGTTGGGGTGAGTTTGGGTAGGGTGGGTGGGTGGTGGGGAGAGAGAGGTTGGGGTGAGTTTGGGTAGGGTGGTGGGGGGAGAGAGATTGGGGTGAGTTTGGGTAGGGTGGGTGGGTGGTGGGGGGAGAGAGATTGGGTGAGTTTGGGTAGGGTGGTGGGGGGAGAGAGATTGGGGTGAGTTTGGGTAGGGTGGGTGGGTGGTGGGGGGAGAGAGGTTGGGGTGAGTTTGGGTAGGGTGGGTGGGTGGTGGGGGGAGAGAGATTGGGCTGAGTTTGGGTAGGGTGGTGGGGGGAGAGAGATTGGGGTGAGTTTGGGTAGGGTGGGTGGGTGGTGGGGGGAGAGAGGTTGGGGTGAGTTTGGGTAGGGTGGGTGGGTGGTGGGGGGAGAGAGATTGGGGAGAGTTTGGGCAGGGTGGGTGGGTGGTGGGGGGAGAGAGATTGGGGAGAGTTTGGGCAGGGTGGGTGGGTGGTGGGGGGAGAGAGATTGGGGAGAGTTTGGGCAGGGTGGGTGGGTGGTGGGGGGAGAGAGATTGAGTGAGTTTGGGTAGGGTGGGTGGGTGGTGGGGGGAGAGAGGTTGGGGTGAGTTTGGGTAGGGTGGGTGGGTGGTGGGGGGAGAGAGATTGGGCTGAGTTTGGGTAGGGTGGTGGGGGGAGAGAGATTGTGGTGAGTTTGGGTAGGGTGGGTGGGTGGTGGGGGGAGAGAGGTTGGGGTGAGTTTGAGTAGGGTGGTGGGGGAGAGAGATTGTGGTGAGTTTGGGTAGGGTGGGTGGGTGGTGGGGGGAGAGAGAATGGGGTGAGTTTGGGTAGGGTGGGTGGGTGGTGGGGGGAGAGAGGTTGGGGTGAGTTTGGGTAGGGGGGGTGGGTGGTGGGGGAGAGAGATTGTGGTGAGTTTGGGTAGGGTGGGTGGGTGGTGGGGGGAGAGAGGTTGGGGTGAGTTTAGGTAGGGTGGGTGGGTGGTGGGGGGAGAGAGAATGGGGTGAGTTTGGGTAGGGTGGGTGGGTGGTGGGGGGAGAGAGGTTGGGGTGAGTTTGGGTAGGGTGGGTGGTTGGTGGGGGGAGAGAGGTTGGGGTGAGTTTGGGTAGGGTGGGTGGGTGGTGGGGGGAGAGAGAATGGGGTGAGTTTGGGTAGGGTGGGTGGTTGGTGGGGGGAGAGAGGTTGGGTTGAGTTTGGGTAGGGTGGGTGTGTGGTGGGGGGGGAGAGATTTGGGTGAGTTTGGGTAGGGTGGGTGGCTGGTGGGGGGAGAGAGGTTGGGGTGAGTTTGGGTAGGGTGGGTGGGTGGTTGGTGGGGGTGTGAGAGAGGGAGAGAGAGGGAGACTGAGGTGGAGGAGGGGGTGGGTGGGTGGGTGGATGGGGGGTGGTGGCAGTGTTGTCTTGACAACCACCTCCGCTGCTCAGAGCATCACGTAGGAGACGGGGCGAGGAGGGAGGGACCGCCACAGCGCAGGTTTATTGGAGGCGTCTCTTTCCCTCCCCTCTCTCTCCCTCCGTCTCTGGCTCTCGCACCGCCGCTCCCCCTGGTTTGCTCTCCGCCGTGGACAATAGAGTGATTGGGAGGTGCCTGCCCTGCCACGATCGGTCACCACCGCCACCACCGCCGCCACACCTGCACGACCGACACCCCGCGCGCTCAGAGCCTCCGAGATGTCAGACAGCGCCGACATGAGCGACCTCTGCTCTGTCACGGACCCCGCCAGCCGGGGAGAGGTGAGATCGGTCTCTGTCTGTGTGTCCCTCTCTGTCCCTCTCCCTGTGTGAGTCGGTCTCTCTCTCTCTCTGTGTGTGTCTCTCTCTCTCTGTGTCTCTTTGTCTAGCTCTCTCCGTCATTGAGTCTCTGCATCTCTCTCTGTGTTGCTATGTCTGTCTGTCTGTGTGCGTGTCGATGTCTCCCTGTGTATCTGTCTCCCTCTCCCTCTCTGTGTCTCTTTCTCTCTCTGTCTAGCTCTCTCCGTCATTGAGTCTCTGCATCTCTCTCTGTGTCTGTCTCTCTGTTTCTATGCCTCTCTGTCTGTGAGTCTCTGTCTGTGTGTCCGCGTCTCCATCTATATCTGTGTCTCGCTCTCTTTGTATCTCTCGCCGTCTGTATCACCGTATTTCTATCTCTCCTGTTTCTACGTCGCTCTGTCTATATGCGAGCCTCAGTCTCTCGCGGCGTCTCTGTGTGTGTGTCTGTGTCCCTGCGTGTGTGTGCGCGCGCGCATATATAATGCACGCGGGGCGAAATTGTTTGACACTCGGCTCGCGATGAAAATTATCAATCAATCAACACAACCAACCCTCGTCAGACGCGCCTTTAAATCACAGCGTCGACCACCACCGCACTCATCCCACTTCTGTATTCTGCTTTGTTCTAGCTTCCCTTGCTACGCGCGCGCGTGTGTGTCTGCGTGTGCGTGATGCTGCGTGTACGTGCGTGCGTGTGTGTCTGTGCGTGTGCGTGATGCTGCGTGTACGTGCGTTTGTGTGTGTCTGTGTCTGTGCGTGATGCTGCGTGTGCGTGCGTGTGTGTGCGTCTGTGTGTGTGCGTGATGCTGCGTGTACGTGCGTGTGTGTGTCTGTGTCTGTGCGTGATGCTGCGTGTGTGTGTCTGTGTGTGTCTGTGTGTGTGTGTGATGCTGCGTGTACGTGCGTGTGTGTGTCTGTGTCTGTGCGTGATGCTGCGTGTGTGTGTCTGTGTGTGTCTGTGTGTGTGTGTGATGTTGCGTGTACGTGCGTGTGTGTGTCTGTGTCTGTGCGTGATGCTGCGTGTGTGTGTCTGTGTGTGTCTGTGTGTGTGTCTGTGTGTGTCTGTGTGTGTGTGTGTGATGTTGCGTGATGTTGCGTGTGCGGGGAGCGGTGGCGCAGTGGTTAGAGCGCCGCGCGACGAACCCCGGCGACCCCGAGCACGATGACTCGCTCACGGCCACCAACGCCACTGACGATTATCTGAACCGGTCCTGGGCGCCCCCCCCCCCCCACCTCTAAGTCGACTCGGCCTCAAATGAGAACCTGGAGGCGATGTTTAAACATCGCCACTGGGGAGACAAAGGCGGCCGGGCATGGTATTGCCCACCCACCCCCTCGTGTGCCGTGTCGGCCTTCATACGGCGCTGCTCGCTAGCAGCACTTGCCCCACGTCTGTCAAAGACTACACGGGGGATCCTTTGTCTGTGTCGCGTGTGTTTTATTGACGCCGTGCGTGCATACGAGACCACGTAACTGAACTACAACCAGCATCAGCGTCCGACCAGGCATCTGCCGAGGATCTTCCGTGAGACGCACCAAGGTCGAGAACTGACGTCTCTAAAACGGTGCCTAGTTCCTTGTCCTCGCCCTGCGCACACATCCGATTGGCACGGGGTCGGCTACGTACGGCGCGAAAGAAGTCCCCACGCACGGACACTGCACAACGCAGCCCTGACCGCAGTCGCCCTCCGACCTCCGGCTATCGACCTTTGCAATCGTCCCCGCGTGCCCAGGGCGCCTGTGTGGGTGTGGGGGGGGGGCTCGTGGGCACCAGCCCCCCCCACACCCCGAGGCGTGCGGCCTCCCGCCCGTGACGGCGGCCGAGCGGAGCGGCCACGTGGGAGCTGTCCTCGAGCGCGGGGTGCTGAACTGGAACGTGAGCGCCCTGCGCGTGGTGGCGTTGGTGGTGGTGGTGGTGGCGGTGGTGGTGATGGTGGTGGTGATTACATTGGCGGTGGTGGTGATCATGGTGGTGGTGGCGTTGGTGGTGGTGGTGGTGGCGGTGATGGTGGTGGTGATTACATTGGCGGTGGTGGTGATCATGGTGGTGGTGGCGGTGATGGTGGTGGTGATTACATTGGCGGTGGTGGTGATCATGGTGGTGGTGGTGGTAGTGACGGTGGTGATAGTGGCGGTGGTGGTGACAGTGGTGATAGTGGTGATCGTGGTGGTGGTGATAGTGGTGGTGGTAGTGATGGTGGTGATAGTGGCGGTGGTAACAGTGGTGGTGGTGATATTGGTGGTGACAGTGGTGGTGGTAATAGTGGTGATAGTGGTGATCGTGGTGGTGATAGTGGTGGTGGTGACAGTGGTGGTGGCAAAAGTGGTGGTGATAGTGGTGGTGATAGAGGTAGTGATGGTGATAGTGGTGGTGGTATTGGTGGTGGTGATAGTGGTGGTGAAAGTGGTGGTGATATTGGTGGTGACAGTGGTGGTGGTAATAGTGGTGGTGATAGTGGTGATAGTGTTGATGGTGGTGGTGATAGTGGTGGTGATGGTGGTGTTGATAGTGGTGGTGATGGTGATAGTGGTGGTGGTGATGGGGGTGATGATCATGATGGTGGTCAAGGTGATGACGGTCGTGTCGGTGATAGTGGTGGTGGTTGTGGCGGCGATGGTGGTTGTAATGATGGTGGTGGTAGTAGTGCTGGTGCAGGTGGGGAGCGGTAGTGTCTTTGGTAATGATGGTGCTCGCAAACTGCACTGATGGTGCTCGCAAACTGCCCTAACAGTCTGTTGAAGGCTATATGGGGGTATTTGTCTTTTGGTGGCAATAGTGGTGGGCGTGCTAATGGTGTTGGTGGTGGTGGTGATGATGATCATGACAGTGGGTGTTGATGGTGATAGTGGTGGTAGTGGTGGTAGCAGTGATGGTATTAGCGGTGGTTGTAGTGGTAGTGATGGTTGTAGTACTCGTAGTGGTGTTGGTGGTGGTGGTTAAAGTGGTGGTGACGTTTTGGTGATCGTGGTGTTAGTTGTGGTGGTGGTATTAGCGGTGGTGATAGAGGTAGTGATGGTAGTAGTAGTCGTTGTGCTGGTTATTAAAGTGGTGGTCGTGATAGTGGTAGTGATAGTAGTAGTAGTGGTCGTGGTGGTTATTAAAGTGGTGGTGGTGATAGTGGTAGTGATGATAGTAGTGGTTGTGCTGGTTATTAAAGTGGTGGTGGTAATGATAGTGGTAGTGATGATAGTAGTGGTTGTGCTGGTTATTAAAGTGGTGGTGGTAATGATAGTGGTAGTGATGATAGTAGTGGTTGTGCTGGTTATTAAAGTGGTGGTGGTAATGATAGTGGTAGTGATGATAGTAGTGGTTGTGCTGGTTATTAACGTGGTGGTGGTAATGATAGTGGTAGTGATGGTAGTAGTGGTTGTGCTGGTTATTAAAGTGGTGGTGGTGGTGGTGGTGGTAGCAGTGGCGCCTCGTGAATGTGGTTGTTGGCTTTGTCTTCCGTTGCTTCATTCGCCTCCTCTGGTTATTCGCACACAAAGGAGGAGGGCGTTGGTGAGCTGCAACTTCCAAGTTTCCTCCTCCTCCTCGTGTGCATTATAAACCAGATCGCGTTCTATCGCGCGCGCCCAGCCTAACGCGAGAATCGTACAAAAACGCTGCAAGCATCATCGTTATGTTTAAAAAAAATCAATTGTGTGCGCAGCTTTATTAGCCGATGCAAAAATGCGGTAAACGGGTGCATGCGCGCTTGCTGAAGGTGATGCTGTTAATGCGTTAACTCGTATCGTCATCGTCCCAAAAATGTTATCTTCACGTTGGTGAAAAAAAAAATGTTATTTGTACGGACGCATCTCAGCTGTATGCATGGATGCTGAACTTCTTTCGCACCGTACGTCGCCAACCGTGCCAATTCCCCCGCTCGGCGCCACCAATGTATTCGTTCCGTCTGCTGCGTCTAGGCGGGTCCCGCGGCAGGTTGCTTTGGTCTATCCACTGCTGGATGACGACCCACTCCCCCATTCTCTGGCGGTGAATCGTGGAGGTCATGTGGACCGCCGTGCATCGCCACGGCGGTCGCGTGCGAGTTGGTGAAGGCGCCGACGTCCGCAGGCGATGGTCGCACGCCAAGTGCTGCACAACAATTGATGTCGCTGCGAGCCGCGTGGCCTATAGCACCTGTTATGCATGGCGGTGACCTATCCGAGCGTGACCCTGCCCGCTGCGCTAGCGTGCACACCAAAGCAATGCCCATGACGCAATTTAATTTTTCTTTTCTCGCGTGAAGGAAGCACAAACGTGGAATTTCACTGGCACGTTCACCCGCTGGTGCAGTACATGTGCGCGCGTGTGTGTGTGTGCTACACATATATATGATGCGTGGGGAGCGTTAGCGTAACGGTTTGCGGGCTGCATTACGAACCCGGCGTCCCCAGTTCGATTCCCACTCACGGCCACCAATACCAATGGCAATTATCTGAACCGGTCATTGGGGCCCCCCTTGGCTATGCGGGGATCTTTGTCGTTGTATTTGGGTGACTGTGTGTCTGTGTGCGTGTCTGTGTGCGTGGCTGGGTCTGTGGGTCTGTGGGTCTGTGGGTCTGTGGGTCTGTGGGTCTGTGGGTCTGCGGGTCTGTGGGTCTGCGGGTCTGTGGGTCTGTGGGTCTGCGGGTCTGTGTGTGGGTTATTCAGCCCAAATGAGTACCTGATGCGGTGTGTGAACATCGTCACTGGGGAGACAAAGGCGGCCGGCGTGGTGTCGGCCACCCACATCCCCTCGCGTGCCGTGCCGGCCTTCATAGGTGCTCGCTAACAGCACTTGCCCCTACATTCTACTCGGTCTATACGGGGGAATCTTTGTCTTTGCTATATATATTTTTGTCTCTCGCTCGCGGCTTGCAAGGTTATAGGAGCGACAAGCAAGTCTGGCTGCTCACTACCGCACACGCAGCCCCATCTTCAATCACACTCCCAGTTGCCGCGCGACCCGGTCTGCCCTGCGAAGTGCGCATAGCACGGGCATCGCTCCCCCGTTCCTCCTGTGTGCTTCTCTCACTCTGTGTGTGTGTGGTGGTGGTGGTGGTGGTGGTGTGAAGCGATGGCGGGCCAACAATTTTTTGAATTATTATTGTGTGAGTCACTCTCTCTCTGTGTCCAGGCAGCAGAATTAACGAGGGAGACTGTGGGTGTGGAGAGGGGGGTGTGGAGAGGGGGGGGGGAGAGGGGGGTGTGGAGAGGGGGGGTATTGACCCTTCACACTTGGCATTAAGATCCAATTGCATGATATTTGTCACCGTGGACAAATGATGCCCTTTGGGGGGGGGGGGGGGGGTTCAAGAGAAAGAAATGACGATTGAATGAGTGAATTAATGTCTGTGCGGCCACCAATTAATTCATATTTGCAGAAACACATTGGATGGTCCATTTTTCGTATTTTTTTTCATGAATTCGTGGTTTGATGGCAAGTTACGATTCTTTACCGACGCCCGGTGATGCGATGATGCATCACGGTCCCACCGGCGAGAGGGCGGGGTCGTTTATTTGAATCGAGATAATATTTTATCGATTCTATTTTATTTTGGGTTCGTTAATCATCTCGTTGTCTCATTAGTAGCACCGTTTCAATCAGAGTCTTTGCGTTTGCATCAGTTGTGGATCGTCGATACCCACGCAACAACGCATGATATGAGCCGTGTGTCGTGCTGATGACGTTTGATTTTAATAGATGTACTTGGTGACAAATGCATACAACAAATACACGGGGATCATCATTGTGCCATCATTGTCTCATTAATGTCTCATCATTGTACCATCATTCTCCCTTCATTGTCTCATCATTGCATTCATCAAACTGCATTGGCAGTGATGCACATGCACAAACAACAACTCTACACATTCATCCAATATCACTAAAAGTACAGAGATAATAAAATAGACAATAGGTAACGTTTAGGGAATGACCCTTCTTCATGGCAGAGAGATCGGCAAACAGAATCAGGTTTTCAGAACAGCGTAATAAATGCATGGTGCCATGTGTGCGATGTATATGGGGTCAGGGTGGGAGGGTGGTCGGGTGTTTAAACCCATACACTGGGCTCATTGATCGATGGCTCAGTGGTTAATCCGGATTAGAAACGAGGCTTTGGGAGCGGCGTGTATTTGGGTTAAGGAGAGGAGATCGGAGTCAATTGGGTGGGGGTTGGTGGGTTGGATTGGTGGGTTGGTGGTTGGTGGGTGGTTGGGGTGGTGGGTGGTTGGGTTTGTGGGTGGGTGGGTTGGTGGTTGGGTGGGTGGGTGGGTTGGTAGGTGGTTGGGTTGGTGGGTGGTTGGGTTGGTGGGTGGTTTGGTTTGTGGGTGGGTGGGTTGGTGGTTGGGTGGATGGGTGGGTTGGTAGGTGGTTGGGTTGGTGGGTGGTTGGGTTGGGTTGGTGGGTGGTTGGGTTGGTGGGTGGTTGGGTGGGTGGGTTGGATTGGTGTGGGAGTGGGTTAGTGGGTGGGTGGGTGGGTTGGTGGGTGGGTGGGTTGGTGGGTGGTTGGGTTGGTGAGTGGTTGGGTTGGTGGGTGGATGGGTGGGTGGGTTGTATTGGTGGGTGGGTTGGGTTGTGTTGGTGGGTGGGTGGGTTGGTGGGTGGTTGGGTTTGTGGGTGGATGGGTGGGTGGGTTGTATTGGTGGGTGGGTTGTGTTGTGTTGGTGGGTGGGTTGGTGGGTGGTTGGGTTGGTGGTTGGATGGGTGGGGTGGTAGGTTTGGTGGGTTGGGTTGGGTTGATGGGCGGGGGACACGTGGCATTGTTCTGTGAAGAGGAAAACGGAGAGGAGACGGGGAGGGCGATGGGAGGGTGCGGTGCGCGTGGCTCCTGCTGCAGGACAAAGCTTCAACTCAATGTCCAAATTTTTTAACCAGCTGATGGCGAGGGGGGGGGGCAGCTGGACTGCAACCCACGTGGGTGCTTTAACGTCGCTGTCGTCTGTTATTGTTCTTGAGAAATGAGGCCTGGGTCTCCACGGAGTTTGATTTTGCAATGTCGGTCTGTGGCCGGGGAGAGTGAAGGCTGTCTCCGTTGTCGGCCAATCAGTTTCACGCACAACGCGAATATTATCAGAGCCACGTTGACTTGCGTGTTCACCACAAGCACTGTGTGTGGGTAATGCAGTACTTGCTTACTTGCAAAAAAGGTATCTATTTGGTTCTAGATTTGAAGCTTTCGTGACTGCAATGATTCATATTCTCAGGTTTTTTCGGTAAAGTCACGTAGGTAAAAACATTAAAATTAATGAAAGTAAAATAAAACAAAACAAAATATTATTATTATTATTTTTATTTTTGTTTTGTTTTATTTTACTTTCATTAATTTTAATGTTTTTACCTACGTGACTTTACCGAAAAAACCTGAGAATATCTATTTGGTCTTGATTTGAAGCTTTCGTGACTGCAGGAATCCATACTCTTTGGTTTCTCTTTGGTTTTTGGTTTCTTTCGGTAAAGTCACGTAGGTAGAAAAATGAAATAAAATAATTATTTTGTTTAAAATAAAAATAATTATTTTGTTTAAAATAAAATAAGCATTTTATAATTATTTAATTTTAAATAAAAAAATGTTATTTTAAATAAAATAATTATTTTATTTTATTTTTCTACCTACGTGACTTTACCGAAAGAACCAAGGAGTATGTATCTATTTGGTGTTTGAACATCTTAACACCTCCTGTTTAATTGGCAGAAAGGGTCAAACCTATTACAAATGTTCACACTTTAAAACTGACAAAAGGTGTCCCATGATGTGGCTGCTCACACAGGGCTATGAATGCTCTGGTACGTGTGGCATTGCCCTTGTCCTGTTCGCCTTTGGGCGTTCTCTGGCCTGACACTGGTGGTGAGACGAAGGCATCTGTGGTGGAGGCCAATCAGTTTCAAAGACGATGCACGTAACACTATCATTACATTATTATTAAAGACGATGCTTATGTCACTATAATGACATTCTTCTTGGTTCTTTCGGTAAAGTCACGTAGAAGGGAAATAATAAAATAATAAAAATAAAACATAATAAAATACAATTCTCACGACGTTTCGTTTAGTATATTGATGATATTGATGTAGTTTTTTATATTAGTTTTTTACGTGGTGGTTTGGCTGCTGCAGCTCCTTACTATTCAAATTCCTTCCCTTTATTACTGCTAACCCTACTCCCTCCCTGTGTTGCTGCTAATCCTACATAATGCACGGCATAATATGACTTTTAGATCCCCCCCCCCACCTCCTACGCATTCCACAAGTAGTGACTAATCCCATATCTGCATTTCCCATAAATATGCTAAATTTGTCTGTTGATATGCAAATTCCTTTGTCAAGGCGCCCTTCCTCCTCTAACCCAGCTTATATATATGCTGCCAAGCTTGGTGGTGTTCATTCAGACGCTGTCTTTCCGACAGACCTGTTCTTCACCTGAGGACGGCTGCTTGCGTTGTGGTCGAAACGTCGTGAGAATTGTATTTTATTATGTTTTATTTTTATTATTTTATTATTTCCCTTCTACGTGACTTTACCGAAAGAACCAAGAAGATGAATCCCTGCAATCACGAAAGCTTTAAATCGAAATATAATGACATTATTATTAAAGACAATGCATATATTATCATCAGAGCTTGTTTGTTTGGGTAATACAGTACTTGATTCCTTGAGAAAAAAATGTAACTATTTGGTGTTTGAACATCTTAAAGGGTAAAATCTAGGATTATTTTTTTTTACAAATACTTTGATACTTTCAAAAACTAATGTCGCCGTGATGTCGGGATGGGGAGTTGTTGGCTCATGTCCCCAGATGGTGCCGAGGCCTGCCCACTCGGACACTTGGACGGTAGTCGCGATCTCATCGAACGAGGCGCCGGATTTTTATTTTTTTAATCCAACCATCGAGTCACCTCGACTGCCTCTCTTCTCTCTCTCTCTGTGTCTCTGTACCAGCGTGGACGGCACCCTCGTGTTCACCTTCCGAAGCGCTCGCTCGTCACCGTGGCGTGCGCGATGACACCACCACCACCACCACCACGTGACTTTT
This sequence comes from Lampetra planeri, assembly GCF_965212315.1. Classification (NCBI taxonomy): domain Eukaryota; kingdom Metazoa; phylum Chordata; class Hyperoartia; order Petromyzontiformes; family Petromyzontidae; genus Lampetra; species Lampetra planeri. Next base: position 8,024,500 of record NC_136159.1, read on the forward strand.
CTTTCGTGTTGTGCGCGGTGCATTGAGCGCCACAGCGCGTGGATTTGTAGCGTTTATTTGTGTTGCTGGTGACTTTGTGTATTTCATATCGGAATCGCCTCCAATGCTGTTGCTGCTAGCGGCAATAAAAGTTGTTTAAAGGTCAAAGTCTGCCCCCCCTCTCCCCCTGTCCGCACTGATGCGACAGGAGGGGTGGACACGAGGCACATCGAGTGCGCGTCCCTCTCTCACGAACGAACGCCCCATCACGGGGTCGGGGTATTTGGCCTCAGCGGCGCTCAGCGGCAGTGACGGCCGGAAGGCTGCGAATTCAGATCCCGGCTCGGGGTTGACTCTCAACCCATCATCCCGAAAGCCGGGGTGGGGGTCGATAAATTTGAGTAACAACTTTTACGTGCGAGCCAACCATGAGTTGGCTGTCGTAAGGCCGCCCCTCCCCCTCCCCACCCCTCGACCCGCCACTATGTTTAAGTGTACCGTGTATTTAACTTCTTTAGCACCGTACGTTGCCGACCGCGCTCATCGGAGGTGCGCGGGCGAAGGACAACGAACTAAGGACAGAAAGAGCATTTCTAAAGAAATGAGTTCGTCAATCTAAGTGCGCAGCTCCACTGAGAAAGTTCCAGACGGCCGCAGATGCTGGGACCGTCTATGTTCGATGGGCAGCCAAAAGCCGCCGTCGCCGCTGCTTGCGAGGGATTATCGGAGTTGGCGTGACGATGGGTTCATGCTTCTTGACGAGATCAGCGAGGGTGTTGTGGTGGCTCGTTTGTGGCGATAACTTTGTGTGTCACGAGTGCGACGTTACACGAGATGTATTCGTTCTGCAATCAAAATGTGAACGTGGAATTTTCACCCATTGGCTTCATTGGCGCTGTAAAGACGCGAGGCAAGCGTCGCTTCGATGGGGCGGCGTGGTCGTCATTCATCAGCAGGTTGTTATTTTAGTTTCACTATAAACTTTGTATTTTATTATTTTACCAGGTAAGGCCCACTGAGCTATACAGCTGTTTTTCAGAAGCGACTTGGCTATAAATGATAGCTCATCGAAGTGACTTATCATCATCATCACGTGGAAATGTGAAGCAGCAGCCAAATGCTCTTAAACGCGTGACGTTGATTCTGAATGTGGAGGGAAAATCGGAAGACCCGGAGAAAAATCCACGCGACCACGAGGAGAGAGAGAGGGACACCGCAAACTCCAAATATATTCCAAATATTCCCGCACCTCCGATTAGCATGGCTGGCTACGTACGGCGCTAAATTAGTTGAACATGCATACACATATACAGGGGTCGTCAGGGTCGGGATTGAACCCACGACCTCCCGTACACCAGGCGAGGTAGTTAACATCTCCTAGCCACCGTGATGATGATGAGAGAGACACGCAAACTCCAAATATACAGCAGCAGTTATCGTCAGGGTCGGGATCGAACCCCCGACCTCCTGTACACCAGGCGAGGTAGTTAACATCTCCTAGCCACCGTGATGATGAGAGAGAGACACGCAAACTCCAAATATACAGGGGGCGTCAGGGTCGGGATCGAACCCCCGACCTCCTGTACACCAGGCGAGGTAGTCAACATCTCCTAGCCACCGTGATGATGAGAGAGAGACACGCAGACTCCAAATATACAGGGGGCGTCAGGGTCGGGATCGAACCCACGACCTCCTGTACACCAGGCGAGGTAGTCAACATCTCCTAGCCACCGTGATGATGATGAGAGAGACACGCAAATTCCAAATATACAGCAGCAGGCATCGTCAGGGTCGGGATCCAACCCACGACCTCCTGTACACCAGGCGAGGTAGTTAACATATCCAAGCCACCGTGATGATGATGAGAGAGACACGCAAATTCCAAATATACAGCAGCAGGCATAGTCAGTGTCGGGATCGAACCCACGACCTCCTGTACACCAGGCGAGGTAGTTAACATCTCCCAGCCACCGCGGCTTCTCATCGTCGCCCTTCTTCCTCGGCAGGTCCCTCTGAAGGCGATCGAGCGGGAGCTCACGTGCCCCATGTGCAAGGAGCTGTACGCGACGCCGCTCCTGCTGCCGTGCCAGCACAGCGCCTGCCGCGCCTGCATCAAGGACGCGCTGCTGCTGCTGGGACGCGGATCGAGCCCAGGGGGGGCTCCCTTCCAGGTGGGAGATTGGGGGGGGGGGGGGGTGCCGTATCTAGAAGAGAGGAGCTCACACACATGCAGGGTGATGGTGGTGTGCGAGGGGGAGGTTTGTGAGTCTCCCTCTCTCTTTCTGTCTCTCCATGAGTCTCACTGTGTCTCTCTCTCTCTGAGTCTCACTGTGTCTCTCTCTCTGAGTCTCGCTGTGTCTCTCTCCATGAGTCTCACTGTGTCTCTCTCTGAGTCTCACTGTGTCTCTCTCTCTCTCTGAGTCTCACTGTGTCTCTCTCTGAGTCTCGCTGTGTCTCTCTCTCTGAGTCTCACTGTGTCTCTCTCTGAGTCTCACTGTGTCTCTCTCTGAGTCTCACTGTGTCTCTCTCTCTGAGTCTCACTGTGTCTCTCTCTCTGAGTCTCACTGTGTCTCTCTCTGAGTCTCACTGTGTCTCTCTCTGAGTCTCGCTGTGTCTCTCTCTCTGAGTCTCACTGTGTCTCTCTCTGAGTCTCACTGTGTCTCTCTCTGAGTCTCACTGTGTATCTCTCTGAGTCTCACTGTGTATCTCTCCGAGTCTCACTGTGTCTCTCTCTGAGTCTCGCTGTGTCTCTCTCTGAGTCTCACTGTGTCTCTCTCTGAGTCTCCCCCCTCTCTCTCTGAGGCTCACTGTGTCTCTCTGTGTCTCGCTGTGTCTCTCACTCTGAGTCTCACTGTGTCTCTCTCTGAGTCTCTCTGTGTCTCTCTCTGAGTCTCACTGTGTCTCTCTCTGAGTCTCACTGTGTCTCTCCGTGTTTCGCCAAGTCTCGATGCATCTCTTGAGTCCGCCTGTGTCTCGTCGAGTCTCCGAGTCTCACCGAGTCTCTCGAAGTTTCGCCGAGGCTCTGCGAGTCTCGTTGAGTCTCTTTGAGTATTTCTGTGTCTCTCTGGGTCTCGCTGAGTCTCTGGGGAGGTATCTGAGTCTCTAAGTGGAAAGTGTCTCCGTGTCTCTCGGAATTTGTGAATGGAGTCTCTTTCTGGATTTACTAGTTTCTGTGGCGGTGCCTGTGTCTCTGAATAGATAATCTCTGAGTCTCTGAATTTTGAGTCTCGGAATAGAGAATATCTGAGCCTCTAAATAGAAAGTATCTAAATCTCACTAGAATTCTAAAGTGGAGGCTAAAACTGGAGGACCCGGAGAAAAATCCACGCGACCACGGGGAGAAAGAGAGAGACACACAAACTCCAAATATACAGCAGCAGGCGTCAGGGTCCAGGGATCGAACCCATGCCCTGCTGCATACCATGCAAGGCAGTTAACATCTCCTAGCCACCGTGGCAGCCCTGTGATAACCCCCCCCCCCCCCTCTGTTGACCCCCCCCCCCCCCCCCCGCGTGTTGCAGGCGCTGGCCCAGGAAGAGCAGCACGGATCTCAGCACTCCTCTCCGGGCCTGACGCCCACCCACAGCCCCCGGGGCCCCAAGTCGCCCGCCTCAGGCCCCTCGCCGTGCAGCCCGGGCTCCGCCGCGGCGTCTCCTGTCGGCCTCGCGGGGCCCCTGCCGCCGCACGCGGACCGCGGGGAGGCCAACAGCAGGGCCCAGCGACCCGGTCAGTGGGGGCCCCCACAACACCCACCCCCCCCTCCGCGCGCTCCACCCGCGGCAGTTCATCGGTTATCCCGAAGTGCGATAAAGAAGGGCACTTGCCCGAAACGTCGCGTATTGTACTTTGTGTGTGTTGGGGGGCGGGGGGGGGGTGGTCCTTGTGGTTCGCGCGCTGAGCTGCGAACCCGGCGACCCGAGTTCGATTGCCGCTGACGTCCAGCACCAACACCAGTGACGATTTATCTGAACCGGTCCTGGGCTTCCTCCACTAGGTCGACTAGGCCTCAAATTAGTACCTTGGTGCGGTCTGTAAAATCGTCGCCACTGGGGAAACAAAGGCGGCCGGGAGTGGTGCTGGGCACCCACCCCCTCGTGTGCCGTGCCGATCTTCATAGGTTACTCCTCGCGAACAGCACTTGCCACAACAGTCTGTTAATGCTACACGGGGGGATCTTTGTCTTTGTATTGTCCTTTAAGACCACAGTGTCATTGGTGAATGTTTTGAGTTTTTGCGAAGTGTGTTTGGACACCGCTGCCAACGCAGCAGCAACATCAGCAGCAACATCGCCAACCCCCCCCCCCCCCACGTGGTTAACCTTCATATACCACAGGTGACGATTCTGCCAATCGTGAAACACTGAAACAAGTGTACACACAACACCTTGAAACATAATGGCTTATAAGAACGTGCAAAGATAAGCTATTTCAAATAATTATGATGAGTGGTTATCCGGCGTTTTAAAACATCTGGCCACCCCTTCCCCCCCCGAAGTGGTGTGATAATCGATTATCTACCGTACGTGTGATGATGTTGGTCTCTTAACTTCGATTTTGATATGTTCATGGTAGTTTTCACGCGAGGTTCAGAAGCGATAATTATTTATTTATAATGGAGGAATCCGATTACCTATGAAGCTACTTTTTACCCACAGATGTCAAGTAGGGGGCCACGGGGTCAGAAAATTATAAACACTCAAGACTATGAAACAACAATAATCGGTTTTACCCTTTCTGGTAATAAAACAGGAGGTGTTTAGATGTTCAAAAGGCAAATAGAAACCTTTTGCGAGGAATCAAGTCCTGCATTAACCACACAGTACTTGTGGTGAACATGCAAACAGACATGGTCTGATAATATTTGCATTGTCTTTGAAACTGATTGGTTTACACCAGAGACAACCTTCTTTAGGGCCTCGTTCCACCAGTGTCAGACCAGAACATGCCAAAAAAGGTGAACAAGATCAAGAGGATGAACGTATCAGAGTATTCATAGCTCGGGGTGAGCAGTTACATCACGGGACCTTTTTTGCCCGTATCAAAGTATTTCAAACAATAATCGATTTTAGCCTTTCTGGCAATAAAACAGGAGGTTCTCTTTGGTTCTTTCGGTGAAGTCACGTAGAAAGAAAAATAAATTAAACCAATTAACTTCTACGTGACTTTACCGAAAAAACCAACGAGTAATTCCTGCAGTCACGAAAGCTCCAAATCAAGTTTAAAACAGGAGGTGTTCAGATGTTCAAACACCAAATAGAAACCTTTTGTAATGAATCAAGTCTGTGTTAACCACACAGTACTTCTGGTGGACATGGAAACAAATGTTGATGATATACTTGGTTCTTTCACTACCTCACCTGGTGTCGGCCAATCAGTTCCAAAGACAATGCAAACATCATCAACATTTTGATTTAAAGCTTTCGTGACTGCAGGGATTCATCTTCTTGGTTCTTTCGGTAAAGTCACGTAGAATGGAAATAATAAAATAATAAAAATATAACACAATAAAAATTCTCACGACGTTTCGAATGCAACACAAGCAACTATCATCAGGTGTGAAATCCACAGCAAGTCGAAACGTCGTGAGAATATTGATTGTTTTATATTTTTATTATTTTATTATTTCCCTTCTACGTGACTTTACCGAAAGAACCAAGAAGATGAATCCCTGCAGTCACGAAAGCTTTAAATCAAAAGGTTGATAATGTTTGCATTGTCTTTGGAACTGATTTGCCTACACCAGGTGAGGTAGTGATACAAATCTCTACGTAGGCAAGCCACGTGACAGCGACGTCACCGCCACCATCACCACCATCACCATAGCAACAGATTCAAGATGTAATTTTAGACGTCGCTATCCACTCAAATGTCTGCTCAGAAGCAGCGTTGATCATCGTCCGTTCCTTTTTCAAAGGAGTGAAGGTGGCGGCGGCGGAGTGTTTACGATGTGCGGGTCGATGGTTCTTTGAAGGCGCCATTCGTGGCATCGCGTTGCCGCATCAGCCACGTGGCCCGGCCCCGATTCGGCTGATGGCCGACCCATTGTCGGCGTGGGACGGTGAAACCGGGTGAGGTTCGACGGTTGAGAGAGACGCTCGTTTCGTGACTTCGGCCGCACCGCAGAACTCTCGCCTCCATCTCTCGCCTTCAATTCGTATTTGCGGCGTCGAGCGAGGCTCTGGCTGGGATCCAGAAGGGGGTGGACCGACCCAGCGGTCCCTTCGTAGCGGTAGGGCGCACCAGGATGAAGTGATCCGTGAAGCTGCCACCGAAGATGTTTTTCACGTCGAGAATTCTTCGCCGGAATATCACTGCGGTCGTTACTTTCGCTCGTTTGCCCGGGAAATCCTGACTTGGGTCTCAAGACTCGTTTTGTAAGGAGGGTGCTGCCTAGGAAGGGGACCGATGCTGCTGCTGCTGCTGCTGCGTATTATCCCGATTGACAAAAAAACCGTGAAAATGAAAACTACTAAATATTACATGTAACTAAAAGTAAAATGATACCTTTAAAATAATCCAGGAGAGTAGACATTCAAAACATAACAAATCACCAGCAGCAACAACAGCAACCACGACGAGAACAACGCCGACGACAGCAGCCATCGCGCTGATGCTGACAGGCGCCTACGAAATGGAAGCAACGACTCCCACGGATGATACGAGGACAACCATAAACCATGTGACAAGTCGCGACAGCGGCCTCGACAGACTGACGGAGACGCGAAGTGACTGGGCGGAGTGGGGCGGAGTGGGCACCGGGTGGGAGAGATGCGGGCGGGCGAGTGGGGCGAGTAGCTGTCCACCCAAGCCCTACCGCTCACACTCCACCCCCACCAAATATTGCGACGCTGCGACCTCTTGAGCGCACGACACAGCGAGAGAGAGAGAGAGAGGTCGCTCTGGCGGTGCGGGGATCGCTTCACAAACCCCGTCGTGACGCTGAACGGTGTCGTCACCTGTCAGTCGGGGCAATGCGATGCGGAGTCAGTTTATCACGGAGGCTGTCGCGGACGAAACAGGAGGAGGATTTCTCCACAAACTCTGACTGTCGCCTGATGATGCTCGTGGTAATTACTGGCTGTCACGTGATGATGCTCGTGGTAATTACTGACTGTCACGTGATGATGATCGTGGTAATTACTGACTGTCACGTGATGATGCTCGTGGTAATTACTGGCTGTCACGTGATGGTGCTCGTGGTAATTACTGACTGTCACGTGATGGTGCTCGTGGTAATTACTGTCTGTCACGTGATGGTGCTCGTGGTAATTACTGTCTGTCACGTGATGGTGCTCGTGGTAATTACTGTCTGTCACGTGATGGTGCTCGTGGTAATTACTGACTGTCACGTGATGGTGCTCGTGGTAATTACTGACTGTCACGTGATGGTGCTCGTGGTAATTACTGTCTGTCACGTGATGGTGCTCGTGGTGATTACTGACTGTCACGTGATGATGCTCGTGGTGATTACTGACTGTCACGTGATGGTGCTCGTGGTGATTACTGAATGTCACGTGATGATGCTCGTGGTAATTACTGAATGTCACGTGATGATGCTCGTGGTGATTACTGAATGTCACGTGATGATGCTCGTGGTGATTACTGACTGTCACGTGATGATGCTCGTGGTGATTACTGAATGTCACGTGATGATGCTCGTGGTGATTACTGACTGTCACGTGATGGTGCTCGTGGTGATTACTGAATGTCACGTGATGATGCTCGTGGTAATTACTGAATGTCACGTGATGATGCTCGTGGTGATTACTGAATGTCACGTGATGATGCTCGTGGTGATTACTGACTGTCACGTGATGATGCTCGTGGTGATTACTGACTGTCACGTGATGGTGCTCGTGGTGATTACTGAATGTCACGTGATGATGCTCGTGGTAATTACTGAATGTCACGTGATGATGCTCGTGGTGATTACTGAATGTCACGTGATGATGCTAGTTGTAATTACTGAATGTCACGTGATGATGCTCGTGGTAATTACTGAATGTCACGTGATGATGCTCGTGGTGATTACTGAATGTCACGTGATGATGCTCGTGGTAATTACTGAATGTCACGTGATGATGCTCGTGGTAATTACTGAATGTCACGTGATGATGCTCGTGGTGATTACTGAATGTCACGTGATGGTGCTCGTGGTGATTACTGGCTGTCACGTGATGGTGCTCGTGGTGATTACTGGCTGTCACGTGATGGTGCTCGTGGTAATTACTGGCTGTCGCCTGATGAAAATAAAATAAAACATATTTTATTTTATTTTATACCTACGTATGGATTCCTGCAGTCACGAAAGCTTCAAATCTAGATTAAAAGTTGTTCAGAAAAATGGAAGGAACCGGACAGAGAGGAAGACCTAACGGAGAATGTGCTTGACGATGACGACGACGTAAGACATGGGTGCCAGTAAGATGTGGCCACTTCTTTGAGCATTTTGGCACCACAAGACAGAGAAAGCAAAGTGGAAACAACGAATGGCGAAATGTACAATGGACACCACCTACTGCGGGCTGTGTGTCCGTGAATCGTGATGATCGTGGTAGTTGGTGGTGGCAGTGATGATGATGATGATGAAAATCGTCTCTGCTCATCGCCTTTCTCGACGATAATTGCAACGGCCCTTAAAATGGAGCGGGTAAAATTCAACAGGTAATCTTGTCCGCTGCGAAGAAGGGCCGGTGGTTAGGAAGAGATGAAGAACTGAATATGCAAGAGGCAACGTGACGGATGACGGCCCTTCGTCAAAGCGCGTCGTCTAATGTACCACGACGTTAAACTTCTGTCGTGGCAATGGCTCTGCACCAGGTTTGACCTCGGGTGCCGTGGTGGCGAGGTGGTAACTACCTCGCCTGGTGTACAGGAGGTCCTGGCTTCGATCCCGACCCTGACGCATGCTGTGTATTTGGAGTTTGCGTGTCTCTCTCTCATCATCATCATCATCACGGTGGCTAGGAGATGTTAACTACCTCGCCTGGTGCACAGGAGGTCGTGGGTTCGAACCCGACCCTGACGCCTGCTGCTGCTGTATATTTTGAGTCTGCGTGTCTCTCCCTGTCATCATCATCACGGTGGCTAGGAGATGTTAACTACCTCGCCTGGTGTACAGGAGGTCGTGGCTTCGATCCCGACCCTGACGCCTGCTGCTGTATATTTGGAGTTTGCGTGTCTCTCTCTCTCCCCGTGGTCGCGCGGATTTTCTCTCCACATTGAGAATCAACATCACGCGTTTAGAGTGTTTGGCTGCTGTATATTTGCACGTGATGATGATGATGATGATCGCCAGGGTCGCTTCTGAAAAAACGCAGCTGCATAGCAGCTCAGTGGAGGCCTTACCTGGTGAAATAAAAACATATTAGTTGAATAGCTTTAGTTTCAATGCCCCACCGAGCCCATTGCTGCTGCTGCTAACGTCAACTCACTGCTCGCTTGTCTTTCTCAGTGCGTCTGACGAGGGAGCGCTCCTTCTGGAAGTCAGGTAACCCTTGCCGACACCTCTCGCTCAGCGCTCACTCGATCTCTGTCCACCTCGGCCGCTACGAGCGTGGCCACGCGTAACGATCGTAAACAAAGTGAACACGAATGTGCCCAGGTCATACTCTTAGTTTTTTTCGGTAAAAGTCACGTAGGTAAAACAATGAAATTAAAAGTAATACAAATAAAATAATATTTAATATTATAAATTTTAATATTATTAATTTTAATTTCATTTTTTTTACCTACGTGACTTCACCGAAAAAACTAAAGAGTATGGATCCTTGCAGTCACGAAAGCTTCAACTCTAGAAGTGCCCAGGTCAACTAAGTGAGAACTCTCGGGCGGAGCGGAGGGGGGGGTGACGAGGTGACGAGGTGACGAGGTTTCCACTCGAGCGGCCGACCCGGTTAATGCCGCGCCTGGGCGCGTTGACAGCAGCCGGCGTGCGCGTGGCCGCTCAAACGAGCGCCGTTTGTTCCGCGCTCGGTAGCCAGGCTCCTAGCGCAGCGCCGCTAACCGCTACGCCACCGCTCCCCCTAGGGCACACACACACACACGTACACACACACACAAGTATACACACACACGAGTACACACACACACGAGTACACACACACACAAGTACTCACACACACAAGTACACACACACACACACAAGTACTCACACACACATGTATACACACACACACACACACGAGTACACACACACACACAAGTATACACACACACACACAAGTACACACACACACACGACAACACACACACACACACACGAGTACACACGCGGACGCACACGTGGGCACACAGACACGGGCACAGACCCGGACAGCTGGGTTCCATAAGGGGCCGTCCATAAATGACGTCACGCACCTAGGGGGGGGGGATCAGACATTTGTGACGATGTGTGACAGGGGGGGGGGGGTTGAGAAATGTGACATCACATCAAAATGCGCATCTTTAAATAAATATAGACAACACGTTCTACTTAATTCAATAGACTTTTTAATAAATGTTTTCTCCTACAACATCAGAATGCAGCGCCACATAAAACACGCACTACAATGACAATAGTTTAAAGCGATTTGAAACATGTTTTTGGGGGGGAGGGCAGAGCTTTGTGACGTCATATTTGAGGGGAGGGGGGGGTCTGACTTTGTGACGCCGTGTGACGAAGTAGGGGGGGGGGTCGGTCAAGTGGTAAAAAATCGTCCAAAATCGCGTGACGTCATTTATCGACGGCCCCGAACCTTTCGACTCAACAATCTCCCCCCCCCCGCCCCCGCCCCCCCACCCCACCGGGGGTGCCCAGGCTACGCGACCTACCCCGGCCACCGCCGCACCCCCCCGCCGAGCCCGCGCCCCCCGTCCGCCTTCCCGTGCCCCGTGTGCCAGCGCGACGTGGAGCTGGGCGAGCGAGGACTCGCCTCGCTCTGCCGCAACTTCGCGCTCGAGGGGGTCGTGGAGCGCCACCGGGTGGCGCGGGGGGGCGCCATCCCGTGCCAGGCGTGCCGCCCGGCGGCTGCGGCTGCGGCGGCGGCGTCGTCGTCGTCCCGCGCCGCCACCAAGAGCTGCCTCGACTGCAAGAGCAGCTTCTGCAAGGCGTGCTTCAAGCTGCACCACCCGTGGGGCACGCCGCGCGCGCAGCACGAGTTCGTGGCGCCCACCACCAGCTTCAGGCCAAAGGTGGGCGGTGGGCGGGCGGGTAGGGGGTGGGTGGGCAGGTGGGCAGGTGGGGAAGTGGGGAGACTGGCAGGTGGGTAGGTGGGCAGGGGGGCAGGCGGGCAGGTGGGCAGGTGGGTAGGTGGGTAGGTGGGCAAGTGCTCTATAAATATATATATTGATTAATTAAATATTATAATAATAAAGCTTCCTGACACATCCGTGAATGGGGTAAAGGCGTCAGTCACATCGCTCCTAGCTCGCCGTTTGGAGACTCCTGGCTGGGCGCAGCGAGTAGCCTCTGAGGACTCCTCACCTTCACCCTCAAGGGCAGGCCTGGCAGTGGTGGTGCTGGTGGTGCTGGTGGTGCTGGTGGTGGTCGTGATGCTGGTGCTGGTGGTGGTTTTGATTGTGATGACAATGGCGGTGCTGGTACTGGTGGTGATGATGGTGGTATTGTTGGTGGTGGTTTTGATTGTGATGACAATGGCGCTTGTAGTGCTGGTAGCGCTGGTGGTGATGATGGTGCTGACAGTGGTGGTGATGATGGTGGTGCTGGTGGTGATGATGATGGTGGTACTGGTGGTTGTTTGATTGTGATGACAATGTCGCTGGCAGCGGTGGTGGTGATGATGATGACGGTGCTGGCGGTGGTTGTGGTGGTTGTGACGGTGATGACGATGGCGCTAAATGAACTTCACGGCACGCCGCGTTCCTGGGGCCGGCAGCCGAGGGGGAGGAGGAGGGGGAGGATGAGGGGGAGGAAGGGGGGAGGAGGAGGGGGAGGAGGAGGAGGGGGAGGAGGAGGGGGAGGATGAGGGGGAGGAAGGGGGGAGGAGGAGGGGGAGGAGGAGGAGGGGGAGGAGGAGGAGGGGGAGGAGGAGGAGGAGGAGGGGGAGGAGGAAGGGGGGAGGAGGAGGGGGGGAGGAGGAGGGGGAGGAGGGGGAGGAGGAGGGGGAGGAGGAGGGGGAGGAAGGGGGGAGGAGGAGGGGGAGGAGGAGGAGGGGGAGGAGGAGGAGGGGGAGGAGGAGGAGGAGGGGGAGGAGGAAGGGGGGAGGAGGAGGGGGGGGAGGAGGAGGGGGAGGAGGGGGAGGAGGAGGGGGAGGAAGGGGGGAGGAGGAGGGGGAGGAGGAGGAGGAGGAGGGGGAGGAGGGGGAGGAGGAGGGGGAGGAAGGGGGGAGGAGGAGGGGGAGGAAGGGGGGAGGGGGAGGAGGGGGAGGAGGAGGAGGAGGGGAGACGACGCCGAGCGGGAGGGGGAAAGCAGCGTGGCGTGGCCTCGGTCAGCACAAACGAGGGACAAGCGGCAAATACCTTAATTCCGTTTCACCTTCTCGTGCCCCCCACCCCACCTTCACCACAGTACCCTCATATACTCGCCCACTTAGTGCACTGGTCTTGATGCACTGGGCCTCTCTGAGTGCGGGGTTTTGTGATATATATTTTGTATATATTTTTAAAAGGACTGTGTTGCTAAATCTGACCAATTGAGATGGCATTGCAAATTGTGGAATTTGGGGAAAGATGGAGGGGGTGGAGGTCTAGATTGATTTTTTCCTTCTTTATTTGACATGAGATGGGTGATTCCGACATTCGGGACGTGGGATCAAATGGGTGATTCTATCTTGATTTGAAATTTTCGTGCCTGCAGGAATGCAAACTCTTTGGTTCTTTCGGTAAAGTCACGTAGGTATAAATATAAAATAATGGATTACGATGTTTCGATCGCAACACAAGCAATCGTCATCAAGTAGAAAGAGACAGCCGTAGAACTGTTCAGAGGTTCTGAGCGCGGTGGCTTTTTGAGGACAGTGGTGGCGGCTCTTGAAATTCAGAAAGGAAATGGGTCTGCGTGTTATTGTGGTTGCCAGTTCACCATGGGAGTCTAGTTCACCATGGGAATCCAGTTCACCATGGGAGTCTAGTTCACCATGGGAGTCCAGTTCACCATGGGAGTCCAGTTCACCATGGAAGTCCAGTTCACCATGGAAGTACAGTTCACCATGGGAGTCCAGTTCACCATGGGAGTCCAGTTCACCATGTAAGTCCAGTTTACCATGGGAGTCCAGTTCACCATGGGAGTCTAGTTCACCATGGGAGTCCAGTTCACCATGGGAGTCCAGTTCACCATGGGAGTCCAGTTCACCATGGGAGTCCAATTCACCATGGAAGTCCAGTTCACCATGGGAGTCCAGTTCACCATGGAAGTCCAGTTTACCATGGGAGTCCAGTTCACCATGGGAGTCCAGTTCACCATGGAAGTCCAGTTTACCATGGGAGTCCAGTTCACCATGGGAGTTCAGTTCACCATTGAAGTCCAGTTCACCATGGGAGTCCAGTTCACCATGGGAGTCCAGTTTACCATGGGAGTCCAGTTTACCATGGGAGTCCAGTTCACCATGATAGTCCAGTTCACGATGGGAATCCAGTTCACCATGGAAGTCCAGTTCACCATGGGAGTTCAGTTCACCATGGAAGTCCAGTCTACCATGGGAGTCCAGTTCACCATGGAATTCCAGTTTACCATGGGAGTCCAGTTCACCATGGAAGTCCAGTTCACCATGGGAGTTCAGTTCACCATGGAAGTCCAGTTTACCATGGGAGTCCAGTTCACCATGGAAGTCCAGTTCAGCATGGGAGTCCAGTTCACCATGGAAGTCCAGTTCACCATGGGAGTCCAGTTCACCATGGAAGTCCAGTTTACCATGGGAGTCCAGTTCACCATGGAAGTCCAGTTTACCATGGAAGCCCAGTTCACCATGGGAGTCCAGTTTACCATGGGAGTCCAGTTCACCATGGAAGTCCAGTTCACCATGGGAGTCCAGTTCACCATGGAAGTCCAGTTCACCATGGGAGTCCAGTTTACCATGGGAGTCTAGTTCACCATGGGAGTCTAGTTCACCATGGGAGTCTAGTTCACCATGGGAGTCCAGTTCACCATGGGAGTCCAGTTTACCATGTGAGTCCAGTTTACCATGGAAGTCCAGTTCACCATGGGAATCCAGTTTACCATTGGAGTCCAGTTCACCATGGGAGTCCAGTTTACCATGGGAGTCCAGTTCACCATGGGAGTCCAGTTCACCATGGGAGTCCAGTTCACCATGGGAGTTCAGTTTACCATGTGAGTCCAGTTTACCATGGGAATCCAGTTTACCATGGGAGTCCAGTTTACCATGGGAGTCCAGTTCACCATGGGAGTCCAGTTCACCATGGAATTCCAGTTTACCATGGGAGTCCAGTTCACCATGGGAGTCCAGTTCACCATGGGAGTCCAGTTCACCATGGGAGTCCAGTTTACCATGGGAGTCCAGTTCACCATGGGAGTCCAGTTTACCATAGGAGTCCAGTTCACCATGGGAGTTCAGTTCACCATGGAAGTCCAGTTTACCATGGGAGTCCAGTTCACCATGGGAGTCCAGTTCACCATGGAAGTCCAGTTCACCATGGGAGTCCAGTTTACCATGGGAGTCCAGTTCACCATGGGAGTCCAGTTTACCATGGAAGTCCAGTTCACCATGGGAGTCCAGTTCACCATGGGAGTTCAGTTCACCATGGGAGTCCAGTTCACCATGGGAGTCCAGTTCACCATGGAATTCCAGTTCACCATGGGAGTCCAGTTCACCATGGAATTCCAGTTTACCATGGGAATCCAGTTTACCATGGGAGTCCAGTTCACCATGGGAGTTCAGTTCACCATGGAATTCCAGTTTACCATGGGAATCCAGTTCACCATGGGAGTTCAGTTTACCATGGGAGTCCAGTTCACCATGGAAGTCCAGTTTACCATGGGAGTCCAGTTCACCATGGAAGTCCAGTTTACCATGGGAGTCCAGTTCACCATGGAAGTCCAGTTTACCATGGGAGTCCAGTTCACCATGGAAGTCCAGTTCACCATGGGAGTCCAGTTTACCATGGGAGTCCAGTTCACCATGGGAGTCCAGTTTACCATGGAAGTCCAATTCACCATGGGAGTCCAGTTCACCATGGGAGTTCAGTTCACCATGGGAGTCCAGTTCACCATGGGAGTCCAGTTCACCATGGAATTCCAGTTCACCATGGGAGTCCAGTTCACCATGGAATTCCAGTTTACCATGGGAATCCAGTTCACCATGGGAGTCCAGTTCACCATGGGAGTTCAGTTCACCATGGAATTCCAGTTTACCATGGGAATCCAGTTCACCATGGGAGTTCAGTTTACCATGGGAGTCCAGTTCACCATGGAAGTCCAGTTTACCATGGGAGTCCAGTTCACCATGGAAGTCCAGTTTACCATGGGAGTCCAGTTCACCATGGAAGTCCAGTTTACCATGGAATTCCAGTTCACCATGGAATTCCAGTTCAACATGGGAGTCCAGTTCACCATGGAATTCCAGTTCACCATGGAAGTCCAGTTCAACATGGGAGTCCAGTTCACCATGGAAGTCCAGTTCACCATGGAATTCCAGTTCACCATGGAAGTCCAGTTTACCATGGGAGTCCAGTTCACCATGGAAGTCCAGTTTACCATGGGAGTCCAGTTCACCATGGAAGTCCAGTTTACCATGGGAGTCCAGTTCACCATGGAAGTCCAGTTCACCATGGAATTCCAGTTTACCATGGGAGTCCAGTTCACCATGGAAGTCCAGTATTCACCGCCACGGCTCTCGTTGTCGTTGTGGTTGTTGTGGTGCGAGTGACCGCGTGCTGCTTGTGCTGCAGGTGCTGCTGTGCCCGGAGCACGAGGCGGAGCGGGTGACGGTGTACTGCGAGGTGTGCCGCCGGCCCCTGTGCCACCTGTGCAAGCTGGGGGGGGCCCACGGCAACCACAAGATCTCATCCATCACCAACGCCTACCGCACGCTCAAGGCGAGCCTCGCCAGAGGGCGAACAGCAACAACAACAAACAACAACAGACAACAAACAACAACAACAAACAACAACAAACAACAAACAGCAGCAAATAACAGCAACAGCAAACAATAAAAAATAGAAAACATCAAACAGACAACATACAACAGCAAACAACAACAACAATAAACAGCAGACAACAACTAACACACAACAACATCAGCAACAAACAACAACCAACAACAGCAAACAACAACACATAACAGCAACTAACAAACAACAACAAACAACTCCCCAGAGGAGGGGAAGGGGGGCACAGTGGCGAAACAAATGAAGACAAAGATCCCCCGTATAGCCTCAACAGATTGTTAGGGCAAGTGCTGTTAGCCAAGTGGCTAACACGTGCTGATGCTTAAATGCACACCGCATCAGCTGCTCGTTTTTAAGGCTGAGTCGGCCTAGCGGAGGGCCAGCACCGGTTCGGATATTTGGTTTTTGCCAAGATTCGTAGGGCAGTGCAGGGCTAACCACTGTGCCACTGCTCCGTCCCCCTTACCCTCCTCCCTGTAAAGTATTTTTAATGAATAGCTCGTGATGTCTATACCACACTCGAAACACGCTCCACGTTATGAGGACGTCACGGTGGCTAGGACATGTTAACTACCTCGCCTGGTATGCAGGAGGTCGTGGGTTCGATCCCGACCCTGACGCCGGCTGTCTATTTCTACTGTGCGTGTCTCTCTCTCCCCGTGCTCACGTTGATTCTCCGGTCCTCCAGTATTTTTCCCTTCACATGTAGAATCAACATCACCGTTGAGCGTATTTGGCTGCTATACATCCTCATTAGTTGAGCTATCATTTGGGATGCTGCTATAGGCTGGCTCCGATTAGGGATTGTTGGCGTAAGGCACTACCACTAGAGTGCAAGGCACACCCCATCCATTTCCACCTGATGATTGAGCCACTTGGCTGAGCTATCATTTGCGATAGGCCAAGGTCGCTGTTGAGAAAGATCTCCGCAGCTCAGCGGTTACCTTTCCCGGTCAAGTAGGAAACCGATTTTTAGTTTTTGTTCGTTCACGCCGTGGCTAAAACCCAACACCGCCCTTCACTTTGCGCATGGAAACGAGATCGACTACACGCGGACATTCAACCGTCGCTGTGCATCATGGCCAAATGAATGAATTACCGATGCTGCTGCTGCTGCGTTAGCAGTGGTGGTAAACAAACAACAACAACCTTAACACATTTCGATTTAAAGCTTTCGTGACTGCAGGGATTCATATTCTTGGTTCTTTCGGTAAAGTCACGTAGAAGGGAAATAATACAATAATACAAATAAAACATAATACAAAAAAACCTCAACACACTCGTCAATAACAACACTGCGGCCTTGAGAGGACATATACATATATAATAAATGGCGTTTCGGGCAATGACCCTTCATCATGGCACGTAGATCCCGTGCTATGATAAACTTAAACTTTTTTTAGAAAATTATTTTACCGGGTGAGGCCCCACCGGGCTAAGTCGCTCTTTTTCAGAAGTGACAGCTCAGCGAAGCGGCTGATTACCATCATCATCATCATCACGTGGACATTTATAGCTGCAGACAAATCCTCTCAAGCGCGTGGTGATGTTGATTTTAAATGAAGGGACACGAAACCGCAGGACCTGGAGAAAAATCCACGCGACCACGGGGAAAGACAGCGAGGGACTTTTGACTTTTAAACAACTTTTATTGCCGCCAGCAGCAACAGCACTGGAGGCGATTCCGATATGAAATACACAAAGTTACCAGCAAACAAATAAACAAACGCTACAAATCCACGCGTTGTGGCGCTAAAAGCACCGCGCACAACACGAAAGAAAAGTCACGTGGTGGTGGTGGTCATCGCGCACGCCACGGTGACGAGCGAGCGCTTCAGAAGGTGAACAACACGAGGGTGCCGTCCACGCTGGTGCAGAGAGGGGCTTTTCCGGCTCCCCAGCGTTCGAAGAAGACGTGCTGCACATCACCGGCATGTGTGTGGTACGCGTGCTCCAGCCGGAGCCGCAACTTGAGCAGGCCCCTGATCACTGGACAGAGAGAGAGAGACAGGCAGACTGCACACACACAGCAGGCGTCAGAGTTGGTATCGAACCCACGACCCCCGTCATAGCAGGCGAGGGAGTTGACGTCTCGCCACCGCGGAGCCCCGAACATGATGAAGGGCCATAGCCCGAAACGTCGCCTATTACATATTCATCATTTTAAGTCCGCGCACACACACACTTGTTGTTGTTGACGGACGTGTTGACGACGTCGTCGTTGTCGTTGTTGTTGTTTGTTGATTATGCACCACGACCAACGCAACGAGTGCGTGCGTGTGCTGAACTTCTTTCACTCCGTACGTGTCGCCAGCCGTGTCCATCGGAGGTACGAGCAGTGTAGCCAGCGGCCGTGGTCTCACACGCGCTCGGGGGACGCTTTGAAGTCGCGTGGAGGGGGGGGCTTTCCAAGATGGGCTGCGACTTTTGTGGGGGGGGGGGGGCGGTGAGCTGATCACGCCACGGACGGCCCCGAAGCAATCATCAGGCTTGTGCGGTGCGTTGACGGGCTGAGCGGTAGGGGATGAAAGCGTCGTCCTGGTGTCTCATTGTCCACCCCCCACCCCTGCCTCCACCTCCTTGTACCCCCCGCCACGATACCGACGCCAGGACAAACTCTCCAAGAGCATCGCCTACCTCGTCAGCAAGGAGCCCGAGGTGCGCGCTCGCATGGACGACATAGACGACTGCGTGCGGCAGGTGGAGGTAACGTGGCCTGGGGGCGGGGCGGGGGGGAAGGGGCGGGGGGAGGGGCAGAGGGGGGCGGGGCGGGGGGGGAAGGGGCGGGGGGAGGGGCAGAGGGGGGCGGGGCGGTGGGTAAGGGGCGGGGGGGAAGGGCAGAGGGGGGCGGGGCGGTAAGGGGTGGTAGTTTGAAAATTGCGGCGTCAGAGTTGGCCATTGTCACGCTCCAAATTTTGCCAAATTCCCAACGAACAAATGCGCTCGCAAGTGCCTCATTTGGGATTCTAACAGCGGTAACAGCTTCGAAAACTCAGCAGGTCCAGAGTAGAACATCACCCACCCGGTGGCTAGGAGATGTTAACTACCTCTTCTGGTATACAGGAGGTCGTGGGTTTGATCCCAACCCTGACGCCTGCTGTATATTTGGAGTCTGCGTGTCTCTCTCTCTCCCCGCGGTCGCGTGTATTTTCCTCCGGGTCCTCCGGTTTTTCCCTGCGATGTTAGCTGACTCTTTGAGTTGCATTACTCGGTTGGATGTCTTTGTATTGACAGGCTGGATGTCCTACTCGATCTGCCACCGAAGCATCATTGACATGCTGATCTCTATAAATATAATGGCCACTCCCACAGCCTCAGGGAGGCCATCTCTAGCCCCGCCCTCTCACCCTGAGGGGACTCCCATCTCAGACCTATACAAGACCTTGTTTCAGTAATTTTCTCTCTCTCACCTGATGACGATTGCCTGTGTTGCGAGCGAAACGTCGTGACCTATTATTTTTCTACCTACGTGACTTTCCCGAAAGACGCAAAGAGTATGAATTCCTGCAGGGGGGTGGTGGGTGGGTGGGGGGTCAGTGGGTGGGTGGGGGGTGGTGGGTGGGTGGGGGGTAGTGGGGGGAGGGTGGGTGGGTGGGGGTGGTGGTGGGTGGGTGGGTGGGGGGGTGGTGGGTGGGTGGGAGTGGTGGGTGGGTGGGGGGTGGTGGGGGGGGGACGGGGGACGGACAGACAAAAACGTTGCGCAAACATCGACGCCGGTGTCACCCCCCGCCACCGCTGCCCCCCTCCACCGCAGAAGAGCGGCCGCCGGGCGCAGCACGGCGTGGCGGAGTCTGCGGCGCTGCTGGGGCGCGTCGTGGACGAGCGGCGCCAGGCGCTGGCGCTGGCCGTGAGCGGCGGCGTGGAGGGCCGCCTGCGGGCGCTGCGCGAGAGCCTGGCGGAGCACGCGGGCCTCCTCGACGGCCGCGGCCTCGTCGGCTACGCGCAGGAGGTGCTCAAGGAGGCCGACCAGGCGTGCTTCGTGCAGACCGCCAAGCACCTGCACGTGCGGTGAGACCCCCGGCCGGCTCGCTCGCTGGCTCACGGACTGGCTCACTCGCTGGCTCGTGGACTGGCTCACTCGCTGGCTCGTGGACTGGCTCACTCGCTGGCTCGGTCGTTGGTTGCTTCAATGGCTGGCTCACTCGCTGGCTTGCACGTGCGCCCCCCCCCCCCTCGCCCTGCGCCTCCTCTCGGTCTGTCCGCCTGCCCAATCTCGTGCTGACCCCCGTGCCGACCCCCGTGCCGACCCCCTTGCTGACCCCCTTGCTGACCCCCATACCGACCCCCTTGCTGACCCCCGTACCGACCCCCGCACCGACCCCCGTGCCGACCCCGCCAGGATCTGCCGAGCGTTGGAGTCTCTCAAGAGCCTGGGCCCGCCCGTGGTGGACACCGGCTTCGGAGGCTTCACCCTCGACGTGTCCCGAGAGGCGGAGATGCTCGCCAACCTCTCCTTCCGCAGAGGTGCGACGCTCACAACAACAACAATATGCAACAACAACAACTGCAACAGCAACGATAACGATAGAGACAAAGGTCCCCCTTGCCCCCCGTGTAGCCTTTCATTGACCGCTGGTGTTAGTGAGCACCTTCACGGTGGCCGGCAGGGCACGTGAGGGGGGGGGAAGGGCGGTGGTGTGGCCCACACACCCGGCCGTCTTTGACTCCCCAGCGATCATTATGATGCCACTGGGAGCTACGAACTTTTAAATCATTATCTTCATCATCATCATCATCATTTTCATCATCATCATCATCATCTTCATCATCATCATCATCTTCATCATCATCATCATCTTCATCATCATCATCATTATCTTCTTCATCATCATCCGGATTGAAAACTAATTTCTTTAACAACGACTTTGTGTGGTTCGGTAGTTTGTGCTTCCCCCGCACCTCCCATTAGCAACGGCTGGATACGTAATCTAAATTAACTTACTTGGCTTAACTTTGTTATTTTTATTTTACCAGGAAAGGCCCCCTGAGCTGTGTAGCACTTTTTCAGAAGTGATCTGGCTATCACAAGTGATATCTCAACGAAAGTGGCTCGTCATCATCATCATCATCACTCTAAATGCGTGATGTTGATTCTCAACATGGAGGGGAAAAACCAGAGGACCCGGAGAAAAATCAACGCGACCATAGGGAGAGAGAGAGAGACGCAAACTTCAAATACACAGCAGGCGTCAGGGTCGGGATCAAACCCACGACCTCATGTATACCAGGCGAAGTAGATAACATCTCGCCACCGGGTGTTGTTCAATTCTGGTCCTGCTGAGTTTTCGACGTGGGGTGCAATGGCGCTCGTGCAGGGGCTCGTTAACATCTCCAAGAGCCACCGTGGCACGATCGCTCGGGACGCGAATCCGGGCTGCGTTTTGACCAAACCTCACCGTCAACCCCCCCCACCCCCCCGCACTGACGCGCAGTTCCAGACGCGCCGACCCTCGACCCTCGCCGCTGCTTCGTCTACAGCCGCCTGGCGCTGTGCTGGGCCCTGCCGCGGGGCTGCCCGCCGGTGCGCTCCTACCACCTCGAGTTCCGCCCGCTGGCGCCGGACGGCTCCGGCACGGCCGGCAACGGAGTGGCGAATCCCCTTCTCGGCGGCGGCGGCGCCGGCGGTGGCGGCGGTGGCGGCGGTGACGGCGGTGACGGCGGTGACGGTGACGGCGGTTCGGAGAAGCCGGTGGTGTGGGTGGATGGAGGGGAGCTGTTCGCCGATGGGGGCGCCCCCCAGGACGCGGGCCCCGAGGGGTCGCACTCCGTGTCAGCGTCTGCGTCGGCAGCGGTGGCGGCGGCGCTTGAGGAGGGGGCAGCCTACGCGGTGCGGGTGCGCGGCGCCAACGAGGTGGGCGCGGGGGCGTGGAGCGACGAGGTCGTGGTGAGGACTCCGCCCGCGCCAGGTGAGACGACGCCGGTGACGAGGTGGTGGTGGCTGGCCATGCGGGCTACATGACCCAGCCAATGCAGCCTTGCCTGCTGGAAGAGCTCACCGATGGGACTTTGCCCAGATTTTTCAAGGATTTGTGAGCTCCTCACACAATCCAGCCTGGTTAAACCCAGGATGGATCGTATGCAGGCCAACCTAAATCTTTTTAACCGTCGAAGATGTTCCATTAGGGGGGTCCACGTTTCGCAAGCGTAGAGAAGAGAGGGAATGACTCTGCCCGGTGCCTTTCCTGGTCTCAGACTCTGGATCGCCTTCAGTACTTCCTCGATAGATGGCACCTCAGCCAGCCATTCACAGGGGGTGACAACTTCTTCCAATATTTGAGGCACTGCAGCCTGACCAGGGTTATCCCCACTTTGTGCCATGATGTTTTCCAGACTGAGGGATTTCCTCTCCCCCAAGACGTCGCAGAAATGCTCAGCAAATCTGCCAACCTGTTCCTGGGGGTTGGAGGTTGGATCACCGTTCTGTCCCCTAATAATAGTGATAGGTGTGGCACTAAAAGTAACTTTTTTTTTATGTAATTTAAGATTGATTTGTGATCGTGGGCTACGAAGGCAGATTCCATCTCTTCAGCAACCCGCGACCACCACCCATCCTTGCAGCGCCTCACGGCTCTCCAAACCTCCAAGCGAAGGCTGTGGTAAGCCTCCTCATTCTCTGATGTGGGATGCTGTAGCCGATGAGATTGGGCCTGTCGCCAGCCCTGAACACCTCCTCTATTGGTCAGGGTCTCTGGGGAGGTCTGGACCATGTACCCAACGCAGCCATTGCAGCTGCATGAGCCACAGTCCTAAACCTCCCCCATCTCCCCTCGACATCAGGAGGAGTGGGGAACGATGCCAACCCCAGCTGCAAGCGATGATGAAATTCTCGCTTGCATAGTGGCCTGGTCTCAACTAGCTGAGACTAGGTCATTATGGGTTTGAATGGGGTCCTGGGTGTACACCCACCACCGGAGTGGATGAATGGCAGGCGCATCGTACAGATGACAAGTCGATGGTCAGAGGGCAGATCAGCTCCATGGTAGGTCCTGGTGTCAATGACATGGAACCGCATCCGCTACTCCGTCACTATATAGTCCAGGAGATGTTCTTGCTTGGGCCAAGCATGCATCCATGATATTGTGTGGATGCGCTGACGTCGGATCAGCGTGTTGATAATTACAAGCCCATGGACTGCATAAAAATCTAGCAGCCTCCTACCGTTGCTATTGAGCTGATCTGGCCCATGCCTTCCAATCACTCCAGACCAGGTGCCAAAATCATGACCAACTCGGGCATTAAAGTCAACCAACAGGATGGTTCTATCCCGAGGGGCCACTTTAGCTAGCACCTGTGACAGGAGGCCATAGAAGGAATCTGACACGTCGGCCTTGCCTGCATCCCTCCATTGATGTTCATCTTTGGTGGGGGCATGAGTAACCACGACCACCACTCCTTACATTTAGTTGATGGGAAGGTGAGCCCAAAGTAGCCTGGGGCTTACAGCTTCCCACACCTCACCGCCACGCTCCCACGTCCCCTTCATTATTTTATTCAGAAGAAGAGCCACTCCCTGTTGTTTGGCAGTCTCCTGCCCCGAGTAGAGGACTGTCCACCCCTCATGGTGGCAGGAGCCAGAGCCGTTCCACCGGACCTCCTGAATACCACAGAGATCCAGGCAGTACCGGTCCAGCTCCTGACAGAGGAGTCGCAACCTCTCCTCCTCCGTGAGCGTTCAAACATTCCATGTGGCCACCGCAGTGGCTTTTTGCTGTTTCTGGAGGAACCCCGAGGGTAAGGATTCAGTCTCCTGGCTCCGCCAAATGGGGTTTGGCCAGGGGACGTAATATCCGCCTGTCCCCCCGGGGCCTCCGGCACAAACCTCGTTTGATATTTTTTTCGTGCTTTAGTGGTAATTTATTAGAAGGTGGAGGGGTTACAAGCCCCGCACACCAATCCAAAGCCCCCTTTGGCCGCTGTGGTGGCTACAAACGCCATGAAGGAATGGCCAAGCAAAATTGGCCATTCCCTCATGGCACTGCTCACCACACAGCGTTACCATCCGAGACCAACGAGGGGGTAGGGGGTTGTTTTTCCGGACACAGGGACACACACGGGGACACACGCGGAGTCAGACACGGGGACCTGGACAGCTGTATTATTGTTTTATTATTATTAATAATCACCCTCCTCTTCCACCCCCCCCCCCCTCATTCACCCCCTCCACACCTTTCACCCGCTCCTTCATCATCCTTCATCTTTCCATCATCCTTCCCCCTCTGCATCCTCGCACCCCACTTCTCATCCCTTCTCCCGATTCCACCCCTTCCACCTCCTCCTCTGCATCCTCCTCCTCATCTCCACCCCGCCCCAACCCCCCCCCCACCCCCCCCCCCAGTCCTCCGCTTCCGCTTCGACGCGGGCTGCGGCTGCAGCCGCGAGCGCCTGAGCATCAGCAAGGACGGGCTGTGCGCCCGCTCCGTCGCGGGCCTCGCCACCGTGCTCGCCGCCGAGCGGCCCTCGCCGGCCCCGCCGGCCCCGCCGGCCGTGTGCCTCCCGGTGGACTTCGTGGTGGGCGACGCGCCGCTGGCGGCGCACGGCCGCGCCTGCTGGGTGCTGCGCGTGCTGCCCGACTCGTTCGTGGTGCGCATCGGGGTGGTGGCCGAGAGCAAGCTGCACGAGTGGTTCCGCGGCGCCGGCGGCGGAGGCGCTCGCGGGGACGTGCACAGCCCCAGGTGGGAGGACGAGGAGAGTGGTGGTGCTGTGGTTGTGCTGGGGTGGTGCTGTGGCAGAGGTCGCAACCGGGTACCTGATACCCGTACCCTACCCGATACCCGGCTACCCGTACCCGGCCGGGTACGGGTAGCTATTTACGACCCTGGTGCGGCCGGGTACGGGTACGGGTAAGGAATCAAAACCCGTTTGCGACCTCTGTGCTGTGGTGGTGCTGTGGTTTGGTAGTTGGATGGCGATGTGGTCGTCATGGGGTGGTGTTTTGGTGGAGTGATTTGGTGATGAGGTGGTGCGGTGGTGCTGCTGGTGGTGTGGTAGTTATGGCGCGGTGTGATGGGGGGGGGGTGGTTGGGTGGTGTGTACGTTGAACTTCTTTCGCACCGTACGTAGACAACCGTGCTCATCGGAGGTGCGGTGGAAGGACAACAATCTAAACACAAAAAGCAGTTCCAAATCAATGAGTTTGTCAATCAAGGTGATGATTTAAAAGTGCATATCTCCAGTGTCGGAAGGGAGAGCGTTCCAGACGGCCGCAGAAGACTACGCGGTTTGGTGGTGGTGGTGGTGGTGGTGTAGTCATGGGGTGGTGTCGTGGCGGGGGAGTTGATCGGTGCCTAAGCACAGGTGGGAGGACGAGGATGATGGTGGTGGCGGTGGTGTGGTGTTGGCGTGGTACTCGTTAAGTTGACGAGTATGGTACTCGTTAAGTTGACGACTATGATGATGATGACAGACGGTGATGACGACGACGATTGATTACGACGATGATGATGACGACGATGATGACGATGACTACGATGTTGATGACGATGATGACGACGGTGATGACGATATTGATGATGGAGCCCGGTGCATTCGCGGTGAGCGTGGCCGGTCGAGACTGGCGACAGAACGGCAGCCAAAGGCCGCAAAATTGCCCACCTCTCCCCTTGCGTAGACCCTGACACCACCACCCTCATCCAGCAGCGGACAGACCCTGACACCCTCATCCAGCAGCAGACAGACCCTGACACCCTCATCCAGCAGCAGACAGATCCTGACACCCTCATCCAGCAGCAGACAGATCGTGACACCCTCATCCAGCAGTAGACAGACCCTGACACCCTCATCCAGCAGCAGACAGACCCTGACACCCTCATCCAGCAGCAGACAGATCCTGACACCCTCATCCAGCAGCAGACAGATCCTGACACCCTCATCCAGCAGCAGACAGACCCTGACACCCTCATCCAGCAGCAGACAGACCCTGACACCCTCATCCAGCAGCAGACAGATCCTGACACCCTCATCCAGCAGTAGACAGATCCTGACACCCTCATCCAGCAGCAGACAGATCCTGACACCCTCATCCAGCAGCAGACAGATCCTGACATCCTCATCCAGCAGCAGACAGACCCTGACACCCTCATCCAGCAGTAGACAGACCCTGACACCCTCATCCAGCAGCAGACAGACCCTGACACCCTCATCCAGCAGTAGACAGACCCTGACACCCTCATCCAGCAGCAGACAGACCCTGACACCCTCATCCAGCAGTAGACAGACCCTGACACCCTCATCCAGCAGTAGACAGACCCTGACACCCTCATCCAGCAGTAGACAGACCCTGACACCCTCATCCAGCAGCAGACAGACCCTGACACTCTCATCCAGCAGTAGACAGATCCTGACACCCTCATCCAGCAGTAGACAGACCCTGACACCCTCATCCAGCAGCAGACAGATCCTGACACCCTCATCCAGCAGTAGACAGACCCTGACACCCTCATTCAGCAGCAGACAGACCCTGACACCCTCATCCAGCAGCAGACAGATCCTGACACCCTCATCCAGCAGCAGACAGATCCTGACACTCTCATCCAGCAGCAGACAGACCCTGACACCCTCATCCAGCAGCAGACAGATCCTGACACCCTCATCCAGCAGCAGACAGATCCTGACACCCTCATCCAGCAGCAGACAGACCCTGACACCCTCATCCAGCAGCAGACAGACCCTGACACCCTCATCCAGCAGCAGACAGATCCTGACACCCTCATCCAGCAGCAGACAGACCCTGACACCCTCATCCAGCAGTAGACAGACCCTGACACCCTCATCCAGCAGCAGACAGATCCTGACACCCTCATCCAGCAGCAGACAGATCCTGACACCCTCATCCAGCAGTAGACAGACCCTGACACCCTCATCCAGCAGCAGACAGACCCTGACACCCTCATCCAGCAGTAGACAGATCCTGACACCCTCATCCAGCAGCAGACAGATCCTGACACCCTCATCCAGCAGTAGACAGATCCTGACACCCTCATCCAGCAACAGACAGACCCTGACACCCTCATCCAGCAGCAGACAGACCCTGACACCCTCATTCAGCAGCAGACAGATCCTGACACCCTCATCCAGCAGTAGACAGACCCTGACACCCTCATCCAGCAGCAGACAGACCCTGACACCCTCATCCAGCAGCAGACAGACCCTGACACCCTCATCCAGCAGCAGACAGATCCTGACACTCTCATCCAGCAGCAGACAGACCCTGACACCCTCATCCAGCAGCAGACAGACCCTGACACCCTCATCCAGCAGCAGACAGACCCTGACACCCTCATCCAGCAGCAGACAGATCCTGACACCCTCATCCAGCAGCAGACAGACCCTGACACCCTCATCCAGCAGCAGACAGACCCTGACACCCTCATCCAGCAGCAGACAGACCCTGACACCCTCATCCAGCAGCAGACAGACCCTGACACCCTCATCCAGCAGCAGACAGACCCTGACACCCTCATCCAGCAGCAGACAGACCCTGACACCCTCATCCAGCAGCAGACAGACCCTGACACCCCCGCATTGCCCCACCGCCCGCACCCGGCAGGTACGAACAGGACAGCGGGCACGACAGCGGCAGCGAGGAGGCCGAGGCCCCCTCCCCGAGCGCGCTGCTCGTCACCGCGGCCGCCGGCAAACTCCTCCTGCCCCGCGGGCCCCGCGCCCCCGCCGCCTCCTCGGGCGGCTGCCGCGCCGTGGCCCTGCCCGAGGTGCTGGCCGTGGCCGTGGACCGCGAGCGCGGCACGGCCGCCCTGTTCGACGCCTCCGACGGGGCCATGCGGCTGCTCTGGGAGCGGCCCTTCGACTGCTCGTCGCCCGTCTACCCGGCCTTCGGCTTCCTGGGCGGCGGGGCCGTGCACCTGCACCACGCGGCCTTCCAGCGGCCCTGAAGAGATACAAAGGCGGTCGTGGTGGGGGGTGGGGTGGGGGTGTCTCACTGTTACTACTACTGCTACGTGCGGCGCTTTCAGATACTTCAAGATGAAAGGCGCTTCGTACAATAGAGGTCATTCTGGTTATGAGTTTAACATTAACGGCACGTTTAATATTTACGCAACCTAACCCAAAACAAACCAACCTTTAGTATGAATATGATCATCATGACAGTCTTTTCACGAGGCTCCTGCTAAGATGTTTTGTTGCAATCGGGAGCGGCGATTGCACTACTGTGTGTGTGTTATCCTGATTGATTACATTTTATAATAATAATCATCATCATCATCACAACGCTTGTGTAACCCAGGAAAAGGCTTTCCAAATCTTGTGACTCTCTTTGGAAGAGGGTCCTGCCACGTGGCCCAGACGTCGTGTGAGAATCATTGATGAGATTTGAAGTACAATTTTTTTTTATTCCTAATTGTACAACTTCATGTATTTTTTACCGTGCGATTCTTAGACATATGTAACTGCTAGCTATGTGTTGTCCGGTTGCCTGGATACAAAGTGCCGGGCGGTGGTGGTTGTGGCGGTGATGGTGGAGGTGGCTGTGGTGGTGGCGGTGGTGGTAACGGTGGCTGTGGTGGTGGCGGTGATGGTGGAGGTGGCTGTGGTGGTGGCGGTGGAGGTGGCTGTGGTGGTGGCGGTGATGGTGGAGGTGATGGTGGAGGTGGCTGTGGTGGTGGCGGTGATGGTGGAGGTGGCTGTGGTGGTGGCGGTGGTGGTAACGGTGGCTGTGGTGGTGGCGGTGATGGTGGAGGTGGCTGTGGTGGTGGCGGTGGAGGTGGCTGTGGTGGTGGCGGTGATGGTGGAGGTGATGGTGGAGGTGGCTGTGGTGGTGGCGGTGATGGTGGAGGTGATGGTGGAGGTGGCCGTGGTGGTGGCGGTGATGGTGGAGGTGGCTGTGGTGGTGGCGGTGGTGGTAACGGTGGCTGTGGTGGTGGCGGTGATGGTGGAGGTGGCTGTGGTGGTGGCGGTGGTGGTAACGGTGGCTGTGGTGGTGGCGGTGATGGTGGAGGTGGCTGTGGTGGTGGCGGTGGTGGTAACGGTGGCTGTGGTGGTGGCGGTGATGGTGGAGGTGGCTGTGGTGGTGGCGGTGGAGGTGGCTGTGGTGGTGGCGGTGATGGTGGAGGTGATGGTGGAGGTGGCTGTGGTGGTGGCGGTGATGGTGGAGGTGGCTGTGGTGGTGCCGGTGGAGGTGGCTGTGGTGGTGGCGGTGATGGTGGAGGTGGCTGTGGTGGTGGCGGTGGTGGTAACGGCGGCGGTGGTGGTGGTGGCGGTGATGGTGGAGGTGCTGCACGTGGGCTGTGTTTAACCCGGCAGCATCGTGGAGGAAGCGACGAGGGTTGGTGGATCACGCACAGATGGTGTTGTTGTGGAACTCCCATCCCGTGGGCGTCGAGGAGTAGCCCGTACCCCAGCACGCCGGGAGAAGGTGGTACACCAACGTGTGGACTAATTCTAGATTTGAAGCTTTCGTGACTGCAAGGAATCATATTCTTAGGTTTTTTTCGGTAAAGTCACGTAGGTAAAACATCAAAATTAATGAAAATAAAACAAAAATCACGACGTTTCGGAGGCAACACAAGTCTCCGTCATCAGGTGGGACCGTCAAAGCAGCTAATTCGGCTGTGACGGTCCCACCTGATGACGGAGATTTGTGTTGCCTCCGAAACGTCGTGATTTTTGTTTTATTTTATTTTCATTAATTTTGATGTTTTACCTACGTGACTTTACCGAAAAAACCTAAGAACGTGTGGACTAATCTCCATCTGTTGCCATCTGTACGTGGAACAGAGCGTTGCACCCTCGCTCACACGCGTGGGGGTTTCTCCGGCTGCTCGGGTTTCCTTCCCACGTGAATAATGAGCACAGCTCGCATCGTTAATTGGCTGAAAACATCTTAAAATCAAAGTGAATGCAGTAGGACCCCCCTGAAACAAGAGTCCCAAGACTCCTCCTACTCCTCGTGGCTCTCCCGTATAAATAAGTCATTACCGTTGTTATTGTCAGTGGCGCTTGTGCGATGTCCTTGCCAAAATGCCAGCCCAGCCTGGCTGAAAAGCTCCACAATTTAACGGGGGCGATGATTTGCTGCTCACGAGCCATGCCAAGCGAGTCATTGGCGGCGGCGTTTTTAGAATTTGCCAAATTTGGCAATTTGGCAAATTAAAAAAATTACGCTGGCACAACAAATGGCCTATATACCCGTACGCATTACCGCGTGGAACCTTTCAATGTCTAATACGAAGCAGACGGTGCAGAGTATTCGCACGGTTATACTATTTACGAAACTTCCATTTAAAGCTTTCGTGACTGCAGGGATTCATCTTCTTGGTTCTTTCGGTAAGGTCACGTCGAAGAGAAATAATAAAATAATAAAAATAAAACATAATAGAATACAATTCTCACGACGTTTCGGCCACAACGCAAGCAGCCGTCCTCAGGTGAATCATTCGGACGCTGTCTTTCCGACAGACCTGTTCTTCACCTGGGGACGGCTGCTTGCGTTGTGGCCGAAACGTCGTGAGAATTTTTTTTTATTGTTTTATTTTTATTATTTTATTATTTCCCTTCTACGTGACTTCACCGAAAGAACCAAGAAGATATTTACGAAACAAATTTTTTTATCTTTCCAGGTAAGGTCCCACTAATCTGCTGTGCAGCTTCTTTTTCAGAAGCGACCTGTCCACCACAAATGACAGCTCAACGAAGTGGCTCATCATCATCACGTGGAAATGTATAGCAGCAGCTAATTACTCTAAACGCGTGATGTTCATTCTAAATGTGGAGGGAAAACCCGGAGGACCCGGAGAAAAATCCACACGACCACGGGGAGGGAGACACCGCAAACTCCAAATATCCAGGTGTCGGGGTCGGCATTGAACCCACGACCTCCTGTATACCAGGCGAGGTCGTTAACATCTCCTAGCCACCGTGGCGCTCCACCACAGTGTTCACCAGGGCGTCCACCGGAGTCGAACTGTGCAGCTCTGAAACACGTTTTATATTCGTAGAGCGTCTTGGCTCAGGACGATTTGCATAGTTGAATAGGCGGTAGCAAAAAACTCGACTGGTTTAGATAGCAGAGCCAGCACAAGTGGTTGAGGAATGAGTGCCCGTAACAGGAGGGCACGTGGAGGTCGCGACAGGGCTGCAGGGGAGAGACGGGGAGGAGTGGAGGGGCGAGGGGAGGGAAGAGGAAGGGAATGGGCGATAGAGAAGAGGGGGTGATGCTTTGAGAGAGGAACGGAATGAGGTTCAGGAGGTTGACTGCTTCGTGTACAGGGGCAGTGCTGAGTCTGTGGGCAGTGCTGAGTCTATGGGCAGTGCTGAGTCTATGGGCAGTGCTGAGTCTATGGTGCAGTGCTGAGTCTATGGTGCAGTGCTGAGTCTATGGTGCAGTGCTGAGTCTATGGGCAGTGCTGAGTCTATAGGCAGTGCTGAGTCTATGGTGCAGTGCTGAGTCTATGGTGCAGTGCTGAGTCTATGGACAGTGTTGAGTCTATGGGCAGTGCTGAGTCTATGGGCAGTGCTGAGTCTATGGGCAGTGCTGAGTCTATGGTGCAGTGCTGAGTCTATGGGCAGTGCTGAGTCTATAGGCAGTGCTGAGTCTATGGTGCAGTGCTGAGTCTATGGTGCAGTGCTGAGTCTATGGTGCAGTGCTGAGTCTATGGTGCAGTGCTGAGTCTATGGTGCAGTGCTGAGTCCATGGTGCAGTGCTGCTCAATGTACGGGGGGAAGTCGATTCCAGTCGAGGGGAGCGAGGAGGGAGGAAGACGGAAAACGGGGGGGGAAGGGGGGGGGGGTGGGGGCACAGGGAGCAGGAGGCAGAAAGAGACAGAGAGAGAAATTTGTAATGAAGAAGACGAAAGGAGGGGACATGGAAGGAGATGAGAGGCGTGGCAAGGCGATGGCTTGGAGACTCGCTGGGCGACACGGCAACGAAGAGGGGGGGGGGGGGGCCTGGACATTGAACAGGGGAGGCGGGGGGGCAGGGCGGGGGGCCAGGGCAGGGGGCACAGTTGAATTCCTTCTGTAGATTGAAAACTCAATATCTTTAGAGCTGCTTGTTGTTGTGTTTCGTTTCTTATCCTTCCTCCCCCACACCCCCGCTCCTCCGATTTGCGCGGTTGTCTACGTACGGCGCGAAAGAAGTTTAACAATGCGAGCAGTCCTCGACTTACGGACACAATGTGTTCCCGATACCTGTTCTTAAGTCGAAACAGTTCGTAAGTCGAGGCCTGTTCGTTTACATCTCGCGGAGGAGCGCTCAGCTGGACAAATTAGTGCCGCGGTTCAATTTGCAAGCGAGAGTTTGCGTTTTTAAGTCATGGTAGGAAAAAACAACAACAAATATTTCATGGGAGCTGCTTCGTAAGTGCGGGTATTCGTGAGTCGAGTGTTCGTAAGTCGAGGTCTGTCTCTACACACACACACACACATTGTGCCCGGGACCCCCCATCCCAAGCGCGCATGGCTGCCGGGATAGTCCCAAGGCCGAGGGTGACGAATGGTGACGCGTGAACAACGCGCCAGCGTGTCGCCTCTTCTCCAGCCTCTTCATCGCGCGCCCGGAACCGAGGAGACGTTTTAGTTGCACTGGCGGGATAGGTCCTGTGGGGGGTGCTGTGGGGGGTGCTGTGGGGGGTGGGTGGGTGGCTGGACGGTCTCATGAGGGTACGTGGTCGGACCAAGCAGGGTGAGTGACATCGGTGACGACGGCGGACGCTGAGCTCGAATCGCGCCCCAACCGCGACTCCCAGGAGCCGGCGCCGGTGGGAGCGCGAACGACGACGGAGGGACCCCCCCCCCCACCGCCGCGGAGAGACATTTAGAAGGCGGTCGTTTTCCCGCAGAGGCCGTCAACCGGCAAAACATCAAACAAAGCCGGCGTCCTCTGCTTTTGCGGGCGCCCTTTGGCGGCTGTGGCCACGGCTGTCGCGTCGAGGCGGACTGCGGAGTAGGGGAGGGGGGGGGGGGCTCGTCCTGACTGAGGACCCGGCAGGACGGGGACCGGCGCGTTGCCGCTCGCGCGCACGACCCGGGCACTTCGCGAGGCCCTCCGCACGGACGCCAGTGCCTGAGCACTGCGGGCGCTCACAGCACACACACACACGCGCACACGCGCACACACGCACATAGCGCAGTGCACACACGCAGACACGCACACGGTGCACACGCGCAGACACGCACACAGCACACCAGCGCACACGCGCAGAAACGCACACAGCGCTAACACGCACACGCGCACACACGCACACAGCGCACACGCGCAGAAACGCACACAGCGCTAACATGCACACCGCGCACACACGCACACAGCGCTAACACGACACACGCGCATACATCGCACACAGCACAGTGCACACGCGCAGACACGCACACAGCGCAGACACAGCCGTGTTGGGGCGTCTAAACACATTGCACACCCCCCCCCCCCCCCCCCCCCGTGTCGGTACTCGATTTAGTCACCGGCTCGCTACGCTGTCTCTTTGCCCCCCCCCCCAATTCCACTTCCCCCCTTGCGACTCTTTGGCTGCCCCCCCTGCCCTCCCCCTGCATTTGCGGACAACCCGTTTTGTATTTTTCTTAAGAAGACAAAAAAACACTGCCCCCCCCCCCCCCCAAAACCTTAAACCCCTAAAATTCGTAATTTTACGGCAACGACAATTGATTAAACATGGCAAGGGGATGAATGGGGGTCACTGTTGTGGTCTTTGGTGACGACGACGACAAAATAGACAACAGCCCAAAGTGGATGTTACGGAATAACTAAGAAGGGGGGGGGGGGGGGCAAAGACGCCGCCGACTCCATCAGCGTGTTTTGTTCATGGAGTCTCACAACGCGTGATGGTGGTGGTGGTGGTGGCTGTCATCTCGCCGCTCTGTGTTTGTGCGCGCGCGGGCTCGGCGTGCGAGATGCGCGGGGCTCTTGCCGACCTTTTTGGTCGGAGACAAAATACAAGAGAGAGAAACCCCAACAACACATGTCTCCGCCTCCTCCTCTTCTTCTGAAAGGTTGCTGCCGATTCCCACCCCCCCCCCCCCTGGGATAGACGATTATTCATCTTCGTACTCTTAGTTTTTTCGGTAAAAGTCACGTTGGTAAAAAAATTAAATTAATAAAAATAAAATAATAAAAATCACGACGTTTTGGGATGTTGGCTATCAACAACAAGGCAACTCCTATGACTAATTGGGAATGGGACGCAAGCGTAGGATTGATCACCCTGTCGCCGGCCGCCTTTGGGGAGGGTGTATAGTGTGAAAGGCCGAAACACCCTAGGAACCAAATGTACACTACTGACGATGCGCTTCCCAAATTTCACCAGGCTCACT